>NC_028644.1:63958867-64029878 GCF_001406875.1 Solanum pennellii
AAAAAAATTCAACTTCAAATTTTAATTTTTTTCACCCCTATCCTCGAACCCTCCAACCCCACCACGAAAAAAAATTAAGTTTATTTTTTTAAAAAAAAAATTAACTTGAAAAATTATTTTCACCCCCAACCCCACCACGAAAAAAAAATTAAGTTTGTTTTTTAAAAAAAAAAAATTAACTTGAAAAGTTATTTTCTACTCTAGTAAAAAATAAAAGATATTTCTCAAAATATTTTTCACTCAAAAATGAAACACTAAAATATTTTTCCGGAAAATATTTTCTACTCACCAACCAAACATGAGAAAATAAGTCAAATATCTATTTGTTTTCCAAAAAAACATTTTCTAGGAAAACATTTTCCTTCATACCAAACACACCCTTAATCTTTTACACTACATATATTTTTAACGGCAATTAACACTCTTTATATACGTTCTTAAAGTTTTTAGCGACATCAAATCTGATGACGCTTGACTAATATCAATAAAGACTTTAGCACTCTTTAATAATATTATCTTTTTGTTACAGTTATTTTTATTATAGAGTAATTAACTATGCTCTTGATCACTAAACTATTATAACTTAATATAAAAGTTATTCAATTTTTTCTGAGTATCATAAAAACGTCTTCTTCATTTATTCCAAATTAACTGGTGATGTTCCACAATTAATTTAGATTTATTGCAATCACGTTAAGTGATATAAACAAACTTGATTTCTTTTTCTTCTTTTTTTTAAATTCTAACAGAGTTCCAATGCAAAACGGCGAACACTCCAATTTGAGAGTGTTAACAAACTTGATTTTCTTTTTTTTATTTAGTTTTAGTAGAGATTAAACAAAAGATGAAAAACCACTTAATTTGTTGATTAATGGGTCTCTTTTTAAAAGTTTGTACGGTAATTCCTAAGGGGACGTTTAATGGGATTAAATTAAATGGGTAAATTACGTAAATTTACACAATTTTAATATGAAATTTACAATCTATCCCTAATAAGTTTTTAGTTATATTAATCTCTTAAAAATTAAAAAATTCGAATATAATCATTGAAACTCGGATACATTAAATACTATCTCGAATACATTAATATGTAACTCGAATATATTAAAAACTAGCTCAGATACACAATATGTAGCTTGAGTACATAATATGTAGCTCGAATACATAAAATACTGGCTCAAATACATTAATATGTAGCTCTGATACGTTGGGGATAATGAAAATAAGTGAAACAAAAGAGGTGTATTCCTGTAATTCTCCTTAAATTATAGTGTCACTTAATTTGTTATTTGGTTGGCAATTTCAGAATAATTTATTCAGGGATTAATAAATTTTACAAGGATAAGTTATCCCTTCCCTTGAATGGTATAGTAAGTCCGAGATAATTTCCAAGAAAATAGGTAAATGAAAAAAATATACTTGTAAATCCTTCACATTCATAAAGGGTATTTAGTAAAAAAACTAAGTTCTTAAAATTTATCAAAACATATAATTTTTAGTACGACAAATCCAACACTCATTAAAAAATAATCTCATTAAAACTTTTACGTCATAATTTATCTCATCAAAACTTATATTCAAACCAACCGAGTAATCCTAAATATTGAATAGCCTTTATGTCCATGTCTATACTATAAATTAGATCATGCAAACACGTCTCTCTTTAGTATCAAATAATCTTTGTTCAAGTAGAAACACATTTGTTGAAAATAATAGTTTAAAATTGGAGGTTGTTTAGGTTTTGTTATTTCAATTGTGATATATACGATGAAAATGAAAAGCGGAAGGTTATTAGTTACGTATCAATTTTATTGAATCCAATAACTCTAGTGAAAATCATATATTCAAATTAACAAATCCATAGAATACGTTAAAAAAAAAATCATTTAATAGTTACATACACCAAAGATTAGGCAAGAAGAGATCCACATATATGTATTTGGATAACTTTTGATGTTAAGACTAAGTGTTATTTTTTTTTTTGGAGCATTTCCAAAATTATTTTCTGATTTGTTGGTTTAAATATTTTTTAAATAAATGACACAAATACTTTATGTAATACGGCCTAATTAGTGTGAGTTTGGAGCCTAAAGGGTATAAAATATTAATAAAAATTTTAAAATGGTATATAAAATTTTATATTAACCAAAACGGCAAAATCGCTGAAACAACAACAATTTTCTCCATCGGAAAAAGCAAAATCGCTGCTTGCAAAATGTAATTTTTTTTTAAAAAAAAATTCAAATCGCTACCTAGACAGCGATTTTCAAATTATTTTTTTAAAAAAAAAATTAAAGTAAATCGCTGCCTAGGCAGCGATTTTTTTTTATAAAAAATTGAAAATCGCTGCCTAGGTACCGATTTGAATTTTTTTAAAAAAAAATCACATTTTGCAAAATCGCTGCACTAGCACCGATTTTGCTTTTTTCGGTGGAGGAAATCACTGTTGTTCCAGCGAATTTGCCGTTTTGGTTAATATAAAAGTTTATATACCGTTTTTAAAATTTTTGTTAATATTTTGTACCCTTTAGGCTCAGGACTCCTAATTACATATTAATCTGCTTTGATATTATTTTTTTCTTGAATCAAGACAGAAATAAAATAGGCATATGGTACTCTACTCTTCTTGAGCTTCTCTTATAAAATTAGGTTTTTTATGCTAGGAAATTTGTATTTGCTTCGCGCGATATAACAATAATTTAGAATGAACTTTTGATAATCTAAATAGAAATAAAGAGATAAGTTTTATTTTGATGATAGTTAAACTTGTTTTTCCTCTTAATATATTTTTTTAATTTTAACATTTATTTGTTATAAAATATACTGGACATTATTTTTTTTCCTTGTCATCTTCAATAGTTTTTAAATACAATAAATAAATGGAAGAAAAGATTAAAAAAATAAGAAAGAAATAAATAAAAATATTGACCTTAAAAAGGTATCACATCAGAATTTTTTTGTTCTTTAGCTGACTTGTTCTTATTAATAAAGGAAATTAGATTCTTCAAAACAACTAAATGAAAATAATTGTGAAAGATGTCAATAGAAAATACGAAAAAAAGTTAATTATGATTAGTTTTCATAGAAAAGTAATATATCGTCTTGTATATGCTTAATTTTATGTGTATATACGATATAGATAATCAAAAAAATATAAGAAAGTATAAATAATTGATAGAACATCTATTAATAATACTGAATTATCTATTACGTAGAATAAATATAAATCTGAACACATTCACTTTCATGAATAATGCATTTTTTCTTTTTTTAAAACAAAAGGTATTCTATATTCACCCTTACTTAGTGAATAGTTTGACTCTTGCAATGATATTTTTATTAAGAAAAATTTGAAAAATTACAGTTACTAATTAGTAAATAGTTTGACTCTTGCACTAGTCATAACAATTATTTTATATATATATATTTATATATATATATATATATAAAATGTATATGCATGTTATTGATTTTATGAACAAGTATAAATGACTTATTTTTAGTAGTAGACTTCTTTTCTTTGATTTCTGGTTAAGAAATTAATTTTTTCCTATATTTTTGAGTCATAAACTTCAAAATAGTTTTCAAAGTTGGACCAATATCAATCATTAACCATATTATTGAACAAAATTATCAAAGAAAATTATATATCATAAAAAAATTGAAATAAAATAGGAGTAGAATTTACTTTTATGAATTTAAAATTTGAGTGCGTAAATTACCTTAGAAGAAATCTATTAGATGTACCAAGCTTCTTAACATATTGATATAGCATGAATCATTAAAAATTAGCAAATCTTGAGCAAAAATATAAAAATTTCAACAAATAAGATGAGAAATCTTAGTCTATGAAGAAATTTTACAGAAAATAAAATAAATATAGTAAATGTAATTAAGATAAAAGTGGACAAATAATTTGAGATATATAGATAAAGTAAATAAGAATGAAGTTCTTTGCGACATGTATCGCTTTCTTTAAAGAGACGTTGCTCATACACATATTCGGATAAATATAAACAATTCTCTTCAAGGATACAATAAAACTCTTTGTTTATATATGCAGATTTTTTCTTAGGCTACTTCTAGAGAGTCTACATATTTATAGAACTTAAGAGATGAGTTTGTTATGGATCAACCAGCCCAAGTATACGAGGCCCAAGCCAGTGGGGGAACTGAGAGCGGGTCTGCAACTGCTGCTCATTAAGAGCAGAACTATGAAATTTCACTACTGTATTAGTTCTTCTCGAATAATCAAATTAAGTTTTGCTACTGTTCCTTTATTTTGAGTTGAAGTTTGTTCCAATTGGTGCTTTCATTGAGTAGTACTCCATGGATACTTCTAAGCAAAGAGATTCTGATGTTTACGGTGTTATCAACTCGTTTAGACAACTTTAGTCAGCTAGTGCAGGATTTTATCTCAACGATTGCTGCTCGGTCCACCGTTGTTGACCCTTTTCGTCCACGACAGATGGATGTGTATTTATCTGCTGGATCTAATTCTTCTGGTCCACTCACAGTCCGAGGAGCTTATGGGCAAAATGTTGATGCGTGGCTATTTCAAGTTGAGCGTTATTTTGAATTCTATTCCATCTTGCTGGTTTTTTGGCGTCATTCCATTTGGAGGGTGAAGCCCTCGATTGGTATCGCTGGATGTTTCACAACAAGCAACTTTTTGATTGTCCGCATTTTGCTGAGAAGCTTCGTCTTCGATTTCAAGATAGGTCCTTGTGTTCCCTGGAAGGCAGACTCTCTAATCTTGTATAGACGTCCACTGTGGCAGAGCTTCGATCCAGGTTCGAAGCTATCTCTAATGACACGGTACACTTCCCTGATGAGTTTTTGGACAGGAGTTTTCCCAGAAGGGACAAAGTATTGCTGGATTGGAGAGCCTTCGGATAAGGCTCAACCAGTGCAGTTACACACGTTACGACGACTTTGTGAGACTAATGCAGTGTCTTGCCTCCAGGTGGTGACAACTAAGGATCCTGATCCAGCCCCTTCTCCATTTTAGCTTCTTATACGGATGTGTTTCGCAAACCTCAAGGATTACCATCAGCGCGCGAACTTGATCATGCTATCCATCTTAATCCGGGGTCAGGACCAATCAATGTTAAACCATACAGGTACCCCTATTTTCAGAAGAATATAATGGAACAATTAGTTGCTAATATGCTTAATGATGGAATCATCCATCCTAACACTAGTCCCTTTTCTTCGCCTGATCTCTTAGTTCGCAAGAAAGATGGCACCTGGCGATTTTGTGTAGACTATCGTGCCTTCAATGCCATTACGGTGAGGGATAGATTTCATATTCAAACTATCGATGAACTTTTTGATGAATTACATGGCGCAACTTATTTTTCTAAGTTGGATTTACTGTCTGGTTACCATCAGATACGTGTTCACCCCGAGGATGTGGCCAAAACAGCTTTTTGCACTCATGAAGGGCATCATGAATTCCTTGTGATGTTGTTTGGCTTATCTAATGCTCCTTCTACATTTCAAGCTACAATGAATTAAATCTTTCGGTTGTTGCTTCGTTGTTGTGCTTTGATATATTTTTTGATGATATTTTGGTTTATAGTCAGACTTGGGAACATCATTTGCAGCACTTAACTCAGGTTCTCCAGATTCTTCGTGAGCATAAATTGGTGGCAAAACGTTCTAAATGCTTATTTGGTCAACCTCAGGTCGATTATCTTGGTCATGTCATTTCTCGTAAGGGTTTAGCAGTTGACCCTTCCAAAATATCGGTTATTCAGCAGTGTCCAGTTGCAACAAATGTGACAAGGGTGCGGAGTTTCTTAGGGCTCACTGGATATTATAGGCGTTTCATTAAGCAATACGCCACAATTGCTAGTCTTTTAACTGATTTACTCAAAAAAAAAGAACCTTTTAAGTGGGGAAGTATTGCAAAATGGACATTTGAGACTTCTAAGGACAAGTTGAGTTGCACTCCAGTCTTAGTATTACTAGACTTCACACGGGAATTTCACGTGGAAACTGACGTTTCTGGTGTTGGTATGGGGGCAGTCTTGTCTCAGAGAGGCCATCCCATTGCATTTTACAGCCAAAAGTTATGTCCTAAAATGCAAAAGGCATCGGCCTACCATTTGGAGATGTATGCTATTACTCAAGCTGTTAGTAAATGGAGACAATGTTTACTAGGAGACGTTTTACAATCATTACGGACCAACAATCAGTCAAAATCTGACGGAGCAAGTTATTCAGACACCTGAGCAGCAACAATGGTTAGGAAAGTTGGTTGGGTTTGATTTTTGAATAGTGTATCGCCCTGTGAAGCTTAATAAGGCAGCTGATGCACTTTCTCGTCTTGTCGATGGGACATTAACTGCCTTATCGGCGAGAAATTTTGACAAATCGACTGAAAAATTTTAATTGTTGATTATGATTTTTGCTAAAAATTGTGTTCTTTCATGCCAAACAAATTTTAATAATAGTCATGTTCTTTCACGAATAGATATGTCTATTCAATTTAAGACCTTTATATATTACAGAATATCCAACAAAAACAAACCAAATCGATTTAAAAAATTAGTTTTTCGTGTGGTTTGGTTTTAAATTTAGAAAATCGATATTATTTGATTTAATTTTAATTTTACCATACAAAACCGCAAAAATAACCAAACCGAACTATATATACATTTTCCACAAACTTGATTTTTTACCTTGCACGAGTCCTCAATTATCTTTCAGAGTTCATTGGAATCAACCAATATATTATCTATATATACACGTCTTAATTAAATTTGATGTTGAAGAACAAAGAAAACATAGGCTATAAATAACTTAATATAATTATATATATATTATTAAGATCACTTTCCCTCACGAGAAGTTCGTGAAAACAATAAGGCAACAACGAGAAAATAGAAAAAGTTTATATTATAAGATATCTTACTTTCCCTCTCGATATTCAGTTCTAATTTGTTCGGTTGATTTTGACTTAACATAAAGTTTAAGAAAATAAAAATGAATCTTGAATCCTGTGGATTGTAATCTTAAACTAAAAGTACTTAGAATGTGTTAAAGTAAAACAAACAAATTATAACATACGAAAGAAGAATAGTATTTACTTATAAGTGAACTTTTGACAAATTTGATATTTTTAGAAGTTGTAGACAAAGCCCAAAGGTATATCAAAGACATTGCAATGAATAAAAGCTGCCTTTGCTGTTAAGAAATTTGCTAATTTTAGATAGTTTGGTTTGTGGTATCTGCTGAATTATGCACATGACCATATGCTTAACTATAGATGGTCCAACACAAATCAATAAATTTATAATAATGTTATATACTACTCACTTTTAAGCGCTAGCAATTGTGTTTGGTACGAAGGGATCAAGTTTTTTTTTTTTCGGAAAATAAATTGATTTATAACTTATTTTTTATAATTTGATTAGTAAGTGAAGAAGACTTTTTAGTGTTTTATTGCGACTTTATAAAAAATATCCTTTTTTTATATTGGACTAGAGGTTAAAAAAATATTTTTTAAGAAAGTAGTTTCTAAGACAGAAACCAATTCCGAGACCCCACCAGAACAGAACCTCAACAATCGATCCGAAATCTAACTCCAACACCCGAATCGGAACAGGACACGTCATTTTTTAGAAAAGGTGAGACAATGATAAATAAATTTCATGTATGATCACTTAGATTGTTTGTCAATTTTCATTAAAACTCTAGTAAAACTAAAAAGGGAAATCAAATTTATTTATCTCACGTAACATAATTGAAACCATTATAAAATTAAAAAGATAAAATCTAAATAAATGATAGAAACATCCTCAAATTTATTTGTCCCTAATTGATACAATACTATTTTAAAGAGGAATCAACCTATATATCATTTATATACATACATATTATACATAGATTTTAAATAATTAAATCAATTATCGATATATCGATATTTATAGCTTCATAAGATCATTTTCACTCACGAAAAGTCCATGGAAACCATAAGGCACACGACGAGGCAATTTGACATTAGCCACAATGTCAAGATTAGGTGATGTTGCATCCATGACCAAAAAATTTGATTCCCCTGTCTTCTCATTGTGTACGTATGACACCACGTAGCCATCATCTTCATCGATCGAAGGATTTTCAGGCACGAAAAATGGTTCACCACCATAGCAATCTTCTCCAAATATACGACATGCCACGATGCAATCGCGACGATCAATTTCTGCTATGGATACGTCTAATTTTGCTATCCCTATTACTTTTGGCAAAGGATCCCCAATGGCTGCATATACGTACCTACACGAGTAGTAGAAACAAAAAATTATTTTATATATCCTGTAATTTTTGACTCGATACGAAATTTAAAACGGACTTTTTGTTTGTATGGTCTCTGCTGAAATTAAATCATGTGATCATAAGTCATAAAGGACCTACACATGTCCATATGCTGCACTATAGATGGTCCAACAAAAATCAATAAATTTGTAATAGTGTTATATACTAGTACTAGTACTGTGAATGTTTACTTATTGGTGCACACATTAAAAAATGTGATAGAATAAAGTGATAATTTTATTATGTTATTTTATTTAAAAATAGGTATATAAAAATGCAAATTATTTTTTGATTTTTTAAATCAAAGAGTAAAAATAGATACATATTTTTTCAGTTTAGTGGACTAGTAAAAATTAACAAGGAGAGTGTAATTTGTTCTATAAAAATACCGAGCTACTCTTCTGTCCCAAACTAATTGTCATGTTTTGTTTTCGAGACTCGATTTAATTAATTTTACAATTAATATTTATGTATACTTATATTAATGAATATCAAGTAAGTTATTGAAGATATATTGGATATTTAAAAACGTACTTGTTCTTTTTCCCAACATAAGCTGGATTGATGACTCCAAAATCAAGATTTCTTGTAGAAATTGGATGTCTGCTCACCATTCCTGTCTTCAAATTTATTTTCACTTTCTCAACACTTGCATGTATCATGTCCATCCTCTCTAGTGTATGTTCCACCGATAATATATTCGGCGCGATCAACACTATCGTATCACCTCCATCCTCATCCCACGCGTTGATTGCGTGTACAATATTAAATCCTGGTACATCAAACCACCTCATTTCCGACTCATCTATGGCGTAACGTGGTATCACACCAATTCGGGGAATTTTCCCCGAGTCAGTACCCACCGGTGAACCACCGGTGAGTAAATCAATTGGATTCATTCCAATTTGTATGTCCGAAAATATCGCGTATTTTTTTGTGATTGCAAAGTCATGAAGAAATGACGGGCGGGTCATTGAGAATATGGGTACATCCTGGGTTTTTGTACCATCCGGGTTGACCCGAAAGTAAGTTATAAACGGAGGCATCGGGCCGTAACGGAAAGCAAAAGCCTCGTTAGTTTCGGGGTCGATTTTCGGATGTGCCGTCATGCTCATAAAAAGTTTTCCGTTAAAATCGTGACGGCCGAGGGTAAAAATGTCACCATTTGGGGCTATTTTTACCTCATATGGTAAATCAGATTCACCGAGGGCGAAAAGTTTACCTCCAAATAAAGCTAAGCTTGTATTCGCAAGGCCTATACCGTTTGCGGGATTGAACTGTCCCGCAATAGCCCGGGCCGCGGTGAGTGCACCACGCGCGGCCGAGGCGGTAAGACCGTTGAAACCGGAGAACACATTAGGAATAATGGGTGACCCGGCTTCATTTTCGATATTGTACTTGTAAGTTTTGACAAATCGACTACATAACGTAGCTTTACCTTGGGAAATTTTAATAGAGTGAAGCATTCCATCACCGTCGAAAAGATGGTAAGGTCCACGTGGAAGATATTGAGGGTTCGGTCCATTTCTAATATACGCGCCGTCTAGGCAAGAGGGAAGAGAGCCTTCCACTACTTCGCATTCAGTAGGAGGAAGTTCGTCTACTGGAGCGAAGTTGTTAGAGAGAACATACCTTGGATCAACAGACGATTTCCTAGGTGGATCAATGAAAGTATTTACGAAATCATCGAATGCATTGAAGATAAAAGAGGGAAATGATGGTTCAATAGGTTTTCTTGAGGGTATTGGTTCTCTTTTTGGAGATGGTTTTGGTGGTGAAGGGGTTGATTTTTCTTGTGGTTTTGCTATAGTAGTGGTTGTTTGTGGTCTTTCTTCAATTCTAACAGAAAATACTTTCAGAGTAGGAGAATAGTAATGATAATTATTATTATTATAAGGAGAAAGAAGAGATTTAGGTTTTTGTGATAATGTAGAAAGGAAAGTTGAAGACAAAGCATCCATTGTGTTTCTTCTTGAAGAGAAGAAAAAGAAGAAACAAGATATGATTATACTAAAGAGTAAAGGGAAAAAGAATTAAGTTTTGTATGTATGAGGTCCCATGCATATATAGCCATTTATTGGAGTAAGGAGTATAGCAAAAGAAAGAGACTATTCATTGAGGGAACCTCACATTTTCCTAAAGTGGGGTAGTGAAAAGAGACTTCTTATCCACACAACATCAATAAAAAAAAATTCATCTTCATATTCACGTAAAAATCTGATTAAATAAAAATTTATGTTTAAAAAATCTTATTAGAGTAAAACGCTCTCTAATAAAAATAACTTCATATTCAAAAAAATTCAAACTCAAACTTAAGATCTTTAATTAAAAATGAAAAAATGTTCACCGCTTCAATACCACCCTCGTTGGTTGAAATCAAGCATACTCATTGTTACGGTGAACTCAATAATCTTACATTTAATTCTTTTTTGTATTTTATAAGTTCTTTAATTTAAATGCATGTGCATATTAAAGTTATTTTTAATTTAAATTCTTATCAAAACATTCTGGTTCTCCTTTTGGATAATTAAATAATGAATTAATTAGATACTAAACAATAATTAAAATGGTTGCTTGCTTATCTTTTTATTCTCTGTTTTTTATTACTTTTTCTTCTTTAAACACTTGTGTGATACTGATCAGTACTGAACTTCTTTATATTGTACAGATGATGGCGTAAGCTGTAAAGTATAAGAAAACAATTATATCAATCTTTAGTGTAATTTAATTTATTATAACATATTATTTATTTTATGATACTGATCAATATTAATATACTAAATAAATTACCTAAAATTATATTATAATTAAGTTGAAAACTTTGAATAATTTTACAATCGCTACATAAATTTAATAAATTTTAAACTCTAACAATAATAGTATATTTTACGTTGTTAGTAGATAAAAGTTAACTCTAACAATATTCTTATAGAATTAAAAATCCAATGGGACAGAGAGACTGATCATAATATAAGTATCTTTTTCCAGACATAAAAAAAAAATATTTTAATTGTAGAATAGACCTTGATTTATTCCAATCACTTATATTTATAATAATAATAATAATAATAATAATAAAAATAAAACCACGTGTATGATTCATTTTATTCTCAGACGAAAAATATCCCAATTTGATATATCCCATCATGACCAGATGTCAAATTTGCAAAGCTAGATTCAACTATTATTAACCAATGAAATTCAAATAATTTTTTCGTATAAATTATATTATTTAGAATCGTTTGAATAGAATATATAAAAACGATATTAAATATGTGATTGTTAATAATTTTTTGATTAGTAACGGTAAAATTAGTATTGATATTGAAATAACTTTACCCTGTTTGATATGATGTGTTCAAAGACAATTCAATCTTTAATCTTATGTATTTATATATTAATTACCATAATATTGTTAATATAATAGTTTCACGTAAGTAATAATACATAATTTACATATAATAAAAATACTATCAAACAATATAATAAATTAAATAATACCAAAATCAATACATTTGCTAATACATCCTCCCAAATTGCCTCAAAATTCTTTATCGAAAGAATCTTAGCATAAGTGATTAGAAATATATGTCACGTTTCATGTATTTACTGATTTGACATAAGATAATTAATAGGTGTGTGTATAATGTATTTGTCTAGAAAATAAACATGCACAAGCTCACGCAATTTATATGTCTAGGGTGTTGTGAAAGTATCTATTTGTTTCGTCTATTTTTAATCGTCGTTGTTTTTTGTTTTGGAATCAAATTATTAATAAAAATTTTAATTAATATTCTACGATATTTTTTTTTATATTGATATGTAAAAAATTACAGTTTATAGTATTTTTAATATAGTTATTAGAAATTTAAATTTTATGTTTATATTAAAGTAATATAATTTTTTAACTTTAAAAATTAATCGAATTAACTTTAAAAAAAAACATAATAATTAATCATGAACGAGGAGTAATTATAAAGAAAGAGACTACTCATTTACGGAGCATCACTCTTTCTTCATTTTGGGCATATATAAAAAAACATACAGGGGAAAATAAGCTTTGAAGTTTATGAATTTGAGATTTTAATTTTTTAAAATAATTATAAAATTTCAGATTACTAATTTATATATATTATATTTTTAAAAATATTAAATTCACTATAAGTTATACTCCGTCTAATATAGGAAAGAGACGGTGTAGATATTAAAATTTTGTGGGGACTCTACAAGATGCGCGCGTTCAAATTCGAGTTGAAACTCTACAAACAGTGTTCAACTCAAATAAGGATTCTTGGAGGTTACTCAACCCTAAACCCTAATTTATGTCTATATAAAGAGTACTAAATTCTCTTAAAAGGTATCTCGGGAATTTCATAAAGAGATCAAGATCTCGAATACTCCACAAATTGATGGAATATTCATATAGAGATCAAATCTAAATCATCCTAGTTCGAGAATACGCCATTAACGGCCCTCGAATTATGTCAATCTTAGGAGAGTAGAATCAAGGGATCAATAGAATTATATCCGCTATCTTAATCAATAAAATTATGTTTCTTCATATTTTATTTGTATGGTTATTTATTTTCCATATATTTAAAATTTGTTGCAAACAGACGATTTTTTCTATAAACTCCTAGGTTTATTTTGGTCTAGTCAATTCAAGTATTCCAATTCGAAAGAAATTTTTTTAAAAAAGTTTCTCATCAAAATTACATCTAGGAAGGAAAAACAAAGTCAAAATAAAGACCACACAAATATAAATATTTGAGATAAATTTGTTTTGATCAAGCACTATATCAAAAATGATTATTAGTAATAAGTAACTTTTAGTTATCACTAAATATATATTTTTAGCGGCAATTTGCACTCTTTATATATGCCCATAAAGTCTTTAGCATCATTGATCCTATTGATACTTAACTAATGTCGGTAAATATTTTAACACTCTTTTTTTTAAGGGAAAATTGTATATAATAGCAAACTAATAACCTAAAATAAATGGAATAGCTAGGGTTTGATTTAATTGTGCTCCATAGCAAACGTTAGCTAAAATTTGCCAGCGTCTCTCTCCCAGAAATCTCGCTCGCCACTCTCCATTCTCGCTTGCCTCTCTCGCTTTATACACAGAAGTGTATAATTCTGTTTCTGTTTTGTATAAAGCGAGAGAAAATTGTATATACAAATGCAAAAATATATATCTTCGTGTTATACACTTAATTATACAATTTACAAACATTTTACTTCAAATATTGCAGAGAAAAAGGTCAACGAATTATACAATTGCGAATTATACAATTGCAGTGAAATACAATTTTCTCTAGCTTTATACAATAGAAGTGTATGTATTGTGTTTCTGTTTTTGTATAAAGCGAGAGAAAAACATATATCTTCTTGCTATACACTTAATATTGCAGCGAAATAGGCAGTGAATTATACAATTGTGCATTATACAATTGCAGTGAAATAGGATAGCGAATTATACAATTGCAGCGAAATAGGCCAGCGAATTATACAATTTAGGCCAGCGAATTATCCACTTGTATATGTATAGCGAATTATGCAGTTTTATGTTTGCTATGGAGCGCAATTATGCAAAGTTTGTTATAGCATACAAATATAAATTTTCTGTTTGCTATACGTGAAAGTTGCCCTTTTTTTAATGGCAATATTTTATTGCCACTAAAAAGATTTTATTGTGGTGAAGGTACATAATAATAATATTATTATTATTATTATTATTATTATTATTATGTATGTACCTTCATGTCAGTTATGAGGTATATGTCAGATAATTTAATTAATATAAATTGATGTTATAATATCAATTAAAAAATAATGCTTTTAAATATGGAGTATCTAATAGCAAAGTATGTTATATCTAAAGACAATTATATAATCATTTAGAGAAACCCAAATAAGATCATAATATTAATAAAAAAAATTGATGCGTTGAGTAATTAACCACTATACTAATATGATTTATGAAATCTGCTGCAAGAAATTATGTACAACATTAAAGACTATGTAATATATTAATCAACCGATTGATAGTTACACCAATTTGACATTATTTTCTTTTTCTTAATACTCCTTTCTTTCTTCTCTCGATATTTGTTGATTGGGAAAATGCATACATCACTCGATTAAAAGTTTTTAAAAATTTGACCTTTTTTAAAAGAATATGTCAAATTCGAAAAATTTTATTATGAATAAGACACAAATTACACTAACATAAGAGAATACTTTATTATAATTGAATTTGGACTCGTGGAGTCTACACTTGATTTTTCTTCTTTCCTCTCATTTTTCTTTCCTGTTTTTCTCTTTTCTCTTTTTTCCCATTCCCTTTTTTTTTCTTTAAAATTGTATAGTATTAGATATTCATTTTACTAAATTAGTCAAGATCATGTGAAAAAATAAAAATTTTGAAATTGAAAATATTTTTTTAAATTGACGCTTTTCCAAAAAAAATGTAATTTGAAATTGGAGGAGAGTTATGGAAAATGTTTTCTTTAATTTTTGAAGGGAAGTTATTTTCCTTAATTTTGAGGAAAATGAGTTGATTTGAAAAACATTTTCCAAAACTTTTATCCCAACCAAACATTAGAAAATTGGAAACTTCCTTCATACCAAACACACTCTATGTCATTATATATATTGATTGTATCCTCCCGTCCTCAAACAAATATCATTCTATATTTTAAGGATGATATTTTTTTCTTGCGAAACAAATACAAGAAAATAAGTAAAACACAATTATTAATTACTAAAAGATCACTATCTTTCATTGAAAAGTGTTTACTAGCGACTGTTTTCACAAATATCTTGATTGAATCAGTGAGAAAAAGAATAATAACAATATTTTCACACATTAAAAATTTTCCCAGTATTTGAGCAAGATTTTCTTTTTCATCATCCATTTTTCCAATAAATTGATTTGGTCGAAATAAATAAAAGAAATTATGTTTTATAAGTTTAAAAAAAAACTCAATAATGTTTTCTATAAAGAATGTTTCTTTTTCAATCGAACACATCCACAAAAAATAAAATCATTTTCAACAAATATCTCCTGATTTTGTTTTGATACACTCAAATCCTTTTGTGGTTAAAGGAAAATGCATTTTGTGGCTATGGAAAATGCATTTGCAAAAATATCTACAGTAAAGTTAATCTGAGGACATTATTCCTCAAGTCATTTTCTAAAAAATGTTAATATTTGGTTGAAATATAAGTCTTTCTTGTAATTTATGATGATTTTTTTATTTTTTATTTTTTCTAATCCATCATATATTCAAGATTAAAATATCGACAATGTTAGAAAATTTTCATGAAACTTTTGAACGCTAAATACTTACTTAGTCTCTATTTACTTGTCACACATTTTCTAATTCAATTTCTCTATTACTGTAATCTTTTGACAGTATCCTTAATTTATTTAACATTGAGTTAATTCTTTGAAATGTGGTGAGTAAATATATTTAAAACTCTAATAATTAATATAGGTATAATGATAACTCATTATACTAGTCATTATTTCGTAAGAGATGTGTTTAATCAAAATTTGACAAATAAAAAAAGAAAGGATGGAGTATTGATAGTATTATTTGAGCATTGGTTAAAGTAGTTATATATATACGCAATTAAGACGTTCCGATAATTAAGAGAAAACATTGTTTTCTTTTTTCGCTAACCAAACATCAGAAAATCACTTATATTTCAAAATAATATTTTTATTTTATAGCCTCGTGAATCTTTCACTACAATAATAGACATGTGATCATATTATTATACTATTGATTTTTCGTATGATTATTTGTCTAATAGATTTTATCAAAGAGTATTAACATCATCTTTTTTTCATTTTCATTTTAAACAAAATATAACTATTTAAAATAATATCTACTAGTTGAATGAAAATTTTATAAATTAACTCGATTTTATCATTCACAAGGTGAGGAAGACATAGTATATAACACATGATTTCTTTTAAATCTAGTAGCATTAGGTCGAATAATTCCAATTTCTAAGAAATTTCTAAATAGTAAATTATACTAAAATTTCAAATTTTGAATTTATCTTTCGCATTATCGTTTCACCAAGAGAGGACAACATTGTACTAAAATATCAACAGGTGAAAATGTAGGGTCAAATGGACAGCTTTCTATTAGTATAGTATTACTCTTCTTTGGATCCGGTTCCTCTTCATTTTTCTTTTTTTCAAGTTTTTATTTGAATTAGTGACACATGACATATGTTAAAATAAATAGTTAAGATTTAATTTTCAAATTAAATCTCTAAACATGATTTAATTAATAAATACATTATATTTTAAGTATTAAAAATTATTATAATATAACTATCTTAGTAACATATTATCTTGTCCATAAATATGGAAAAAAAATTTCTTCCTAAATTTCTTTTATACGTAAGATTTTTTTAAATTTTCTTTTAAATAATCTTTTTATCTAATTAACTGAATAGAAGTATAAAAACTATAATTAACCACCATATGTACTGGTATCACCGTATTTGTAATCTTATTATGAAATTGAAATTAGTTTGTTAAAATGGTTTGCTTATCGCTAGATAAATTATTAATCACGAATCAATATGCTTTTAACAAAAGAATACAATAAAAATATTATATAAACGGAAAAAAGAAAAGATCCTACTATTAAAAAAAGGAAGAAATTTTTTTTTCTATATTTATGGACAAGATAATATGTTGCTAAGATTGTGAGATTATAATAATTTTAATACTTGATATATAATGTATTTATTAACTAAATCATGATTGGAGGTTAACTTTGAAAAATTAAATCTTAACCATTTATTTTAACCTATGACACGTGTCATTAATCCAAATAGAAATTTAGAAAAAATGGAGAGAGGAGAAATGGAGAAGAGCCGGATCCCTTCTTTGTCCATGTTGCATAATTGCAATTTTGAGAATTAATTAAATTTTGTTTTTATTTTATTAAAAATTTTACATAATTTTTAATATATAAATTTTATTTCAAAAATTCTAAGCTTTTATATTGAATTTATATTTAAAAATTTAAAAATTAAAATCTCAAAATTTTAATTATACTAAAAAAATTGAGACGGAGGAAATAACAAATATCTATTACAACCCTACCAACTTTAGAGGCTGGCATTTAACTAGCCAGGAAAAATATGTAAGATTGTTATTATGTTAAATTATTGATTGTGACTAGGTCTTTTGATGCATGTCTTTTAAACTGAGATTGGCTTCTTTCTTGGACCACTTGATTGGCTAAAATAATTTTGTTTTTGCTCAAATCAATCCTATCACTGTTCGGTTAAAAATCTACAATCTCTATCACAGTTTCTGTCTTTTGAGAGCGCACTTTGTGATAGTTTTACTATGTGATAGCTCGCAAACCACAAGGGACATGTAAATCGAACTAGAGTATAACTGAGTAGCAGATCTTCCACATGAAAGACCCGTCTCTCAACCACTCAATCATGCCCTTGCAGACTATCGATCAAAATTTAATTACTGAATTCTACTGAACTCGTACGTTTAATAATACATCCACCTCTGATCAAGCCAGCCCACTTGAGGAAATTTCTTCCAAATGGTGGGGTTGAACGTACTACCAATTAATTTGTGATTCCCCAATTATCTCTAGGTAGATTATTGGAAGAAGAACTCCTCATCAACCAAACTAATTCCTCTAATCAAACGCACGATAAAAAAATCCTGAGATTATATCATATCCCTCTTATCAAACGATTACATGTCTTAACATGTTATCAAAGACTGCAAAATATTTTGACATGTAAATTATACATATATGTGAATAAATTACTCTCATGGATATGTATAAACAAGGTATCATTTTGCAACTACAAATTGTAAATATAATCAACATTAGAACACTGACCTTGAGTGCATCCAACTACTTAAGGTTACCTTTAGTTCCTTCTCACAATTCAGCATCCCTAGCTTGCAATGAACTAAATTAGATTCGAGCACACGAACAAATATGATAATGCTCATATATATATCTAGAGATCGTGTAGACAGAAATCTCACAATAACCATCAGTTGATTAATGCCACCGCAAGAACAAGTATATCTGCTTAGTCTTGGATTTGCCAAAATCTGATCGCGTTCATTATTAGGGTTCTCCACTTTCCTGCATTACCAAGTCCAGAAGTACCATATGCTCGAGTTCTTCCAGGGCGATGTAAGTCTATGCACTGCATGGTCAATCACCAAATCATCAAGCAATAACTTTTGTGCCCCCACTGATCCATTGTCATACTAAATCATAACAGCTGCATGAATTCAGGATCGAAGATCATAGATTTAAGTTCTAATTTTCAACAAACAATATTTGGATATTTGTAATATACTTGCATTTCTGTGCCATATAGACTGTATTAACAAAAAGTTCTAGCATATGTAAGCTCGGCCACATGTCGAATGTGGTAAAGTATAGTGCTATTACTTGTTTCACAACTCCAGAGAGCATTATTATATACATACCCTTGTTGATCCTTGATATGCAAACAACTCGTCAAGCTGATGACATCAACGAAACTAGAGATATCAGCCAGTGTGTTGATCATTGATCTTGCAAATCATCTTCATATATTCATGGGAAACTAAGAGATATTCCATGTGCAAGATTGCTTAACATCTCTTAGGAACGTTATTATATACATACCCTTGTGGATACTTCAAATGCAACAAACTCATCAAGGAAACTAGAGATTAGCCAATACAATGGTGTTGAGTGCGCGATCATGACAGGACTCGAGGAAGAAGCCCCGGCTAACTCCGTGCCAGTTGGTGCCTGCATTGTATTCCATGAAAAATCATCTTCATGTAAACTAAGATATATTCTTAAGTCAGGCATTCATTTTCTCGATATTACTACTGCCACAAACCAACAAGACTTCATTAATCAAAGATTCATGTGGCTGCAAACCAGCTTCTTTCATCTCATAGAGAACTTTCATGGCTTCAACACCGAAACCATGTTGTATACATCCCATCAACATTGCATTCCAACAGGCAATATTGCTCTTGTCCTCTCGCGCATTAAAAACCCTCCGAGCATCCTTTAGCAACCCATATTTACCATACATGTCGATCAAGCTACACAGCACATAACTATCCGTATCAAGTCCTACCTTGACGGAAGTAGCATGAACCTGTTGACCACAACATCCAGCATCCCTCAACTTCCCACAAGCTTTAAGAATACTTGAAAATGTAAAACTATTTTTCTTCACTCCTTCTCTTACCATCTCCCTGAAAATCCTTATCGCGCCTTCAAACTGTTCCTCCTTACACAAATTGCCAATTCTAGCTGTCCAAACAACTGTATTACAATGTGGAATATGATCAAACACATTATCCGCGCTTTCCAGATAACCAAACTCCCCATAAAATTTGATCAAAAAACTATTCAAAGCCATACTTTCACAATTACCCAACTTCAATAACCATCCATGAATCTGTCTCCCAAGTTCCAAATTCATCAATTCCACACAAGCCTTTAGAACACACACCAATATTCCATCATCAATTAAATCACCACACTTACACAAGTTTCCCGCCTCACTCTGCATCTCCATAAACAAACGCAAAGCTCCTTCACACTCTCCATTTTCAACACACCCCGCGATCATCGCAGCCCAAGACTGAGAATTTCTCACACGCATTTTATCAAACAGTTGGCGAGCCTGTTCAAAACAACCACAAAACACAAGCATCAGCAACAAACGATTCAGTAACGGCAGGCTAGGAATTACATCACTTTTACAAATATGCTCATAGACTTCAACCGCGTTTAAAGGGTCACGAGATTCAGTGCATTCTTTGATAAGGGAAACGTATACGTCAACTGGTATATTAAAACCAAGACTATCCATTAGCCTTAAAACATCAGAGATTGTGCAACTTGGGTCTGTAGTTTTCTTGATTTCTGGCTTAATGGGTTGGTGTATTTTGTAGTGAGGTTTATGTAGAGGCAATTGGAATTGAAGGGGGGTGTTGGAAATGGAATGGATAGTGATGGGTATCCATTTCTTGGAGTTTTTTGAAGTAATTTTAGTATGCAACAATGGTGGTTTTGGGTAGGATGATGTGATCGCCATTGATTTTTAGAAGGATTGTTTACTAGAATTCATAGTGAAGAAAATCACTGGGCGCCAAATTCAGTTGGAATCAACTATAAATACTTCACAATTGTAGTGGCTGTTTGTCCACAGATATTTTTCGGTTTTTTTTCAAATATTATATTGGAAAACTATTTGAACACAAAATTATTTCTATAAATTTTCGAAATTTCAGATAAAGAAATTATTTTCACACTAAATCATTCAGAAATTCAAAACCAACTCCAATATACTGTAATTTTCATGTCCAAATAACCACTTAATACCTAGGCAATAGTAAAATGTGAGATATGTGGAGTTAATAAAAGAAATTTTGAGATATGTAATTTAAAATAAGTTATAAATATTTATGTGATTATGAATTATCCAATTTCAATGAAAAATTTAAAGAAGAATTATTTCTTGATATTCTTTTGGGACACAACAAAAAGAAAAAAGCATGCCTTGAAAGTTGAAACAAAGGGGTTGGAATACTGTGTTTGAATCCGAGACCTCTAAATTAGCAACGCGTATATGAGTGCGTTGTGAACTGCAAAATGATGAATTTATAACAAGTATCCCAGCTTTGGCTTTATTCATTTTTAACAAATGTTACACACACCACAAGGCACTTTCATCCCAGATAAATCAGTAAAGATGCATACAATAGATAGTCAAATATTGGAATGTTGATTTGTGCACTTCTGTTGTAAGCTCAAAATAGTACACTCTGCTCTAATCTATGGCAGCAGCCATGAGCTCTGGCTTTGCGTCTTTTGAGGAGATTTGGGGACACCCTAATGTCGCGTTTCCATGACATGTGATGATTGGCATGGCTTGAAAAAATAAAACCTATGAAGCTCAAGCCTTTTCAGAACTATGTCTTCTTCAAACGAATCAGATTAGACCTTTCCATGCTGATAACATGCTAACTAAACTTAACAACCAGATTAGGACACCTGAATCCCCATCACGGGTAGTGTGTCACTTGGATATCAAATGGCAAATTGAGGGCTCACCTTGAGGGCAATCATGTCGGGAAAGTTTCATTTCAGCTTTCCCATCTCAGGTCAAAAACACTCTGCAACTTCTCCAGGATATAAAAGGGAAACAAACGATGCTTGAAGAATTGGATCTCAGTGAACTCAAAATTTCCTTTGCTTCTCTTCGCCATTGGGCTCGTAACAGTGAGTGCTACTTATTTTTCTGCAGTATCAGGATGATGTAATAAATTACCATTTGCAGAAGCAGTGACATCGTCCATGCTGGATTCATCCTCAGAGTTGTGTATAGATGAATTATGCTGCGACTCCAAGCCTAATTTTTCAGATGATGCAGGATTACACAGAATGGAATGCGGCAGCGATTGCAAGAAGTTGAAGTAAGCATATTTGATATCAAATCGCATGTCATACCCTGTCAGACAAACAGCAGTTTAGTTCCCAGTATCCTTGGAAAGGAGTGAAAGAGAGAGATATTAAGCTTTCTTTGTCTTTTCACTTTTCTGCCTTCTAAGTTTTTTGTTTAAATAGGAGAAGAGTATTACAGTAGTTTACAGCAATGGTGAGTCCTCTGCTGTCTGAGCTCTGTCTAACATGGTGAAACCACATGCTTGGCCTGGATAAGTTGCATAAAAGAGTAATATGGTTAATTAACACCACTAAGTACAGCTATCACTCCAACAGCATCATGAAATGCACAAACAAAAAGTTCTAAAAATGCCTAAAAATCTTTCCGACTCGCAATTAGCAGTGCAGGTGCTGGCCAGGATTTTTTGTTTGTTCAGTAACTTTTTGTAAAAACTGAAAACTGTACCATAACACTGAAGTTCTAAAAGGCAAATCAAGAGCCAGTCTGAATTGCCAAATAACAAGAATCTAAAGCTGAAATTTGAGGTCTGTTTTTCATAATTTGAACCCTATCCATCCAAATTACTGTAAAATGAATTCCTACTAAACACATACACTCAAAAAAACTACTCAGGTCAATTTCCAATTTTGATTTCAGCTGTATAGTTGTTCTCGTTCCACCAAGGAAAGATATAGGTTCACTTTCCTGTTTGATGCGAGGAGAAGAGGATAAATATTGCACCATATGAGATTATACAAACATGATCAATGAACGGAATTGTAACTGTCTAAATAAAGAGGAAGATGAGTAGATTAAAATTATAAGACAAGACTGTGCAAAGGTATTTGGGAACAATGGCAGCACTCCCACAACTCAATGAAAAGAGCATTTTTGCTGATTAATGAAGTAAAGATACTAATTCTAGATGCTTGATTAGTAGAAAGTGGCATGGCATTCGAGCTGTCAAGAGAGAATAATGAAAGAAGACTACAGGCGTATCATATTGAGATTGTTCTTACTACCTATCCATTAGCCAAAAACAAGTTTCAGCTAGCCATTAGACTATCTTCATCTAATTTTGTTAATTGGATTTTATTATTGCAGTGAGAATAAAGTAAGTTCAATCAATTGTTTGAGCTTTGAAATTCCAGCCCTTTTTGCAACGAAATTGTTACTTGCATTGCAAAGATAATGTGTAATAACTCTTAAACTAGCACCTAATAAAATGGAGACGTAATGCAAAGTGAGGCAAATGCCCAAGCTGCTTTGAGAAACATCAACGACATCAACAATGTAATGCAATCAAAGAGACAATGACTAAACCTATTGTTCAGAAGGGGATATCAAAACTGAATAAATAAAGAGATAAGTAAAGCTAATCGTGAAAGCTTACAAGTAAAGAATCTCGCCTGCCTTGACTGTAACTTCAAATGGTCTTGGTCCATTGAAATATAAAGGAAACTTGGTCATTTCCTTCTCTTTCAACTCAGGTGAAGGGTATGGATTAACACTGCACCATGGGACATTCCTCACTGGTTCCTCCAGTTCCAAAGAGAACTCCCCAGTATCCTACAAACCCAGAAAGCAGCAGAACACATGTCAGCACAGTAGAACAGTACATTGTACTGAAACATAAGTTTTCCCAAACGAATTATAACCAAATTCCTAATTCCATGAGGCATGGAAACTCAGCTAAACATATACATCAGAAAGCACTACAAAAGTGCTCAACTTCCAGAATACATGAAAGGAAAAATGGAACCTGGGCAGTGGTACACTGCTGCATCAACTATAAAAATTTGTCAATTTAAGAGCAACAGATTAATTTGCTCCTATTTCCAAGAATGAACAAGGGTTGCAACTTGGATTGCCTTTAGGAACTATTTCTTCTGAGCTACTTGCTATAACTCAAAAACCACTATTCATATGATTACAAAACGTCCTCCTTGCGTTTTTATGTGATACTCTTTTCTTTTGGTCCAAATCCAGAAAAGAAGAATGACAACTTTCTACATTTGAAAAATCGTCCTTCTAACATTTTCATTCATAAAGCGCTACAAATGCATTCAATCCTAGAGCAAGAATTCACATATCAAAGCGCGACAAACTTCAACTGCATAACATATGAATACATTAAAGAACAAGCCAGTATACTTCAGCTGAAATTCAAGTTCTCCAAAAAGAATTACACCAAATGGATATTTCTATCTGAATCCCTCAACACATACACACCACAAAGCTACAACCGCATTCCTAGAATTCATATATAAAAACCCAATAAAACTACAGTGGACGTAATGCATTAATACAAGAAGATAAGAATGGGAGCAAAATTGCTACTTTGATAGTAACACATCAACAAATATAAAAACCACAAAGAAGCTCTACAAATGCATTCATTTCTTAAAAATTTCACAGAACCAAAGTTCAAGCGCATAACAAGTAAGGTGAACTACGGGACAGACCTGTAAGTAGTGGTACTCCGCAGCAGGATACTCAGTAATATACATCCTATGAACATCAGTAGGAGGAAGAAGCAAAAAATGCTTCTCCCCAGAGACAACAGCATAAATATTCTCATAATGATCCTTATGAAACGAAGTCTCAGACAACTCATTCCCAATCCAAAGATTCACCGCTTCAGGTAAACACCCAAAAGCCTCAGAAGCCCAACCAAAATCAGAATCACAATCTTTACTCAACGCCCCATACTCACTCCGAAAACAATCATTCTGCTGCTGCAAATAACCCACACAACCCATCTCCGATTCCAATACCCAGTTCAACGCATCAGGAAAAGGAAGATGCTTCACTTCAGCAGAAGCGAAACAGAGTGAAGAAGGGGAAATGGGGTTTGGGGAAAGTGCATCAGCACGGCCTGTAGGAGTAAGATGAAGTGAAACATTGGAAGAAGAGAGTGTATTGGTTAGATAATGAGTTGATTGCCACAGAGTGGTGGCTGGCCAGTGGTTTACGGCGTTGGAAATGAGGCAAGGCTTGTTGGGCGAAACGTATTCACGGAGGAACTGGAGAGGGGTGGGTGGGGTAGAGAGGTGGTTGATTTGGGTTGAGGTGCCTAGGGTTAGATCTCGAACTTCTTGCCAGAGTTTTTGTATGGGTTCTTCTTCTTCCATGGCTGTGCAGCTTAAACCCTCTGCTAGTTTACAATTTACAGAGTCTGAAGCTTCTAATTTTCATATAATAATTACTTTGATGTTGTCGCATTTTGGACGTGACCTAGTGTTCAATGAATTAGTTAAAAATTATGAAATCTTGAATTTAATTTTTCGTCAAGAGTAAAATTACTAGTTGATTATTATTTAATGATACATGTTGCTGCAAAAGTTAGTCTGGATTTCGAACACCACTATTATGAAAGAAAATATTGTCACATGTAATGTTTTCTATGCCTCGAATGAGGGTTAAAATCTATTGTACACTTTTTATCCTTCTCTCGACTTAGCTTATAGGACTTCAGAGTTCAGACCTTACTTATGGATCGAGTAGGTCTCATTCTCTTCAAACCAAATACGATATTTATGGTTATGTTTAGACTATATTAATTATTGAATATGTTATTATATTAATTTTAACTCTATCGTGTATTTTATTTTATCTCTATAGCTTTTAAGTTTATTCTTCATATTATCAATATGTGATACAATGAAACGATGAAATACTATTTATTTAAATATTATATTAATTTTATAATATAATATCATATATTATAAAATAATAGATAACTATCATTCGAATATTAAATAGATATTCAAAAACTTTAAATTTAATTTCGATTTGATCTTGTCTCCCCACAAAAGGTTTAACTCAAGGATGTAGACAAGCATGATAACATTGAAGATTGGTAATGCCACACTTGGTAATACAAGCGTTTGCAAATCTTTGAACATCAGAAAATCATTTTGCATCTAATACCATCATCAATAATATTATAATAACAAAACATAATCCTAACTTTATTATAAACTTCATAATATAAGTTGAACTCACTCTTCATTTAGTAGTAGTAATAATTGCAAGAATTCTTAGATAAAAAGATTAGGGTTAAACTGGTCTATTTAAGCTATAAGATTATGGAAAGAAGCGTGAGCAAATCTCCATCTCATTGGTGTTAGGACCGAAAATAAGCAGGTGTAAATGCGAAAGCTAGCAATGCAAACCTCGAAAGACCACGAATAAGAAGACAACGAGAAATATACCAAAAGACACAAAGATTTAACGTGGTTCGGTCAATCGACCTACGTCCACAAAGGAGATGAGCAATCCACTATAAATATGAGAGTACAAAATACAGAGAGAAACAACCTCAACCAATTCACTCGGAATACATGGGAGGTTCACACAAGTGATAACGTATCAAGCTTGTGACCCACAAATTCTCCCCCTAACCAAAACTCTCAAAGTCCTTAAGACTACATTGTGAATGCTGATTAAGTTAGAAGGAACATTCTTCTATTTATAGAGTCCTAAACTTTTTCCTACCAGAAAAAGATTTAGTCAATCCAAAACCTTTTCCTAAAAGGAAAATCTATTTATGGTAAGAAATTTAGGGCAAATAAAATCCAACAATTGGATCATATTACACCGTATCAAAAATAACTTTTAGTCGTAATTAATTAATTATAATCGATAATAGCTTAAAATTGTAGCTAGATATATTTTTTAGAGGCAATTAAAACTCTTGTAAATGTCTGTAAAATCTGTAGCAATATTATTTGGATCCAATAATAAATAACTACTGCCAATATAGACTTCAACACACTTTGTTAATATATATATTTATTTGGGCTAAGTAATGTTTTTGTTATAGTGTTAATTAATTGGATACACACTTATCTCTCTTATGTTTGTGATATTATATTTATCTCTTAATTAGTTATGTATACTTCAAGTTGCCCCACGCCCACTACCACAAAGTTGCCATTTTTATTTTTATGGATCTTTTTTCTTTGATTCTTTCTTGTAGTATGTGAAAGATAAAGTGTCCGTCGTTAATTAGAGAAGAAAAAAGTTTCCCTACTTAGATTGAATTATCTATTATTGAGTTTGTAAAGAGCTAGTAGAAGAGAGTGATCTTGCGCACACAAAAAATAAACATGCAAGACAAGACAAATTGAATGCATGCTTGTCCCTTGCACGCAAAATATATATGTCTATTACCATTTACAATTCAAAAAATAAGAAGATCAACCAAGACGTAACACATTGTATTGAATTAAGGTGGATGAAATATAGACTCGTATGTATTTGGTATACTATTTTATGCTTCGATTTAATTCCTCTTATTGTTTCTATTACTTTGGTTAGTCTTTGTATTTGTATTGTCGATACGTAATTAGATACATAATTAATTTGATCTAAACATATGTTACATAAGAGTAAAATCTATTGCCTATGTAAGGGTGAAATCTATTGCCTTAAATTTTATCTTCTTTGGACCGTAGTTGTCTGTTGCTCCAAACACGTCAGACCTCACTTATGATCCTCTCTAAATCACATTTATGAAATTATACTAAATATATTGTTGGTGTTAATTTTACAACGTATCTTTTTTGTATTTTATTTCATTTATGTAATACTATAAAAAAAAATAGCGTATGATATTATAAAACACAAAAAATGATTCACCAAATCCATTTGTCCTATCTAATACCATCATTAATAATATAATAACAAAACATAATCCCAAATTTATGATGAGCTTCATAATATAAGTTGATCCCAACTTTTATTTAGTGGTAGTTATAATTGCAAGAATTCTTAGATTAAGAGACTAGGGTTAAGCAGGCCTATTTAAACTATAAGATTATGAATAAAAGGGTATGCAGATCACATCTCATTGCATCACATTAGGTAATAGAATAATTTGAGAGATCTTTCCTCTGATTTGATTTTATAATTTTCCTTGTATCACATTAAAGTAATTAATAGAATAATTTGAGAGATCTTCTTTCTGATTTAATTTTATAATTTCCATTGCATCACATTAAATAATGGGATAATTTAAGAAATCTTCCTTCTGATTTGATTTTATAAATTTTTTTGATATTACATTTACTATATTTAATAAACGTGATTTTGGGTGTATTTCTTGCATTTTGTCATTAGTTTGAGTGTTTATTTGAATAAGTTTTAAATAGTTAAAATATCTATTTGTGTAATAGCAAAACATATGTATCTATTATCATTTTGTTACTATAGTGAATGTCTAATTATGTGGAGTCCTTGTAGGATATGGTTAGGAATCCTACTTGGGGACCAAGTAAGATTTTTCTATAAATAAAGGGTTTTCCTTCATTGTAAAGAAGATTTGTGAAAGATCAATGAATCCTGAATATACGTTATCAATAAGAAATCTTTCTCTTCTCCCTACTTTATTCGTCTTCTAATTTCATATAGTATCATAACACGTTATCAGCACGATTGTTCTATTCTTAAAGAATAATGAAGCAGACGGGAAAAGTGCAAAAGAGATCTTGCATAAGTTATTTAAAAAGGTTCTTATATCTTCAAGGTATGAGTTATCTTTATGTTATAATTATTTATGTAACAGATCTGGAGGTACCATCTAAAGTAAGTATCTAAAGAGACTTGTTGACTTTCTATACGTTTAATTTTAATCGAATGGGAAAATAATTTCTTAATTTATTTTAATAATTAAATAAGCACAATTTAGTAAAAGGTATGTTTTCAACCTTTATATAAGGTATGTGATCTATTAAACTATATTTATTAACTACTAATGTTGATTATAATAAATCAATAATATCAATTTTGTGTGTAATTATAATGTACGATCATATTAATGATCATCAAAAGTGATAAAATTACAATTATTTTGAAGGCTTGAGGCTGAGCCTCATTATGGGTAAGACGATAGATTTAAGTTTTATCGCACCAAATGAATAAGACGATGGATTTATGTCCAATCGCAAAAAGAGGGTAAGACATTAGGTTAAAGTCCTGATGCACCATGATGATAAGATATTGGATTCAAGATCCATGGATTTATGACCTAAGACACTTTTATATGGATAAGACATTGAATGTGAGTCTCAATGCACCATATTGATGATATAATAATGACTAAAGAAAAACTAATGTGTTTTTGATGAGAAGTCATGAAATTTACATAATTTACTCCATTACATAAAGTGAATGTGGTTGTAGTGCATAATATGTCTGAAAGAAGACAAGTGATTGAATAATGTACATAGATATGGAATGGTACTAAAGCTATCATTATTTGATATGCTCACATATTTGTGTTTCATTCATGAAGAATGAGAACTTTTGATAAATGCTAAAAATATAGATTAATTCTCTAAAGGGAATGAGGTGTAAGCCACCATGCTAGGCATGAGAAAGATTGCGACCTTTGATTAACGATGTGGTATCATCAAGAATGTCTCTAAGAAGACACATATCATGGAAACGTTTCATGCTTTATCTTCAAGCTTGTATTGGACAAGAATTAGTTCAATTGAGGCACATTCTATGATAAATAAGAAGTTTTCTAATTTCAATACTTTCTTAATTTGGCATGAATGCCTGAGACATCATTAGTCTATAATGTTTAGACGAATTATTGAAAATTAAAATGGACATCCGTTGAAGAACCTAAAAATTCTTTTAAATGGTGAGTTTTCTTGTAATGATTGTTAGCAAGGCAAGCTAATTGTGAGACCATCATAAACGAAAGTTGAGATTGAATTTTCTGTGTTCTAGGAACGTATACAAATATTTGTGGACCTAGTCATCCACCTAGTGGATTGTTTAGACATTTAATGGTCCTAATAAATGTTTCTTCTATATGGTCTCATGTGTGCCTATTATTATCTCGCAACTTGATGTTTGCAAAAATGTTGGCACAAATAATATGTTACATGCACAATTTTCTTCAGATTAGTTCATTCAATAATGGGATCATGACTCACCTAAAGGGTGAAGTAATTGAGAAGAAATAAATCTGAAAATTACTCGTGGATTAATAAAATTGAAATTTACTCATATAATAGTAAATAAGAAATTTTACCAAAGCAAACGGCACATGACGTCGTAAACTTGGACTTTACGAGTACTAATAATTTTATTAGTTGGCATGAATAATTTGGTCATCCCAAAAATGTGCATACTGAGTAATGGACATACGTTGAAAAACTAGAAGATTCTTCAAGAATTCTTTACGTTGCTTGTTCTCGTGATAAAGTTGATTGGATCAACTAAAGTTGGACTAAATCCCTAAATTCTGAAAAGTATAAAAGGTGAATATGGGTCCGTTCACCTATCATGTGATATGATAAAAAGATGCATCTATAAGATAATCACATGTGTTTTTGTTGTCAACATGTAGTTTGACATTCACAAAATTGTTTGTGCAAAAATAATTGAGTTAAGAACACAATTTCAGAATATGTAATCAAGACAATTTATCTTGATAATATTGATAAATACTCAAGATGATGTGACTAAATGTCTCAAATAGTAAAATCATTGTTTATGAAAATAAAGTTTCATATGTTGATATGAAATACGATATTGCATACAAAAGTAATTGTACACAACAGACCGATAAATTATGATCAAATTTTCTTTCAATTGATTTATGGTCGGGAACCAAATATTTTTCATCTGATTATTTTGATATGTGGTATATAATCAATAACTATACATTGATGCACAAGGATAGATTCTCCAAAGATTGAGATATATGTTAGTTTGTCTAACATAACGGGGAGATTAAAAGCAACACAAAAGTTGTAAATACTCCTATTGAATGTCCCTTAAAGATAGAGTCTACGACGTGCATGAAGCATGATAGACTAATCAATTCTAAACAAAATAATCTTTGAAAAAGGGAGAGGATCAAAGAATCAAAATGATCATAATAAGAAGATAATGTGCTCTTGGGGAGCCTACGACATAACACTTTATGAAACCTCATGAGAGAGGTAGCTACCTAAAAATAATGAAGTGATGAGATCTCAATAAGTTATGTCGTATTGTGAATCAATGCAAAATGGTATATCGTGGACGATATTTTTGATACAATAGCGCGCAATATTGTAAAAGATTATGAGGATATGAATTCTACATCTTAAAGCATGCTTGTGTAGAAATAATTATCAAGTGAAAAGTGGAATGATGCATCTTGGTAAGCGTAAAACTTATTTGACTTGCAATCTAGGCACTAGAAGATGTCATACATCTAATATTGAATATTGTCACTTGACAAAACTAATATGAAAATATCCAATAGGTTCGAAATCTAGCATATACAAGGTTTTGAAAAACTTGTTTATCATACTCATAAGGATTAAATAGATTCAAAATGCATAGAGCATATACAAGTATTATTATGCGAGTTGATAACTATAACTGAAACTCTTGAATAGTTTTCAAAAGGCAAAGATTATTTGCTTAAAGAAGTTAAAGTAAGGAACTTGCAGAAATCTTTGACCTTGAAGGGAAGATTTATAAAAGCAGATAGAAGAAAACATATTTCGTCAAAGTTTTTCTACACTCATAAGCTCCCAAGAATGGTGATATCAACATGCAAGAGGTCTGTTCAAGTAATATTATTGTTGATTTATTCACTAAGTCTCTACCAACTACAACTTTCAAGAAGATGGTGCACAAGCTTGGAAAACGAGATTCTAGTCTCTGAATTGATGTTGTCATTAGGGGGAGTTAATACGCGATGTACTCTTTTTTCCTCACAAGGTTTTGTCCCACTTGGTTTTCCTTGTAAGATTTTTAATGAGGCATCCATAATGCGTATTATTAGATATGTGTAATCTTTTTCCTTCACTAGATTTTTTTCCTACTGGGTTTTATCTAGTAAGGTTTTAACGAGGCACATAATCTACCGACATTCAAGGGGGAGTGTTATAAACAATTTGTATTATAGTGAATGTCTAATTATGTGGAGTCCTTGTAAGATATGGTTAGGAATCCTACTTGGGGACCAAGTAAGCTTTTCCTATAAATAAAGGGTTTTCCTTCATTGTAAAGAAGATTTGTGAAAGATCAATGAATCCTGAATATACGTTATCAATAAGAAATCTTTCTCTTCTCCCTACTTTATTCGTCTTCTAATTTCATATAGTTTCATAACACATTTATAGTATTTTTCAAATAGTTTTTGAATATTTAACTTTTTTTGTTCAAAAATATCAAATTAAAGTAATCTAATTTAACTTTAAAAATTAGTCAAATTAACTTTCCAAAAGCGTAACATAAAAAATAAAAGTAGACAAAGGAAGTATTAAGTTTTGTAAGAGAGTGATCTTGCGCATGTAAGACAAGACAAATTGATTGCTTGCCCCTTGCACGCAAAATATATGTGTCTATTACCATCTACTCCCTTCGTTCATTTTCATGTGAGGTAGTTTGATTCGACACAGAATTTAAGAAAAAAGAAGAAGATTTTTAAAATTTGTGATCCAAAATGAATAATAGAAATTTGTGTGGCTGTGATTCATTTCATTAAGGGTAAAAATAAACATTTAATAGTTTGATTGTTACTTAATATAAAAACGTATCATTCTTTTTCGGACTGACTAAAAAGAAAAATAAGTCACATAAATTGAAAAGAGAGATATAATACAAGGAAATAAGAATATCAACGAAAATGTGACATATTGTATTGAATTGAGGTGTATGAAAATATGAAATAGAGGCTCGCATGCATCCAATGTCCTATCTTATGCTCCAATTTAGTTCCTCTTATTTAGAGGTGTCAAAAATGAACCCAGTTATATTTTATAGGTAATCCGCCCAGATTTAAAGGTTGGGCTCAAGATGATTTGAGTTGGGTCCAATCTCAACAAATTCAAGTCTTGACCCATTTTAAGAGAATTTTCAATTGGCCTCAATTTAATTTCCAAGTTTAACCCGTTTTAGGATTCTTTATTTGCATTGATGTAAATAATGTAATATATGTTCCTATATTAAAGGTATGAATTACTATCTATTTTATATATTTTGAATTTATTATTCATTTGTAAATTCTTTTTAAAAAATTTCTTGAGTTAAAATTCATATTGTGGTTATAAAACTTAAATAACATTTATTAAAATTATTGAGATTAATCGGATCAAATGAGTGGGTCATGATCCAACCCATTGTTAAGCCTATTTGAGTCCAAAGTAAACTTGAGTGAGTCAGGACTCAACCCATTATTAAGCCTATATTTGAGCTCGAAGTAAACTCGGGCAAGTCAGAATTTAACTCAATTTCTATTTGAAATCATTTTAATATCTCCAATTTTAACTTAACCCGCCTATTTGATACCCTATGGCTTATTGTTTCAATTACTTTGGTTCATGTTCAATTATTATCATTAGAAAGATACCCATTACCCAACTACTTCTAAAGGAAAGTCTGCACTCCATGATTTTCTTATGTTATTATGTCTCAAAATTGATTGCGACTAAAAAATGATTATAAAACGTCTAAACTTTAAAATGTAGGCCATATTAGATGAATTATCGCACCAAAAATAACAAATTTAAGCAATATGCATTGTATTCAAAAATTGAATTTGGTCTTAAATTTGAACGTGTTATTCAATAGAGTCCGGAGCCTAAAGGGTACAAAATATTAATAAAAATTTCAAAACGGTATATCAAATTTTATATTAACCAAAACGGTAAAATCGCTGCACCAACAGCGACTTACACCACCAGAAAAAGCAAAATCGCTTTTGCAAAATGTTTTTTTTTAAAAAAAAATGAAATCGCTGCCTAAGTAGCGATTTATAAAAAAAAATTAAAAAAAATAAGGAAATCGCTGCAGGGGCAGCGATTTCATAAAAAAAAATTAACGAAATCGCTGCAGGGGCAGCGATTTCATAAAAAAAAAAAAAAATTTAAATCGTTGCCCGGGGTAGCGATTTCCTTAATTTAAAAAAAAAATTATGAAATCGCTGCTGGGGCAGCGATTTCCTTATTTTTTTTAAAAAAAAATTATGAAAACGCTGCTGGGGCAGCGATTTCCTTAATTTTTAAAAAAAAAAAAAAATTGAAATCGCTCCTTATTTTTTAAAAAAAAGAATTTATGGAATCGCTTCCCTTGCAGCGATTTCCTTATTTAAAAAAAATAATAATAATAATTTAAAATCTAGGCAGCGATTTTGTAAGAAAAAATTTATAAATCGCTGCTTAGGCAGCGATTTCATTTTTTTTTAAAAAAAAAAACATTTTGCAAAATCGCTGCAGATGCAGCGATTTTGCTTTTTCCGGTGGGGTAAGTCGCTGTTGGTGCAGCGATTTTACCGTTTTGGTTAATATAAAATTTGATATACCGTTTTGGAATTTTTGTTAATATTTTGTACCCTTTAGGCTCCGAACTCTTATTCAATATGCATTGTATTCAGAAAATTAGGCAAAATTTGTGAAAACGTCAATTGCATTAGTGGGTGAAACTTATCCTTGTCGGGTGTTTACACCAATTCAATATATGCACACCACGTGTTTAAATTTACAATTTATTTTACTCAATCTTAATTAATTAACATGTGTTTTACTTTATTAAATCACATAATAGTAGATTTTGATATAAATACCTGATACGGGTAAGTTTTTTCATTAGTTCTCATGTTATAAGCATGTGATAGAACACTATATCACGCTTCATTAATTTCCATAGTAATCCTATATATTAAAGAAATAATTCATTAAAAGAAAAGTGTTCTTGATCACATACTTGATTTTTCATTCTAAACACTAAATTAAAGCCAAAATTATTGAGATCTAAGAATCTAATCAATTTTTGTTGAGCATCTTCATGTGACTGATGTAACAAAAGTAATCGATTGAACGACTATGGGGTGACAATAATAATAGAGATAGATGAATGTGACATATATCTACAACTATATACAGTAATTGAGTATTATTCATGTCATTCTCATTACAGCCTTGTTTAGTACAAAACAAGCACATATCATGCAATTCTTTAATTTTTGAAAGTGTATATATTTTTGTTTGACATGGTATATATAATCAAAAATTACAATAATAATAATAATATATCCAGTGAAATTCACTAAATGAGATTTGGGGAGGGTAAAGTGAACGCAGATCTTATCACTACCTCACCGAGGTACTAGATACATAATTATTTGATGTAACCACATGTTACTTAAGAGTAAAATGCATTGCCTATGTAAGACGAGTAAAATCTATTGCCTACATTTTATCCTCTTCGTACTTCAATTGTGTGTTGCTCCAAAGACATCACACCTATGATCCTCCTCGGATCCACTTATGAGATTGTACTAAATATATTGTTAGTGTTAATTTTACAATGTAATTTTATTTTTTTTTTGTATTTTGTTTCACTTATGTAATATTCAAAAACACAAAAAATGATTCAGTTTATTTAAATATCACATTAATCTTTAAAATATAATATAATGCAAAATATTTAACATGATAAGTGACCTCGAACATTAAGTCATGCACAATACGTGGTCATACAAAAGTTTTCTTACAAATACATAAACAGATCCCTAAATTTGTTGGATTTTTTCCCTCGGGTACCTCAACTACGTTATTATTCTATTGAATCATTGAATCACCCATAATTTGTTCCTTTAAGACACTGTTGGTTGATTTTTATCAGTTTTTCTATTGTAAATGTCTTCAACTATGTTCGAATTGTAATAATTTTGATTGAAGGAATGAAGACAAACCGTGTTAGTCTCATTTGTTTTCTAATGTTTTCAAATGACTTAAGTAAAACACAATTATTCTCGAACATTTTCACTATCAATTGGACTAATGAGTTGTGGAACAACATATATATCCTCTATCAATACCCCTCATAAATCTGATTCCACATTAGACAACAGTGATTGTTTAAACGGAACAAATTATGGGGATTCAATGATTCAATAGGACAATGACATAGTTGAAGTACCTGAGAGAAAAAATCCAACAAGTTTAGGGATCTGCTTATGTATTTGGCCTTAAATCAATCTCCACCCATTAATTTGCCAACCGATATAAATATAAAAAAATAATAAATTGAAAAAAAAAACATGAATAAAAACTCAAATTGCACAATTATCGTTATAATATTATTAAATATTACTAATATTAACTTGAAGTCAATATAATAAATACATAAACTTTAAATTTCGAATCTAATTTATTCGGTCTGATCTCCTATGGATCTATAGATGAAGCTTAACACAACGATGTAGACAAGCATTGTAACATTGAAGATTAGTAGTGCCACACTTGTTAATACAAGCGTTTACACATCTTTGAACATCAGAAAATCCATTTGCCCCATCTAATACCGTCATTAATAATATAATAACAAAACATAATCCCAACTTTATAATAAGCTTCATAATATAAGTTGATCCCAACTTTTATTTAGTAGTAGTTATAATCGTAAGAATTCTTATACAAAGAGATTAGGGTTAAGCTGGTCTACTTAAACTATAAGATTATGCATCACATTAGGTAATAGTATATTTTGAGAGATCTTCCTTCTAATTTGATTTTATAATGAGAGATCTTCCTTCTGATTTGATTTGATTTTATAATTTTTGTGATATTACATTTACTATATTTGACAAGCGTGATTTCTTGCAATTTATCATTAAGAATTGAATGTTTATTTGAGTAAGTTTTAAATAGTTAAAATGTCTATTCGTGTATTGGCAAAGTTAAAGGTCATAGTTACGCTGTTAGTAAAAAGAGTGATCTCGTGCGCATGAGAAATGGACTTGCCAGACAAAATACATGTGTTTATTATAGTCAATAATCTACACGAATACATGAATTCTTGTATAGTAACAAATTTCTATATTTGAACCATTAATTTTACGCTAGAGATTATCTTGATGAACAAAGCTATCCAGTAATTACGTATTGGTGAGATTTTCTAAAATTAATTAAAAATGTGCGTAAATTTATATGAATTTCGCAATTAACATAACAACAAAAATCGTAGCTATAACTAGAAAATTAATCTCATCATGCGATAGACATTACAAATGAACATCTTCATGTGATACTTATAACTAGGATAATTCCACTTAATCTTATCAGCTAATATGTCATATTCAACCTACTAATAATGATTAATCACTTAATAAATTTGATGTAACTGGCAGTGGAGAAGTAGCTTTCTCAAACTATTTCTTTTCATAATCTTGTTACATTAGCATTAAAAATAGTGGTTTGCATCTTTATACTACAAAAAAAAAGTACTCTACAAAATTGGAAAACGAATATGACAGATCACGCATTGCATGACTCATTTGTAGAAGCGTCAAGAAGATTTTTCCATTAAGCACTTATGTCATTCATCTCATTATAGAAAGGATGCAAATTTAGCCTCTGCTTGAAGGAAAATATGTACACAAAGGCCAAAAAAAAAAAAAAGATATTGCAGCTAAAGTTCTACTGGTTGTGGTGCTCTTTAATACAAACTCAATGGCTCTACAAACCAGAAACAGTTCAAGAAACAGTTAAATGGCCTTTCTTTCCCTGAGACTTCCAAGACGATTCGACTCGCAACAAGTGTAGCTTCTCAACAAATGGTTCCAACACCTCTGCTTCTTCTTCTGGGGCAAAGGCCATGCAAATGCTAAGCTCCTGAACTGCCTCTTCATATTCCCTGATGCATGTTATTTATATGTCAAAACAACAGTCTGTTCCTTTACAAGCATGTCGAAAACGAGAAAGAAGAGAAAATTTCAGATGAGACATACCTACTATAGTACAACATCATTCCATGGTCTCTCCTTAGAGCCCAATTGTGTGGCTGCAGAATTAGCAATCTTTCTGAAGCCATAATGGCCAGCCTAGAGAGTATTGTGTCATTCCAGAGAGAGACATAATGTCATTATAAGTGAACAGATATTACATACACATACAAGTTAATGACCTAATGTAAAGGTCAGAAATCTCTGTGTGATAACCACAAAAACCTTAATCTAAGCACAACACCTGCAATTAGTTAAGAAAATACACAAATCTTGGATCTTTTTGCTTATCACCGAGAAGAGCGAGATCGAAATGATCCATTCTTACTCAGGACTAGCATGGTTCTGCACATTAGATCAAACAGAATGCTTAAGAGATAATCATTAAATGCCGAGTAGTGTTATGGCCCTATTTGATAGATTAAAAACTCTATATGTCCCATCTGTGTACTGCAATTTGGCAAATGACTCGGAATTCCTACTTCATTGTTACTTGATATACAACGAAGAAATAACGAGTACCAATTATTACCACCTCAATATTATGCACAATGGAAGAAAAAAGCAGGTAAAAGTGCTGAATGGATATCTTCTAACAGAAACAGATGCTCCCCTAATAGAGAATGTAGATGCAAAAAGACCATCATGCATTTCTATGTGGCGGTGGATGAGGTATCATCGTTACTTCTGTAACACCCCACCCCACCCCCGGCATACCACTTCCTTTTCCAAGTAATTAATGGTTGATCATCAATCAAGCATATATGCGTGTTAAACAACATTTTGTTAGGAGAACTGACTTGATTTTGTAAGAAGAACGAATAGATTTGGTGGGAGAAAAACCCCCGAATAGTTGGCCTCAAACTATCAAATATAATAAATGCATCCAAACATAGGTATATTGTATCTATAGTTATCTAAAAAGAGCATCAAATCCTAAAGATCATGAGAAAGGGAGAAAGATAAGGTTAGCTTTCTTGGATTTCTAAAAGGAATGTCGGAGAGGTGAAGAGAAACAACAATAAAGGAGTAAAAGGGCGAAGAGGCTAGAAGTATATAAAAAGAAAGTCAATCTATCTGCATAATGCAGTATCTAGTTCATTTGATCAGTATATTGAAATAGAAAGGGCTTTTAATACGAATATGAAGCTAGATCAGTGAGGAATCTTTTACCATATAGTTCATTATGTTATAAACTTAAATGGAGGTATAAGCATCTATTATATCGCATCAAGATTGATTAAGTGGTTATTTTAGTGGAATGTTAGAGTTTTAGTAGTATGTCAGAATCAATAAAATAACAATATGCGTCCAATATTCTCAATTCTCCTTTTCTCATGCCAAAGGTTGCAATTTAGCATCTTGAACCTGTAGGGACAAGAGAAAGTGGCGCCTGCTTAATCAGGAACGAGACCCAAAAGTTGTAAAGAGGAAACATGAGAGGATAAGATTATTACCTCAAATCTTGAGGTCGCAACAATGGAACATTCAGACAATTAGTCTTGCTAGACTTATCATCTGCATGATCAACAGATCTAAGCGGAGAAGTCAGCATCAAACCATGATTTGCTCTTGAAGCACGTTTCCAGTGAAGCCTCTGAAAGAGTAGTTTTGGTTAAAACCACCGCATCAACATGGTGAGATGCATGAATGTAAACTAAACAGCGCTACAGACTACTCTTTACTAGAGAATACATCTTACCATCAAATTAGCCAAAGCAATTCCAATAATATCACGGTTTGTTGCTAACTCGAGCCCCGGCAAAGAATTGCTATTGATATCAGAAGCCTTTGCTCTAGGGTCATCGACACACTTCCCATTAACAATACCAAACATACTATGACCAGAGATAACCTTGAATAGCTCCTTTAAGGGTAACAAAACAATTCAAATTCAAAATGAGATTATTGGACATTGATACCATGCTTTACAAACTTCTGAAGAATAGAATACAAAAGAAGTGAACTGGTACAGGATGGACAAACAAAGAGAAATGTAGACATCATCTATGAGTTCAAAACAACACACCTCGGGGTTTCCAGTTTGAGGCCATATCAGAAAATCTTCCCCAACTCGGGATCCCACAATGGTCAGATTAAGTCTTCGACAGACTTCAATATAAATGACACTAAGCAAAATTGCTGTAGAGAAAGTAAGCACTATGTCAGATAGCATTATCAGTGGTCAACAAGTATTTTGACGTTGCAGGATTTTGTACATATGCAAAATAATGATGATAGCGGGGAAGGAACAAGGAAATATACCACTACAATATCCAGAGCTTAATACTGAATGCAGGTATGCACACTTTGAATCCACAAGTACAGGTGACCTTTTGAAACCCCTTAACTTGAAAAGCACCATATTCACGGCATCTAAAACTTCAACTAAATCGCATCCTATTTCTCTTGAAACTAGCTCTGCCTCCACTTCTCGCGCAATTACATCCAACTCAACCATCCATTCATTCATATTTTTTCCAGCAAGAGGCATGGCCTCCACGCAAGTCCAATCTATGGCATGAGAAGCCAATGAAGCAGATCTCCTCTCACTTTGGAGTGAATTAGCATCCATCTCCCGGTTGAAAGCCATGAATGCCTCGTCTTCAGAGGCCACGTAAAGCAAAGCCTATACGTGAAATAGGAAACAACAAACACACATGAGGGACGATCAATACATTCAAAACCAAAGGAGAAAACCAATTTACAATTTTACTTTTATGACAACTGTCAACATTTCATGCACTATTGTTCCATCGCTCAATGCCAAAAACTATTTATGAACAAAATTGCTGCTCGCCAAGTGAACTTAGTCATTTTTTTAATACAAGTGCAAAGTGAACTTAGTCATTTCTGGTATTTGAAATCGAAAATGCAATAAATCAACTACTTTGAACAAAAAGAGGTAAACAAAACTCATAAATACCTTTGCCAAAGAAATATCTTTGTCCTTGGATTGGAAAGATATCTCCTGGGTAAATTTTTCTCTAGCATCGTTAAGAACCTGCCAAATTGTGAAATCCTCAATGAACGCGCCAAAATTTATACCACTAGACTCTAATTGACAAATGACAACAGGCCCTTTTAGAATGTTTAGTGGAATAAACTGATTAAAGTGCAGAAATTAAACTAATAATACCAAATCAGGACTTTTTAACAACATGAATACATTGAATAGAGATGGCATATCACAAGAAATGATAATCCCAACCTCCTGATAGAATTCGGCTCTAGATGTATACGGGGTTTCTGCTAGAGCAGAGGAAGCCAGAGGGGAAATGCTCAACCTCCTCTTCTTTGGTGCCATTGTACTTGCAGCAGCCAATTTGTTCCATCTTCCTTTCTCATTCCCAATCCAACATCCAACACGACCATCAAAACCACACCTGATGATCGTAAAGAATAAAGGGTCTAGGAATTTACCTAGTACTAGCAACACAAAATGCTTCTTCTTCTAATAAATAACCAAGTAACAATGAAACTTACAAGTTACAACCTATCAATCAACTCATCTCAAACCAAGAAATTAATAAACAATTCAATAACCAAAATCCAAAAAACCCCATTCAATTCTTGAACAAAAAAGCACAAATCTTTACCTGCTGTAAACATTCAAACAAACAAAAAAGGGTCTACTCATAGATAAGCAAATAACAATGAAACTTACAACCCATCAATCAACTCATCTCAAACAGCAAAACTAAAACCCAAATCAATTCTTGAACAAAAAAGCACAAATCTTTACCTGCTATAAACATTCAAAGAAGCCATAGCTGCTGAAAGTTCCTTGACAGCACCACCAACCAACATCTGTTGATGACTCAACCCTGGCAATGATGTACACAGCATTCTCTAGGTCTTCAAAAAGAGAACAAAAACAAAAGGGGGGCTGACGATACAAGACTAAACAATCAAGAAAACTAAACAAACAAACAAAAGAAACAGTTGAGGAGAGAATGATGTTGATTAAATTGGAGTCTTCTTTATTCAAGAAAATGAAAAAGATGAAAACTTTACAATCAAATCATCATCAAAAGAAGGTATAATGGTTGAGAAATTAAATAAAGCCATTTTGGGTACTGAAACTGAACTCCCAAAAGACAAAAACAAGAGAGCTGACTCTGTTAATGAATGGAAGTAACTGAAATTAAAACTATGGGAGGAACTGACAACTCTATTACTACTACTATTCCAAGATTTGCCAAGATCCATGCTATTGGAAGAACCCAATTTCAGCATCAGCTCATAAAACCCACCTCTTTTTTGCTATTTTTTTTTTATACAATTAACCCCTTTTGCTTTCTTCTTTTGTCACACAAAAAAATGAAAGAAAAGGTATGAAACTATTGAAGAGCTCATCTTTCCTTCTTCTTGTGGCTACTCTTTATAGCAATCATCTTGTACTATACAAAGCCAAAAAGTTCTACTCTTTTCAAAAACATTCAAATTGACACAAAATTTAAGGGAAAAAAAAAGTAAATTTATGTTAAATATGTTAAATATATCTTTCTAATTTTAAGTTTTAAACATATCACGTGAATAATTGAAATTAGAATATTATCAATAAAATAAAATAATAAATTATTTTTTTAATTAAAATAAAAATATTAAATACTTTTTTAAAATAAATAAAATACTTTTTGGATTGTACATTTAAAGTTATTGACTTTTGCTCCTCTTTTTATATTACTTATAACTAACTCAAGTTTATCTGCCAAGATTTTAAAGAAAAATTTAATTAGAGGTGAATATGTTATTAAAACTGTAAATTTAACTATTAATATTATTTATGTAGTTATTAAAGAATAATACTTTTTCTTGATTGTTAAAATAAATAAATAAAATAATTTATTTATTTTTGATATTAAAATAAATAGAATATTAAGATTGATGTACTAGGCAACAAATAAAACCAGCTACTCTATTTAGGTTTTTTCTCTCACAAGTCATAAGGACTTCCTCTAGAACTTATTGTTTCAAATAAAAGATACTGATAAATTAAATTTAAAATGATTTATTAATTATATTTTTATATTGAAAAAAATATCTGAATTGTATTTAAATTTTAATCAAAATTATTGTAACAATTTAAAATTTTAGGCATGATCTATTATTCCTACACTATTTAATAGTGTATTTAAAAATAAATAAGTATTGATTGAATAAGTTACTATTTATAATAGTGTAAAAGTAATAAGTTTTGTGTAAAATTTGAAATTATTACGGTGATTTCGGTTAAAGTTCTTTTGAACTGTTTTTCCTTTTATATAAGTTGGTCAAGGGAGCATATTTAATTTTTGCAAATATTTGATAAATTTCACAGTTAACAAAAAAAATTGAGAAAAAATAGTTATCTTTTTGTGAATATGTACTTTTAATAATCATGTGATAGTCGATGGTTGTGGTGATGAAATGAAATTTTGGTAAAGTGAAAGTGATGGTTGTCTAAATGGCTTTTGTTATCACGATCAAGATTATGACATGAGACCTAGGAGGTTCTTGATAATGTTTTTTGTTAAGAAAATATGTGATTTCATTTTTTGAATTTAATATTTACTGTATGAAATAAAAGTTTAAAATGATAATGATAAAGTGAAATATATATTCAATTCACGAATTGTTAATCATGTTGTCATGTCTAGTGACTTGTGTGGTCTATAATTTGATGATGTTCATATATATATATATATATATATTGAAATAGATGGTATTAACCTCTTTATTATGTTAAAAATATTGACATATATTTTACGTCTATGAGAATCTAAGAAATTTTTTCTCTCATCAGAAATTAATATTAAAATGAAATCAAACATGAGTTATTTTAATTCATAAGATTAAATTTTTGTCTTAAATTAAAATATAGGTATATATATATATAACAAAAGCAATAGCACTTCCACCAATAAAGGAAGAGGTATTTTATTAATATTTTTTGTTTGTATATTATCCAAATGAGGATATCCTCATAAGTCATAATCAAACATTTTTGTGTATATATAATATGATTGAATCGACTTTATCGAGGCATTGTATTATGGGCAACACCACTCCTTGCCCCCACCAAGATAATATTCCACTCTAGCTTGTTTATCCATATATTTGGTTTTAAAATATTATCTATTTTAAATTTCAAATTTTAATAACTTTTAGTTATCATTCATAGTTTGTTTAGGTTTTTATTTACAAATTTTGAATTGTTATTTCCATGTTAAACACAAATTAATTACTTAGTATATCAAGTATTACTTGTTTCAACTTTAATTTCAAATATCAAGTAATTCATGTATATAAAAGCCTACAATTCTTCACATATGTTATATTTCTAAAATTTATACTCTTAGCCCTTAAACTAGACAATTATCAAGAATCTGTGAAATATGATTGATAAGTGATTTATTTGGTGTCTTGTAACTTTTTTTTTATGATAAAAGATATGTGATGTATGAATTAATATATTCAAATTATAAGTTTGAATTTTTTGGGAGATTAAATTTAATATTCAAAATTAAAATTAGAGTATATCAAGAAGTTCATACTTTTTAAAATTTTAAATTTATGCGCCAACTAAAGTTAGGCCAAACATTCGTAGATGATTTCCTTGAAGGTTCTTGTTTGTTGTGAGACATACATGAACCAACAATTTAATATATTATTACTATTATTATTAGTCGACGGCCCACATGTTTTTTTTATAGAGACGAAGTAAGGTATGTATATGTCATATATTAACTTTTCTTATATTTTATTTGTGGAATTAGACTGAATTATCGTTATAGCCTATAGGATAATTAAAATATAAGCATTTGTCTTAGGAATTTTTTTTGCTTAATGTTAATTGCGTACTTGCGTTTTAAACTTATTTTTGGTGGAGTGTATTATTGGATGGAGTTTTGTGAGTATATTGCTTGTGAACAAATTAATCTCCAAGTGTTATTCTTAGTTTTTCTAAAAAATAAAAATAAAAAATTACGCGGTTAAACAAACTTATATTATTTAATTACTCATCGCAGCTATAGTTTGCTATAATTATCATTCGCCACTAAAATTATATATTAATTACGTGGGCTAACTTCGAGTTTGTATAATTAGTCACGTTTGTATATGTATAATTCGCTAGGATATACAAATAAATATGTATAATATTCAATTATTTAACCTCTATACATATAAAATTTACCTCTCTCCCACTCTATGTCCTCTCTCGCTCGCCTCTCTCCTCCCTCTCTCAATCTCGCTCGCCTCTCTCCTCCCTCTCCAATCTCGCTTGCATTCTCCTCCCTCTCCCGATCTCTTTTGTCATATATACAAATACACATGTATAATACACAATTATATAACCAACATACATATATAATTTACCTTTCTCCCACTCTTTTCCCCTCTCTCGCCTCTCTCCTCTCTCTCCCAGTCTCGCTCGCCTCTCTCCTCAATATAACATGTCGCTACAAATTATAATTATCAAACTATAGCTATAGAGAGTAATTAATTATTTTTAAGTGGCTATATGTGAAAGTTTCCCAAAAAAAATGAAATAAAAAATATAACAAGTACTTTGGAATTAAAAAATAAATAAAATTATTATTTTAAAAAAGAAAAACACAAAAATACCTAAATAACACTATGCAAATTTTAATCAAATATAAAATAAATAAAAAATACCTTTCGAAGCGTGAACGCAACAAAAACTTTCTGCACGAATCACCTTATTCTCTCACACATGAACTAATCAGTTTCCAATACGTTTTGAATAAACATACAATCAAACTGAAGAGGAAAAAAAAAGACTACATATATATATAATAAATTTATAATGTGACTCGTGAATAAAATTATGATATGGTACACGCCTAGTATAATATTTGCTTGTGCCATAAATACATGTAATAGTGTAAATTAGAAAATGGGAGTGTGTGGGCACATGGCCAAAGCATATCAACACGTGTGTGTTACATGCACTTATAAGTTATAAATCATATTCACACTAATTAACTCCACTTATTGCTACCTAATTGTACTTATTATTATTTTTGTATTATCAATTATCATTACCATATAATATGTTTTAATTGACTCAGCATCTACATACCAGGTTTTTATAGTGCATATAAAAAGTGACTAAAATGTCTTTTTCTTTCTAGTTCTTTGGATGGAATTTTATTTGCTTCCTTTACTCTTTGGTTTATTTTACTTTAACCAATATTTTATAATTTTCATATTGATGATGCATAAATAGATATTTTAATTTGTATAAAATAAATAAATTAAATAAATATATATGTAACACGTGATAATTTATATTTTATATACATTATATCACGTAAGACACATATGTTTGATTGTTTAATTTTATATAAATTTAAGTGTCTTTCTGTATATATCCAAAATTTGAAAAGCATCTCGTAAAGTCAAGCTAGAAGTTATATTCATATATTACGCTTATCAGTTGTATAATATATATATATATATATATATAAATTGATAGTATCATTTATTCAACTTTGTTTCATTCTTATTGTTCATGAGCATAACTCTTTACTTTTTATTTTGGTACATGTAGAAGTTTTTTAAAAATTTAATTAAAAGTATATTATTTTATCATATGTTTAAGTGACGGTGAATTGGAACATTTGGATGAATTTAATAATCTAATGACATATTCACACACAATGCCACTCTTTATAATATTATATGTTCAAGTGACGGTGAATTAAAACATTGGGATGAATTTAATAATCTGATGACATATTCACACACAATGCCACTCTGTATGTTATTACTCAGTTCGGAAATATTTGTCATGTTGCGCTTATCGAAAATTAATTTGATTAATTTTTAAAGGTAAATTAAATCACATTAATTCGATATTTTAAACAAAAAAATTAGATATTTTAAAACTATATGAAAAGTACTATAAATTATAATTTTTTGTATATTAATATGATGGAAAAATGCATCTTCAAATGTTAGTCAAAGTTTTTATAATTTGACTCTAAAAATAAAAATCATGACAAACAATACCAGATGAAGAAAATATTATTTGGAGAAGTGACTACTCGTTATTCGTATTAGTGTCTCTTCTCAATTAATTAAGCCAAGCAATATATATTAGTAATTTTAATATATAAAACAATGGACAGCATGCTCTCTTTTGGTTGGTCAAACAAATTATATATAATGACAAACTAATAATTTAAATTAAATATTATAATTATACTTTGATTTAATTGTGTCTTGTAGCAAACTGTTTGTCAATCATCTCTCTCCCTTAAACTTTCGCTCACCACTCTCCCTCGCTCCATCTGTCGCTCGTCTCTCTCGATTTATACAATCAGAAATATATAAATTGTGCTTCTGTTTGTATAAAGCGATAGAAAATTATATATACACGTGTAAATATATATATCTTCGTCCTATATACTTATAATTATACAATAAAATATTCTCCTGCCTAGTTCTCTTTTGCCTTTGTCTCTCTCTCGCTTTAAACAAATACGAATTACGCAAAATACAATATATTAATTTATGTTTGTGTAAAGCGGGAGAGAGCGATATTTGATGTACAAACATTTTGTTTTGATTCAATTGTATACATATTCAAATTTTATACAGATATACAAACACTTAAAATTGAATCGAGAGACTGTCAACAATTTATACAAACAAGATGGTGCCAACAATTTATACAAATGACCTGCCAGCGAAATTATACAAATCTGAAGAGAAGCCAACAAATTATACAAAGGAGAGTCTGCCAACAATTTATACAAATGATCTGCCAGCAAAATTATACAAATCTGAAGAGGAGCCATCGAATTATATAATTGTTTCTTTCGTATATATATAGCGAAATAGCCTAGCTTCTTTTGTATATATGTATAGCGAAAAATAGTCGTATCATATTTATTATGGAACGTAATTATGCAAACTATAGTTATAACATGACTTTTATGTTTGTTATACGTGAAAGATACTCTTTTATCATATACATACATAAAGCCCAATGTTCTTGTTTTTTTTTAAACCATAATTTATACGCGAAGGACATTGAAATCATTTTTAAAGTTATGTAACAAGCAAATTCATAGAATGATTTTCTAACCATTTATAATTTTATAATTTTTTTTTATAAGAGATCATCATTTTTATTTATGAAAAATCTGAAAAAGGTCATTTTCTTTAATTTAAATTGTAAAAGGCAAGAGATCTCATTTCTTCGAGCAAACTTTATTAGTAAAATCATACTAAAAGGTATTTAATATAATTATTGAAACTTGGTAGGTCATCAATGTAATTATAAGAACTTTAAGGAGGTTAAATCAAAAGGTCAATAAATACCAAAACTTATTTTGGGATAAAGTTTTAGGAATAAAGTGTCTTTTTGTTGAAAATTTAGGGTTCCATATTGAATATGCGGATTTTTTTTAAAATTCTTTTTTGTACTTATTATGTACTTACGTGGATCCAATTCTTCTTTGTCGACCATTACAGGTCTCTTTTTTTTTTTTTTTTGAAAAAATAAAAAATTCCCCTCTTCGAATAAGTATTATTTTAATTTATTTAACGTTTATTAATTATTAATTTTTAAAATTGAGTATTATAAAAAGTAGTAGTTTTTATTATAAAAACATAATTAGAAATATTTAGTATTTGTGTCTTAAGAAGATACTTGTTTTGAAATAATGTTTCTTTTATTCGAAAGACGCTTATTTTTAAACGAAATTTTTTTTTTATGAAATTTTAAATTAATTAGTTTTGGTTGGAGTTTTATCATTGGTAAAATGACGCGGATGTTTAAGCTATGAAAAGAGATTATCCAAAAAATCTATTTTAAAAAGCAAGTAGCATATTTACATAATTATTTTTTTTTATAAGATACTCGTGTGTAATGTTTTAAAATTTTGGGATATACAATTGGTTAAATAAGTAAATGTTAAAAAATATATAACATCTGAAAAAAAGAAAAGTAGAAAACTTGGGGGTGTGAACTTAGTGTCCTTAAAAAATTAATTGTTAAGGACACACTTGCTCTTTATTAAATCAATTTAAAAAAAAAATTATAAAGTAAAATAAGAAAACTTTTCCAACCTAATAAGGGACTCTTCCTTTTTGAGAAGCAACTAATCTTCCCAACAACTTATTGGAATTTTTTTCTTATATGGTTGTTTTCTTATCAAGTTTATTGACCTATGTAACATTATTAAACATGTATTTTAAAAAATAATTTACACCACTTAATTAATCAGGACATAAAATAATCCAAATAAGTGATCAAAGTCTCTATCAATTACCCGATATGAGTTATCATGCAATAATGACACTGCTTCACTCTTGACCTGAAGTCTCAAATTTTAGCTCTAGGTATGGAGAATATCATATTGAAAGTGTTATTTTCGAAATAAACCTACAATGCGTGATCTAAATTTAATTGAGATTCCCGTGTGAACTCCAGAAATCAGGTGAAAAATAAAAAAAAAGTCTCTATCAATTAAAATAATTCTCGTTGTTTAGGGGGGATTATTAACAACTTGATCATTATCGATATGCTAAAAAAGATACCCACTTGGGTTGAGTAAATTTAAAGAATTTAAAAGGCTGAAGAAATAATCTATGTGCAGAAAACATTTTGTTATTGTTCAGTGCTCATACAACTGAAATCTGAGTAGCAACTTCTTGCAAACTACTAATAGTATATTTTTACACTCTTATCTGGTGATATATTTATCGAAGTGAAAGTTTTATTTTTATGGATTCTGAGTATTATAATGATATTTTTAAATATTAATAAATGTGTTCTAAATTTAATATTTGTATATTTTTAAAATATAAATACATTATTTGAGTAAAAATTAGGAAAAGGGGTCAAAATTACCCATCAACTTTGTTTTATTGGTTGATTTTACCTTTGTTGTTTAATAAGTTATTTTTACCCCTGCCGTCAATAAATTTAACGAATATACCCTTCCTTGGACGGAAACCTCCAAATCAATTGAAATTATCCATTTTCTTTGTTAACCCGAACCAAAACCTAACCCACTAAACTAAACAAAACTCATAACAAATCAATTCATTTTCAATATTCTTTAAGTTTATTGACGACAGGGTTAAAAATAACTATTGAAGAAACCTTACCCCAGAACACGAACCAGGTTCGTGTAAGTTGCTTTTAAGTAAAGACAGAGTAAAGACACAAACACTTATTGAATTAAAAACCTTCCTCACTCAAGGAAGGAAAAACCTCGTTTTATTAATTCAACTATAAGATTTTGTGATTACAACTCAATAATCAAAAAGTCTTATCTCTACTACTCCCTCGATTGACTCCAATCGATCTCTCCAAAAGGTCAAACCCACCTTTTATTACAACTCTCACTAACACTCAACCCTACAAAGAGCCAAACCCACCCTTTGTACAATAAACTGTAAATTACAATTAAGAACAAAAACAAGACCAATAGTTCTACACGATAAAACCTTCTCACTCAAGAATGTTTTAAACGTAGTAATCCTATCAACCTTGAAGACTTCAATTTGATGAATAATTCTCCCTTGTTCTCTGCGTGAAGTCGTGGAATTCTTCTCTAGCATCGTGCTCTTCTTATAGAGTTTCTTTTGCCTTGTACACTCCTTATCAGATAAGGTAAGGAAGTTATTGTTGAACAAGGATTCCCTTTTAAAGTACAATCCTTATTATATACAACTTCCTTCCTTAATAATATATTTAAGGTTTTCCTTATTTGTATCAACTTATACCTTTAATATATTATTTTTGGCTTTGACAAATAACTCTATTTTCTTGATTACATGGCTGACCCATTTTACTCGATCTTGGACTCGAGCTTGGCTTCTTTTGCTGCGTACATTTGCTACTGATTATTTGCGCTTCTTGTCTATCATCAAAACATGAATTATCGATTCTATCATATTCTATCATATTCCCCCTTTTTGATGAAGACAAACAAATCTTTCTGTGTGATGCATGCGCAAATACTCTTCCCCCTTTTGACAAATCAAAAAGAGTCCAACAGCGGCTAAACAAACCCAATCAACATCCATAGCAACAATATAATCCTAGCCAGTTGAGCATAATAAGTTTAAACAACTAAGAGAACCAGGTTCAAACAAGATGCTTTTTCAATGTGAAGGTTGACCAGGCTTAGTTGAAGCAGAAGCCAGCATATCCAGAACTCTGTCAACTCTTGCATTGTTAGCAAGTTGCTGCTGCACCAACTGATCCTTCAACCTGTGTATTTCAGCATTTGAGGAATCAAGCTCAGCACGTAACTTCTGGTTGTCTGATTCAAGAGAGGCGTTCTTTTCTTCAGCTACTTTAAGTTCCCTAAGTAACTGAGCAACATGACCAGATGTACGTGGAGATGCAGTTGCAACCTGCTCCGACTCCATGGGAATGCCACAATCAGCAAGAATGGTTTGAGTGAACATATCTGCACGAGTCAAAATCCTGTCTTCTCCCAATGGTACTTCAAATGCATCAAACACTCTAGTTAACAGATTTCCAAAAACTTCAATTCTTTGTCATCCATCAAAACTGCAAACTTCATGTTTTCTCATTTCCCCAAGAGTTTCCCCCTTTTTGATGATGACAAACTATGCATATGTCTATCCACATTATATAATTTCCCCCTTTTGGCATCATTGAAAATCAATAACCAAAGAACTCGAATAACATTCAATGAGTGCAATATCATTTTTAACTCATAGCCACTTGGGCAACACTTTCAAGTACACTTCTGCTAACAAAATGGTTAGTTAATCTGAGGATATTAGTCATCTTACACTCATACACAATTAAGATCTTCAATGAGAAACGAAATAAACAAATATGTACCAGTTTATGCCCTTAATCAAAAACATATAATATCATGAGTATGAGACAGACATAAGCACATCAAAGAGTCAAAAGAGTATAAAATTTGAGGATAAGGATTGGGACAAAGATTACTAAAGTAAGGAAGAAAGGGATGTTTACTGCCATTGATAATTTTTTCAGTATGCCCATTGTGCACCAGCTTCTTTATTCTGATCAGTTTTCTTAGAATGTGAAATTTCATCACGAGAAACATGAGATACATCATCACCTTTTTTTTTTTTTTAACTCTACTCCGTAACATTTTCATTCTCCATGATTTTCTTCTCCTTTTTTTTTTTTTTATAGCCTTTTTCTTGATGACAACTTTGAAGGAGTACCAACTACTAGTAAGAGATTCATCACATTTTGGTGCACAAAGAGATGTGTTTATCAATAATGAAAGCAAGCAACAATTTATTTCTGTGAGAATTGTTCCCCCTGAGAGATAGACAAGTTATACACTTGGAATGGATGAAATATCAATTTGGAGTTTGTGAACCTGGTTCAGATGTGGGTGATAAAGCAGGGTTCCCCCTAAATTAAAGCATGAGTGACTTCAATACTGAGATTTTCATCATTAGAGCAGTTTGAGATTGAACGATGCTTATTGTCAAAGAGGGTTCTTGGTGATCTTTAAGAAAGTTGAATTTTTGATGATCGACCAGGTTCATTAGTGCTTATGTTTGACCCACACTCAGGAAATTAATGCATTGAAAAAGGATGGTACATACCTGAGTATTACAGAGAAACCAGGTTCCCCTTTTTTGTGTTTCTTCATGACTTACTTAATGGTGTTAGCAAAAAGAAGAGATAACATCCGCAAACTTTCTAAGCATTGTTTGAGATGTGACTTGAGTGTGTACCTGTTACAGTACGAGGTTGAGTTAGCAGATATTCATTGTATAATTACTCAAGCGTAAGATTATTCTTTTACTAGCCAATTATTAAAGGAAATCATGATAATGCATCAACTTGTTTCGATAACACCATGCTTTGACTGATTTTTCTCAAGTTCTTCATATTCAAGGCCTTCATGAGAATGTCGCATCATCATATTCTCCCAGATCAAATGAATCTCAAGCTGATTCACAGAGAACCAACCCTTGTCAATTTTCAATACCTTCCAATGAATAACAAGGACCATGTTCACACAACGAAGTTCCCCCTAAAGGTGTGCCATACTCTTACTGTCCCGATTGCTCTAATATTCCCCCAATCTCCAGAACCATAGATTAGTAGTAATTCATGTTGCAGGTGCATCAATGATTGTTAGCTGTGAACCAGGTTCATATGCAGTGTTCCCTAAATTTGCATCATCAAAGATGTTTGATATCATGTCACTTTCTTCAACTTTTTTTTTTTCATCCTTTTCAAGGAATAAACTGTCTCCTTGAAAATCAAAGAGCGAGAGGAAATTTTCTACCATTTTTAGCACATGTTTGGAGCATGCACTATTCATGTACCAAGTTGGCCTTTTCCCTCTCACCTTCACCTGAAACACTAGTCAAAGATTAGTCTTGGGAACCCAGATTAGCTTGGGCCCCTTTATGTGAGTAAAAGGATGAATAAGATTTCTTCTAGCCCATAAAGGCAAATAAGAAAACCTTTTATTTGGAGCATTTTTATTTCGAACCAGGTTCTTAGCCGTATCAGTCTTTTCCTTTTTGGTGAACTTAACATTTTTCTGAAAAGCCTCAAATAAAGCTTTACATTGATTCTTTAAATGACCTGAGTTTCCACAATGAGTGCATAAACTTTTAGACATGTGAATAGTGTGTGACACAAGATTATTCTGTTTTTTAAAACCTATCCCACTTCGACTAGTGGTTTGCTTTTCTTGAATCTGAGTTAAAATTTCAGAGGACCTGGTCCATCTAAGATTTCTTTCCAGATCCAGTTTGGTATGATCAAGATTTTCTTGTAACAACCTATTCCTTTCTGTTAAAGCTTGATATTTTATGGTTAACAATTTTATTTTTTCTTCTAGAGCTAATTGAAGTTCACTAGCAGAGTTTTTGCCCTTGTGACTTAACTCTGAGATTTTAATCTGTTCTTTTAATTTATTTTGAAGAAAGTGATTGTGTTTCTCAAGATTGTCATTGACTTCTCTTAAAGATGCATAGTTTTCCATCACTTGTTCTCTTTCAGAATTGACAGACTGATATGCATCTATAAGAGTACTCAATAAAGACTCTAGTTCCTTTTTAGAATATGATTCAATATTTACTTTGATGTGATGAAAACTTACCTTGCTTTGTTTGTCATCTTCTTCATCATCTTCAGAATCTGTTTCAGCAATGAGTGCAAGAAAATCATATTTATTTGATTGTTCTATTGCAAGTAGTGACTGATTTTCGAACCCTCCATCCTCAAATTCTTCTTCAGATAAGTCCCCCATAGCGGCAAAGGCTCTTCTCGTTGAAAGATCCGCTTCTTGATTGGTCATTCTTCTGTTTGTGGGAATGTACTTATCATTCTTGATGTCTTTGACCTTCTCAAAGTTTGCCTTTTTCTGCTCTAAAGCCCAAAGTGGACAGAATTTGATGAAGTGATCTGGGCTCCCACATTTATGACAAACCTGGTCTTTAGTGTTTTCAGATGGTTTTTGAGAAGTTTTCTTTTGAAAGGTCTGCCCTCTCTTTAGCATTCTGGTGAACCTTTTGGTTATGAGGGCAATATTTTCATCTTCAAAATCATCTGATGCATTTTTATTTAGAACCAGGTTCCTTTCCTTCCTTTTTCCTCCAATTTCCTTTTCTTGGTTTTTCTTGAGTTCGTATGTGATGAGATTACCAATCAACTCATCCATGGCCAGTGAGTCTAGGTCGCGGGCTTCAGTGATAGCCTCGACTTTACTTTCCCAAGTTTCAGGAAGGACACTCAAGAGTTTCCTTACTGCCTTTCCATTAGGAACTATCTCTCCCAAGGAGTACATCTCATTAATGATGGAGGTGAACCTGGTGTGCATATCTTGAATAGTCTCCCCTTCTGCCATCCTGAACAGCTCATATTGCCTGTTCAAGTTATCAATTTTGGACTTCTTGACTTGCGTTGTTCCTTCATGAGCTGTTTGTAGTGTTTCCCATATGGCTTTGGCATCTTGACAGGACGAGATTCGATTGTATTCGTCTGGTCCTATGCCACAGATCAAAATTTTCTTGGCTTTGGCATTGTTTTGGATTGCAAGCTTGTCTTCAACATTCCATTCTTTTCTTTCCTTTGGGATTTTGGTGATTCCATCAGTTGCGGTTTTCATAGGTATGGTTGGGCCATCTAGAATTACTCCCCATAGATCAGGGTTTTCGCCAATAAGATGGTCCATCATACGATTTTTCCACCATCCATAATATTTGCCATTGAACAGTGGTGGTCGTGTTTGTGAAGCTCCCTCTTGTGGGGTAGGTGGTGCTGCCATTGAGTCTTTTCAAGGTGTGAATCTTTTAACGAAAAGACCTGCTCTGATACCAATTGAAGAAACCTTACCCCAGAACACGAACCAGGTTCGTGTAAGTTGCTTTTAAGTAAAGACAGAGTAAAGACACAAACACTTATTGAATTAAAAACCTTCCTCACTCAAGGAAGGAAAAACCTCGTTTTATTAATTCAACTATAAGATTTTGTGATTACAACTCAATAATCAAAAAGTCTTATCTCTACTACTCCCTCGATTGACTCCAATCGATCTCTCCAAAAGGCCAAACCCACCTTTTGTTACAACCCTCACTGAAACTCAACCCTACAAAGAGCCAAACCCACCCTTTGTACAATAAACTGTAAATTACAATTAAGAACAAAAACAAGACAAATAGTTCTACACGATAAAACCTTCTCACTCAAGAATGTTTTAAACGTAGTAATCCTATCAACCTTGAAGACTTCAATTTGATGAATAATTCTCCCTTGTTCTCTGCGTGAAGTCGTGGAATTCTTCTCTAGCATCGTGCTCTTCTTATAAAGTTTCTTTTGCCTTGTAGGTAAGAAAGTTATTGTTGAACAAGGATTCCCTTTTAAAGTACAATCCTTATTATATACAACTTCCTTCCTTAATAATATATTTAAGGTTTTCCTTATTTGTATCAACTTATACCTTTAATATATTATTTTTGGCTTTGACAAATAACTCTATTTTCTTGATTACATGGCTGACCCATTTTACTCGATCTTGGACTCGAGCTTGGCTTCTTTTGCTGCGTACATTTGCTACTGATTATTTGCGCTTCTTGTCTATCATCAAAACATGAATTATCGATTCTATCATATTCTATCAACTTTCATTTAACGGCAACGATAAATCAACCAATAAAACAAAGTTGAGGAATAATTTTGATCCTTTTTTCTCCAAGATTTATTGAGTTTGATCGAACTCATAATCGCACTTCTAGCTCCACCCATGAAGAAAATGGGATCACACCAATATAAGTTGTAGTGAAATATTGGAATACCTTCACCTTTGAAGGTCTCATATTCAAGCTCCAAAAAATGAAAAGAATCATGCTTGAGTCCTTTTAAAATTATACAAATTTAAATTTAATCAAACCCATATGATAAATAATAAAATAAAGATGAGACAATGGGATCACGAGAGCATGTCTGTTATTGTCTTGTTTAGAGTTTAATACAATATTTTTATTTACGATATCAAAGAGGATTAGTTCTTGATTAATATTGATGTGGTAGGATTTGAAATTAAAATGCGAAATTTTTTACTCGTAACTAGTTGATCGAACTGATTTGATGGTTGATTATATGTGTTTTTATCGAATTCTTTAATTTTGTGAATTAATATCACTTGAGATAAAATGTTATGTTCTTTTATGATTGAATGACAGATAAAATATTGCGATTTTTCATGATAAAATATTTTTGCTGAAAGATAATCTTTATATAGACATATAATTTATTGAACATATAAGTTCTTTGGTCAATAGTCGATACAGATGTTTCTTATTCCTTTAAGGGAAAAGGGTATGATATACCCCTCAACTATGATATACCCCTTGTTATGAAAGTGACTTATATATACTCCTCTAACATTGGTCAATAGTCTATACATATACCCTACTTATAAACAAATGACTCAAATATTTCTACTCATTATTTTGAAAAAAATATGTCCATACATAATTTATTTTAACAATATAATACATCCTTAGAAAAGAAATATAAACCCATCATTTGGATATGAGACTCTAATTAACAACCCTCGAAAGAAAAAAATAAGTTATTCAATCAAATGGATAGGTATATATGTTTATCGATGGTTGTGTCGGATCATCGCTTAGGACCATGCTGTAACGCCGTGCAGTGAAGAATTTGGTAATAATTTGTCTATATGCTAACAAATAAAATGCCTACATTAATATATGAGATTTTCCCAACAATTTTTTTTATCAAAAAAACATTATTTCAACACGTCTGCTTCATGTCAATTTTAAAAAGTTTAAGAGTAAATTAGTTATTCTAACACTCTTATACGTGGCTTAAGATGGACACCTATTATTCTACGTGTATTTTATATATTTCTCCATCCGTCAACATTACCATCCTCTTTATATGAGAAATCGCACAAGGAGTAATTTCAGGTAATTTATTTGAATTTCTACTTATTTATTTGTTGAATTTTACAAAAGAGACATGTATCACATATTTAGTTGAAGTTGTAATTTTCATATATTTTACATTTGCATTAGCTCTGGTAAATCAGATGATACAATTATCTATCAAGATGAATAATTAGTGGAGAACTCTATAATAGTCGTATGTTAATGAAATGGTGAAAACGGCATATAATTCTTCCATAAAAAATCGATGTTTTTAACCCTATGTTTATGTCTTTCCATAATCAAATATTCGTTCAATTCTTTTTAATGTGGCTGGCTCCTTTGTTTCATTACATTGACAATGTATCTTGTTATTCTTTGTCCATAAAATAAGATTAATCTACCTCTAATTTTATGTACTATATGCACAATTTCCATCTTGCCAGTATTTTGTAATATTACAATTCCTTAATTGATCTTACATTTGATATTGATAATTTTTAATATGTTAACCTTATTCTTTTATTATGATAGAATATAGTGACGTGAAACATGCCTTATTCTTTTATTATGATAGAATATAGTGACGTGAAACATGTGGTAAATTATTTCCATCAGGAGAAAAGATGAAATGAGGTGGAACACAAAGAAGACTTAATCAGTTACCTACAAAATGCCAAGAGATCATATAAAGCCAACAAAATGCTTTCTTTCATTAGATGAAAACACTATTTTATAAAAATACACACATTGCAAAGCCAGAATTTAATTGATATTCTGCAAAAGAAAGCAACCAACCCACCAGCCATAAGTAAATTCTATGTTGCATAATCTAATTTCTCTTGGAGTCGAGAGGAAAATTTAAAAAAGAAGCACTTTGTCAATTAATTTTTAGTGTGTATCGTATTAACATGTTTATTAATTGTCTTTTATGAAATTCAATTATATGACATTTATAAGAAAACAAATATACTACACTATATATGACACAAAATATTGGGCTGATTGGGTCAATCACATCTAGTATTTATAAACATGAATATTTTAAAATTAATCAATATTTTATACGACAATTAAGATGAAAAATAACATTGTCTTCAATTTGTGGGAATTGAATCCATTTTTATATGTTTTAAACCTTGTTGAATTCAAGATATATATGTTTCTCAATATCACTAGAAAAATGATCTAATATATTTAGTAAGTCATTTTTTTTTATATATATAAATCATTGGTCTATTTGTCCTAAACAAAAAAATCGTTGGAATAGAGAATTTGGACATTATTTCTAATTTGTCTCGTTAGATTAGTTCTGTAGAACTTTTATGTGCACGCAAAATTGAGTGATATATTTTAGGCAAAAATAAAATTATGTGACATTTTGAAAGCATGATATTTTGAGCAAAAAATTATTTTAGGTCTAATTCGTTTATATTTAATAAAAAGTCTGAATTTGAATGATTTGTATTATGTATGTTTTCGTTTTTTTACTTAAAAATTTCTTTATAGTCTGAATAATTCAGATCTATGACAAACTATTATTTCCTTTCAAACTCTTTTAAAGAGACTTTAATATTCGAAAAAAACTGTGCTCCATATTTCTTTATTCAAAAAACGATAATTAAGCTTCTCTCGTTCTTCAAATGTATTAGTTATCCAAATTATTTCTCTTAAACTTTTAATTTTTATCAAGATGGAATGTTTTGTCCATGTGGAGTGTGACAATTTGACTAGATAGTTATTCCATAATCAATATGACAAGTTTAGCTAAATTTTTTAATTTTTTTTATCTTATAGTTTTAGCTCTTTTTTTTTTTACTTACCAATTTTAAAATTTTTTCTTGTAACATGTAGTCCTCATCAATTTACTTCTTTCACCTTCTTCCCCTCCAAATTAGAGTAGACATCTAAGTTTTTGCTAGTTAAAGATTAGGTCTAAAAGAGTCATCCTATTGTGGAGATTTTAAGCATGGAGTTGGATTTGATCAAGTTCATAAATGGCTTGAAAATGAGCTAAGATATTTTGTTCCTCAAGTGAAAGGTTTTCTAAAAATAACATTTATAAGGAGTGATTCAATATTTTTTATCCACAGGTTCTTACTTTTGAGGTAGATGTTTATGACATCTATATCTATATATAATATAAAACTAGATATAAACAAAATTTACAAGATGATATGACATTTTTCTATGACCAAGAAACACATTTATCTTTTTTCTCCTTTTATGGAATTTTAGTGTCTAAATATTTTGGTAATCCTTTATTCTTTTTCTATAATCATGTATTCAATTTTGTTATTTTTTCTCTATAATTAGTGTGGTTAATGTATTAAATTATTAACAAAAACAACTAATCTTTCCTCTTTCCCACGTCGTCAAAGAACATTAACTTTTGAAAATTAAGTTAATTAAATATATATTGGAAACGTATTTTTTGTTTACCAATTGTGTCTTGCTTGATATGAATCATTAGGTTGTTTTCAGGTAACTTTTTCTTTTAATTTGTTTTGTTTTGAAATATTAATATTTGATAGGTAAGTAGAATGATATTTTGTTTTTCATCTTCATCATTTTAGATGGTTATCTTTTCAACTGTTTATAAATTTCTGAATTTACATGGGACAATTATTATATTCTTATTTTGTCATATTTGCCTTATTCTTATGTTTACTTCGTATTTCTTTTTTTTTTTTATATCATTTTAGTTTTTAATTGATTAGCCAAACTTTTATTCAGATTATTATTTTTAATATATAATTATTTTTTCCTTTTCCTAGTTTCATTTCTTTGGGGTATATTACATAATGTTCAATTTGGATATAATAGCACCATATTAGACTATTAGTTTGTTATGAAGTGGAAAATGAGTTTAAATACAATTTTGAATTTTAGTCTCAGCATGGAAAATGATTCATATCAAATAAGTTACACAACTAATTATATGTGATAAATATTTTGAGTTTTTGTTTTATAGAATTTTTCATAATAGTAATCGTACAATAAGTATTTATTATTATTATATACATATAAGCACTCATACTTGGATGAAAAAAACTTAATATGTTAAATTAATTCAGTTTTATGTTTTAACTATGTATCTTTATTATGAGCCAAGCTCTTTTTATTGATATACTCTCTTCGTCCAGAATTGTTTATTATGTTGCGTTATCGAAAATTAATTTGATTAACTTTTAAGGTGAATTGGATTATATTAATTCGATATTTTAAATAAAAAAATTAGATATTTTAAAACTATATAAAAAGTACTATAAATTACAATTTTTTACATATTAATATGATAAAAAAATACATCTCAATATATTAGTTAAATTTTTTATAATTTAACTTTAAAAATAAAAAACATGACAAACAGTACCGAATGGAGGAAGTATTATGTTTATATCTTAAAATAACTATTTATAAACCGTGAAATAACGACTAATATAAATGCATTCACAAGACAAAAAAAAAACTACTATCACCACGTGTCAAAAAGTGCACTCAACAATTATAATTATGAACGCAATCAATCATTCACAAATTATTTTTTCTGATGAATGTTCGTTTAATATTTATATTATTTGATTCATATTGATTTAATATAAATTTTGATGAATTTTTTAATATGAATGTGTATGTTAGCCTTGCCACAAAATTAAATTTTATCAAGGTTTCGGTTGACGAAGCCATATATGGACAAGCTACCATTTCCAAATAGCATTATTATATCACCAAAATGTCACTTCACTACTCTTTGCTTTGTAAATGTTAGGGTTTCAAATGGGTCTTTGAAGAAGAAGAAGCCAAAGCTCTTGCATTGCATTAATCTGTTCAGTTCTACAAGTGTATCTTCGATTCATCGTTTTATCAGGTTAATTTTACTCCAAAGTTTTTAATATCTTTGGTTAAAAAAGTTTGTGTAGCAATACTTGAGTGTTGAATTAACTTCATTTTGTTAGTAGTGCGCTAAACTGAAAATCATGATTGAGTGGAATTGAAATATTTGGAATTCATTTCATAGAAGTTTATGACGTCGTGTTGAGTTTCTGAGCTGAACTCTTGAATTTGATCAAATTGGTGTAATTTACTGAATTTCATTGGTCCTGTTTTTCCAAATTGAGTTGGTGAGATGACTGGATTGAAATTTTGTTTGATATAATATGTTAAACTTATTGCAAACTTATAAATTTTGCCTAATTTTACGGTTTGGTATGTAGAGGGAGGAGCGTTAATAAGGGGTTTACTGGTGCAAGTTTTGTTGTGTCGAAGATGGGTGGAATAGAAGGTACAACTGCAATGTCTGATGCGAGAACGGGGAACATGATTTTCGAATCTATTTTGGAGGAAGGAGTCATTCGTTTTGATTGCTCTGCAGATGATAGAAATGCAGCATTTCCGAGTATTTCCTTTGTTGATCCAAAAGTTAGGGAGACACCGTTAATGTCTATACATAAAGTTCCATCATATATTCCTACTTTTGAATGTGTCAGGGGACAACAAATTGTTAATATTGAGGTAGCATTTTCAGGCCCTGGCAGTTCACTGCATCTCCTCTTCATGTTAATAATTTTTTTTTTTTGACTATGTTATTGATCAAGATTATTTCTACTTCAATTAAGCTTCCTTCAGGTACCTCATTCTATGGAACTGGGGAGGTTAGTGGTCAGCTTGAAAGAACTGGGAAAAGGGTGAGTTTCCAATACAATTCTGATGATAAAGATATACTGAATATGCTCTTCTACCTAAGCGAGTTGTATTTTCTCCATATATTATGAATTATAGGCAATAAGAAAAAGAATTTACAAGGACTTATGTTTATAGAGAGCAAACTATCCTCAATAAAAAGATCAATCAAAAGCATGAAACTTAGATGACACTGCCGGTCTGAGGCAGATCCAGGATTTTATGTGGATGGATGCACTATTATGAAGAGGCAGATCTAGAATTTATGTTTAACAGGTTTATCCTTTAGGTTCTTACTATTTAACTCATTACACTTTTGAAATTATAGGATCAAAATTAAATTCTTTTTACAATTCTAATGACTTTCACATATACTCTATGTCGGAACCCGAAAATGTTGGGATTAGTACAGCTAGTTGACTATGCTACATCGTTCACTGATGCTAGTTTTTATATAAACATTTATTTTGCATAATATTAAATTGTACGGTGACAAAAGTAGAATAGAGCTTCGAATCTGTCAAAATTGGGATTTTGAAAGAATAAACCTAATAAGAAAGAAAGAAAAAGAGAAGTACATTTGGGCCCAATTTTCTAAAAAAAGAAAGAAAAGAATACCAAGATAAGCATGGAGTTTACACCACCAACTTCACTTATAGAGGTGCACCCAATGATTATTGCACCATAGAACACTTTGAGCTTAAGTACACAAATATATATATTGAAGTGTTTTATAAAATTATAACATTATTATACATATCTAAGGAAAGGAGCATGGTTCATGTGAACCCATACCCATCCACCTAGATATGCCCTGGCCAGTCTGATCTCATGACATATCAACAAAAAGCTGTTTACTATAGCCTTGCATTGAGGAAGCAAAGGGTAGTTCCGGTCCTGAACATGTACATTCTAGTGGACTATACAACAACAACGAACTAGGTCTCAGTTTGCAACAAGTTGTGGTCGTTGTGAGGATTCATCATGAATAGGTATGTTGGCTTCCAGCATACCACAACCCCCCTCCTTTTGTGACCGGCAATGTGAGCAAGCTCGCACATGCGGAGTTGTTATGTACATTAGGGAGTATGGTGTTGAAAGTTGTATTTTGATCAAGACTATGAGATCATGTAATGGTAGACCATACATACTGCACATCTTGGAAGAGCTTCACTCGCCTTTAACGCAGTCCTTATATTAATTGGAAAAGAAGTTAAAGTTCTGCGGTTTCTAACACATAACAAATTAACTTCTGGAAAGAGCCTAAGGTGAACAGTCAGCAGCAGTGTACAGCTTGCTATTTACTGGTCAGTAGTGTTGATTTGGAACGAGTGATGAAACATAAATCAAACAAATGCATTTATTTGTGATCATTTGGGGCTTAGCAAAATTAAAGAACCAAAATTTAAGGTGCTGGTTCCTTCAATAATGGGGATAAAGCATGATAAGAAAGACCTACGAAGACCAGTTAAAAAAGACCTATGAAGAAACATGACCTTCCAAGAGCAAATCACAAGACGAAAGTGGTTAACAGAGTTAAAACACCTGCAAATTTAATTTTATTAATTTCAGATTTTGACATGGAATACTGATGCATGGGGTTATGGTCCGGGAACTACGTCCTTGTATCAATCACACCCGTGGGTGCTTGCTGTTCTTCCCAGTGGCGAGACACTTGGAGTTCTGGCAGATACAACACATCGATGTGAGGTATAGCTACTCTACTTCCTACACCCAAGCACTTATATGTGTTCTCTGTCTGTCTTTTTGTGTGTGTATTTGTATCTTTTTTTTTTTTGATGGCAAGGGAAACCTGTAGCCGCTACCCTTTAGGTGTGCACAGGGTTAAACCCCTGCTCCTATGCAATAGCTTGCAAACCACATAGGAGAGGTAACCCGCACTAAGCAAGCCCGGTGCGATGAGCTCGACCCAGAAGGCAACTCCCCTTCCTTTCGCTGGCAAGGGGTTTTGAACTTGAGATCTCCAACATGGAAGTCCCAAGTCCAAACCACTGGGCCACCCTGAATAATGATTGATGTATCTATTCATTACTTTGTATCTATTCACATATTCTTTAGTAAACTACAATTGATGTATCACTGAATGATTGTTATCACTTGAGCAGGTTGACTTGCGACAAGAATCCAATATAAGATTTATCAGTCGACAGTCCTACCCTGTTATTACATTTGGCCCATTTCCTTCACCAATTGATGTTCTTGTATCCCTCTCTCATGCAATCGGTATGGTCTTACACAGTTACACTATTATGCTTCTTTTTTCAGGGATATGCGTTCTTCTCTTTAAAATGATTTTCTTATATCTGAGTAGAAAGTAGTGGCCAGGAGAGGTATCTTTTCACTTCATTTGTATTTCATAACTAAGTGTGGAAAGTCCTACTCTCAGATCTCAGTCTAAATATAAATATAATTGTAAAGCAATTGAATTCTGTTCGACGGAGTTGTTTAAATGGTTTCTGATGCATCTTATATCATGAGAGATTTTATAAAACCTATATTTTGATTCTTCTGCTGCTTTCTCCAGAACCCAGAATGTCTCATTGTCTTTAGATAACACTCAACTTACTACATTTGTTAAAATGGTTTATGACGCATTTCAGTTTTCATGTTATGAGAAGCTCTTTTAAGCCTATTGGTTTATTTTTATTGATAATTAAGCTCAAAATAAAGACTTCTAAATTCTAATTTGAAAAATCTTTATTCCATTCCTCCCAACCAGCACGGCGCTTTCACTTTCCCTATTTATCATAGTACTTTGTTTGAAGTAACGGTCACATAATTTTGAATCAGGAACTGTGTTTATGCCTCCAAAGTGGTCCTTGGGTTATCACCAATGCCGATGGAGCTATGTTCCGGATGCTCGTGTTCGTGAGGTATGGTCATTTCTTTTATGTGAAGTAGTCTATTGCTCTCCTCATAGTGCTTGTTTTGCATTTTTATTTACTTTGTTGCTATACTCTGGCTAGCTGGATGCACTTCACATTCTTCCTTTGCCACCAACTGTTGCTAATTTTCTTATCCTCTTCTTTTTGCCTCCATTACTTGGGTTGTGGGGGTTTAGGGGTGGAGGAATCTAATAATTGATTATTACTCAGCTAGGGGCGTAGGAACCATACAAGCTTTAATTTTGTCCCTTATTTCAAAGCTTGATTTCATTTGTCTTTTCTTATCCCCCACTTATAGTACTGCTTTATCACCCCCCCTCCCCCCTTTCCCCAGGTATACATTTGGCCTTCTAATCTTATATTTCAGTGTCTCTTACTTCATGCAGATTGCAAGGACCTTTCGGGAGAAGAAGATTCCCTGTGATGTCATATGGATGGACATTGACTACATGAACGGTTTTCGATGTTTTACATTTGATAAGGCACGATCTTACTACTTAATCCTGATATATAGTTGAAACTTTAGCCAGTTAGTCCAAGTCAATGATCTATTTGTCAGATGTTGATCAAAATTTTCATCTCCGCTTGATAATATTTCCTTTGTAAATGTAATAGCAAGAACTCTCACCTGTAATCCATATAATATTTGTCTCTGTTGATTAAATTTCTAGCTATCCAAAAAGGTATAATAATGCATAAAGCAGGTAACCGGGAAAAGGATTTTTGTTTCTTCTCCTTGAAACTCCGTGAGGAGGATTTTGTTTGATATTCTTGGTACTGCAAGCTACTTAAAGTTGTAAACTATGTCATATTTCTTATTGTCCAGTTATCTGGGAAGCATTCCATTTTGTGTATTTAACTTACTTGGGAAGCTTACAGCTGGATGCTTCTCTCCCCTTCTCCATTCTTTGCACTTGCTTTGAAACATTAATATTCACAAATAGACATAATTTATGAATTTACAGTGTACTTATCAAAATTATTTTTTGAGCGTGTTTGATCTTGGAAATGCTTGCTTTTTGTATCTGATATTAAACAGGTTGTACTTCATTTGCATTAGATAGTGTCACCTCTTTCTCAATTTTATCTAGTTATGATAATTTAGGTGAATGCTTTTTGTTTACCCATGTAAAACTGACAGATCTTATAAACTTTTCTGGACATGGTTGTCAGGAGCGTTTTCCAGATCCAGAGTCCCTTGTGGAAGAACTTCATAAATCAGGTTTCAAAGCAATCTGGATGCTTGATCCAGGGATTAAGAATGAAAAGGGATATTTTGCTTATGATAGTGGTTCTGAAGCAGATGTATGGGTTCAAACAGCGGATGGGAGGCCTTATGTTGGTATGTGTTTATCCTGCAGTTTAAACCTTTTTTTTAATCGTTTGTATACATTTTTCAGACTTGTCATATTTTTATCTCCATCTTTAGGTGACGTGTGGCCTGGGCCTTGTGTGTTTCCGGATTTCACTCAATTGAAAGCCAGATCATGGTGGGCTAACCTAGTTAAAGATTTCATTTCCAATGGTGTGGACGGTATATGGAATGACATGAACGAACCAGCTGTTTTTAAGGTGGATTATTGAACGTAAATTTTTCTTAATGTTGTACTGCTTTTTCATCTGTGTCTTTTGTTGCAGACAGTAACAAAGACAATGCCGGAGAATAATATTCACAGGGGAGATCCTGAATTTGGAGGTTGCCAGAATCATTCATACTATCACAATGTATGCCTACTTTTCCTGCTGTAGCTTTATGTGCAAGTTGAATGTGAAAACATAGTACAAGCTCTGAGAGAGAGAGAGGTCTACTGGTGTGCTTGCTGATGAAACTCCTGCTCCTTTACTTAATGATGTAATATGCTTATAAATTGACTTGGCTGCCTTTTAAGGTTTATGGGATGCTCATGGCACGATCAACCTATGAAGGAATGAAGCTAGCTAATGGAAATAAACGTCCTTTTGTTCTCACACGGGCTGGGTTTGTGGGTAGCCAGAGGTATGCTGCTACATGGACAGGGGATAACCTTTCTACATGGGAGCACTTGCAGATGAGTATCCCCATGGTTCTTCAACTGGTTAGTAGCTAAGTATAATCACTTATGTCTCTAAGTTTATGTCAGATGCAGGCTTTTCCCTTTTGAATTATACTGCCTGCCACCCCTCGTACCCGAGTCTGACACTAATCATGTAATATCTATTTGTTGTTTTTATTTAATTTTGTTAATATGACTCATTTTGATTAAGCAGACTCCAACAGTTAACTTCTTTTTGCATCTTAGGCAGCTTCAACTAATATTTTAAAGAATTTATGAAGGATCTACTAAAATGGAGTCTTCAATATTTTTCTGTTTGACTCGCCCTAAATCAATTATAAAAATGATGAAGTTTGCTAAGGGAATGGGACAATTAATAATGTGTTTTGATGTTCTCTTAGACCTTAGTCAATGAACTGCTTGCTTTTTATTGAAGAATTTTTAAGTTGATAAAGTATCCATGAGAGATGATTGCTATGGTAGATTATTGCTTGATATTAGTATCTGATTCCTGTCTTGTTTCCATCTCTGTGCAACTAATTAGAACATGGTTATGTCAATGCAAAGATGTAACACACTATATTGCCCTATCATAGATTCTTTTATACAGTACTTAAAATTGGTATTTCAAGCTATTAATATTCGTATCACTTTTTTCCCTATTTTCTGTTAAGAAATCTTGGCATTTATTGTTACATGACCGGACGTAAATCTGTTTCTCGCACAATTAATTTCCAGACACCTGTGTGTGTGTGTTGTACACGTGTATCATAAATGAGTTCTTTACGAGTAACAGGTATTGAAACAAATATATTAGTTTGATTTCACATTGTACTGAGTTGATGCATTGCACTCTTCTGATGAGGCAACTTTTTATTCAGGGGCTCAGTGGTCAGCCACTTACAGGACCAGATATAGGCGGCTTTGCTGGAAATGCAACTCCCCGGATGTTTGGGAGGTGGATGGGTGTTGGTTCCCTGTTTCCCTTCTGCCGTGCCCATTCTGAGGCTGACACAAATGATCACGAGCCTTGGTCATTTGGGGAGGAGGTCCACTTCTTCTCTATAATTATGATTTATGAGTAGTCAACAATTTGCAAATTCTGTTTAGTCAAATGACTTTTTTAATGTTTTTATGTCCTATCCTGTGGTTCGTCCTGAAAGATTATCAAAGTTCTGCTTATGTTCATGCTCAAAAAAGTATTAAAGCTCTGCATATGTTTCTGAGTGTAACCTGGTCCCTGATGGGAGTTTGAGTTTTCATGTTATACTCATTCATTTCCTCAAGTGCGTGCACTCTCTCAATGCCTGTTATTGTTTCAATGGTTTATCAAGTCTCAAACATTCTTGATCCTTGTTCTGAAACTTAAAACATGTAGATTTTATAAGACCAGTCACATGACAATAATACAATAATAATTCACATGTATTATCTGGATACCATGTCGAGAAGTGTGATTTTGTTACACATGTGATTGCATTGATGATTACAATTCTTCCTACATATATATATGAAATTCTTTTCTTGGACATCTTTAAGGTAATTAAATCTACAAATAACTGCCGATCACTCTAGAGGAACAAATCCCAATTATTCACTCTGGAGATACAAATCCGTACAATCACCCTAACAGAGATATTCATTTACTTCCCATTTAAATGGTCTAAAATAGCCATTTTATTTGCATCAGTTTTTACACTTCTATTGCAAGCTCAATATGTTGGTTCTTGGAGAAAAGTTGAATTTATAACTGTATGTACATTTGAAGTCAACCATTGTTTTTTACATGGTTTTGTAAAGAGTTCCATTGCTTTGTATCTATCTTAAACAAAAAAAAAGAAAGAGGAAACATTATTAATTGCGTACGTACTCTCTCCTCCTGATATACTGCGGTTTCTGTTTACCTCATTTCCTGAAGTATGGGTTAATGACTGGTGTAGTGGTGCTAATAGCACGCTTTCTTGTTGGCATTCCCCTTGTGGATGGGTGATCGCCCTTTTGTCATGTTCACTCAAGGAAATCGATGAAGATGGATATATTTTGATATAGCTAATTGTGCACAGTGGATTACTCTACTTTATTCAAGTGTCTTCTAGATAACTAACCAGAATAATATATACTTTTTCACGTCTATTCTGTATGTAGATTTCTGATTTGACTTGGATCTATCATCTTAACAGTGCGAGGAAGTTTGCCGCTTGGCATTGGAGCGGCGCTACCGTCTTCTACCACACATTTACACACTCTTTTACTTAGCACACACGAGGGGTACTCCGGTGTCTGCTCCTATCTTTTTTGCTGGTAAATTTTTCGTAACTCAAAATTTATTTAGCTCCACAATAAATGTGCATGAAAGCGTGGCTATATAGGACAAGATAGTCAAATTCCATAGTTTTGGCAGGTTAATCATTTGAAAGGAGTTTTCAAATGTTAGCTATCTTTCTTGGAATTTCTCATTTACTTTCTGTAAAGCCCAAAAACGAAAAGTTGGTTTATGGTTGAGGCTTTTGTGCAAGTTACTTGATCCAAAAATTAACAAATTAGACATTTCAATTCAAGGATGTTGGTTTCTTTTTGATCATTTGTTTCAGTTTATTCATTCCCTATCGATAATATCAAATCTATTAGTAAATGAATAACATCAATTTTGTAGTAATCTGTTGCTTACTCTTGCAGATCCAAAAGACCCCGAGCTGAGGAAACTTGAGAACTCATTTTTGCTGGGACCAATTCTTATATATGCAAGGTTTAATTCTTTTTCCTTCACAGATGCGGTAGTAGGTGACTGTCAAACTCTGCATATCTGGTATCCTTTGTTTGTGTTCTACAATATACCCATTGCTAATATTCCTGTCTATCAGTCAACTTCATAGGTGGCATATCTTTCTGGTTTATCATTTTAATCTATAAAGTAGATTAAGGGAAAACCAAAACATTTTGCTTGTTCCAGTAGGTGCCTATGTAAATACTATCAGAAGAGATAAAAAAAAATCGATTTTTATCATGGTTAGTAAACAGTTAGGATACTACATTTTCAACCCTGTTGTAAATAACAGGCTATTGTGATCTACTTTTGGTTCCAATAACTATAAGCCTACAATTTCTTTTATTATTTGGCAAGTGTTTGGTATCAGGTTTTAGAGACGATACTAACTCTATCATGAGAAACCTCTTTCAGTCTTTCATTCATGCTTCTGGTTGGATTTTGTCTCAAAAACAGACTGCTAAATACCTTACACTACCTTGACTATACAATGCTCTTCATATATTGGCAACAATAATCCTTGTCTAAGCAGCACGGTCTGTTATCTATTTCATTGGTTTGCTTATCGACCAATTTCACTTCCCAAATGACTGTCTTCAAACACTTCTGTATTCTCTAGGCAATTGACATTCATAGAGGTGACTGATATACTAGAGTGAACGAGATATTGCTAACTAATAAGTCTTTATAATGCAGTTGAGAATTGAGACTTCAGATGGAGAAAGTTGGTTCATTTTGCCTAACCTAATCCATATTTACTTCGTTTGACTGCTTATTTTCATATATATGGGTCAGTGTGGATGGTTTAATCTGTCACGTGCATGCATATACTAACTCATTTTGTATTTGAGCAGCACTCAGCGTGATGAGGAATTGGATACAGCTCATCACAAATTACCAAGAGGCATTTGGTTGAGTTTTGATTTTGACGATTCACATCCGGTATTTAGACTTGGGAACTGGATTAACCACTAGCATTATCACGCATTATCACTATTTCAATTTGCTTTTAGTTATCATTGTTTTTATTTCTTGTAAAATTTTAGGATTTACCTGCACTATATTTGCTTGGTGGATCAATCATCCCTGTCGGTCCACTTTATCAGCATGTGGGTCAAGCTGATCCTAGTGATGATTTAACATTACTCATCGCCCTGGATGAAAATGGTAATTTTTTATCTTTTATGTCATAGTAACATAGTTGACTTCCAAACTCCGGGTAAATTATGGTTAACTAGGTTTAGTTGGTTTAGCAGTTATCAGGAATCTCATCTTACTTTTTCCATCCCAATTTGTCCGATTTCATTTGTTGAGTGCTAAAGTTAACCAAATTTTGTAATCAAATTAATTATTTCATTTAAGAATATTAAATTCTTAATGCCTTCAGAATATAAAACTAGATTTAGAGGAAACCTCAATTGTTTTTCATGTTTTCAAATTGCATCTCAGAATATGAATAACACATAGAAAGATCAACCAAAAGACCTAGCCAAAAAATAAGAAAGAGGAAAGAGCAATCAAAAGTTGTTATTTTACTTGATAAAAGGGAAGGATTCATGAAATATCAATTTATCATGAGATGCCATTTCTGTAAAATTCGATAGAAGTAAGGCCTGGAAGAATGTTTTTTTTTTGCGGGGGGTGGGGGGTG
>NC_028644.1:64030346-64057213 GCF_001406875.1 Solanum pennellii
GGGCATTCTAGGATAAGTTATCCTGAATCAGAATGACAGAGCTAGGACACTGGTGGAATTTGGGAAATAACAGGAACAGTGCACTGAGATTGAGGGAATTGGTGTTGAATCAAGCCAAGAGAAATACTAGAAAATTCTCCCAAGAATTCTTTTTCTTTCTCCTGTATGTGGGAAAAGAGTTCTTTAGCAGCTACAGCACTCAGCATCACCTATACTTTATCAATTTCAGGTAAAGCTGAAGGTCTTTTTTTCGAAGATGATGGTGATGGATATGAATATAGCCAAGGTGGATATCTTTTGACAACATATGTTGCTGAGCTTCAGTCTTCTGTTGTTACTGTGCAAGTCGCCAAAACAGAAGGAAATTGGAGAAGGCCAAAGCGCCGATTGCATGTTAGGATATTGCTGGGTAAAGGTGCTATGGTATGTTTCCTCATTCCTCATATATATTAGCTTTAGGAAAAAGAGAGACCATTTAAGATAGATGTGTTTAATTGGTGATTGTTTGCTATGGATCTCCTTATCCAGCTTGATGCTTGGGGTTCTGATGGAGAGATTATACAATTAGCAATGCCATCAGAAACTGATGTATCAAATTTGGTTTCTGAAAGTGAAGAGAAGTACAGAAATCGTCTGGGTAAACCAGCTCTTCCACTTGTCCAGCTTTACTTTTTTGTAATATTTTGTTCTCTCTTCTTACTGCACAACTCTTACTTGGAATTGCGTCAAAGTGGATCTCTCATCAGATGAAATGGAACTGTGCAAAATTTAATTGCTATTCAAGTTTATTTCCTAGATAGCACAGCACTGTTTAAACGTAGTACCCAAGTCAGACACCTGCACCCACTACTGGACACTCTCTGTGGTTTCTGTTCAACACTTTTGAAAATATAATTAAATAGTAGAAGTGTGCTCTTTATAACAACTTAAGCTTTTAGATGAGATGGTCATACACTTCAAGCATGTCTAGAACTTCTATTGTAATTCTTTAACGTCAACGCTGGTATCACCCATTTGTGGTGCTTCATCTGTGCTTAATGCAGATGCACAAGAGAATGCTACAGTATTGCTGCTTCCATTAAATTTCTTTTATTAGGTAGAGGGAAAAGCGATGATCTGAAATATCATTAGGTTCCGGTTAAATGTAAAAACATAAGTTGGTAAAGCTTTTCCAAATTCTATTAATGTATCACCCGTTCCTGCCTGAAATGATTGCCAACTTGACGGTACATATTTAATGTCTCACTTTTTTAAAAACATTTTAATTTCTGATTGGAAATTCTACATTTGTCTGGCTGCTGCTTTAAGTAGTCATCTAGATTGAGTGATTGCCGCGTCAGCCTTGAATAGTAAATCTTGAAAACATGGGGGGTTTGAAGGAGGATTCAAGGGAAATCTTTTGCAGGTGTTCCATTTTTCATGCTTTTCAGGGTGGTGAGGCCTAAGCTATTTAAGGATTTATTTTGAAAACACTACATGGGACCCCTATTAGCTGTTGAATGCAGTGTGTTCTCTATCAACGAACTAAGAAGCTGGTTTTCCAATTATCACACTTACAGATTAGCAGAGTAGTTGGGGTTCTTTACTTTTGATGTCTGTTTTATAGGTCTACCTATTCTTGGACATCTTATGGTGCAAGTTGTTTTATAACTGAAAGAAAATTTTGTTTCCATGTCGTTAATTAATTGCAGAAAGTGCTAAACGTATACCAGACGTGGAAACTATCTCTGGACATAAAGGAGTAGAACTTTCAAGGACTCCAGTTGTTCTGAAGAGTGGTGATTGGGAGCTGAAAGCGGTCCCTTGGATAGGTGGTAGAATCCTTTCTATGGACCATATTCCTTCAGGTATTGTGAGCTTCATAGTTCTTTTTTTCTCCGGTTATTAAATAACCTTCACTTTCTTTGCGTTTCTGCTGGTATATTCATCTAGCTTATTCATGTCCATTTTTACATTGTAAGTATCCTTTATTTAATACATTAGTGACGTGTACACTGAAAAGTGTTTGTACACTACTTAAATTGGTCATGTTAAATATCTTCGAGAGGTTCTTTTAGTCGTCCACTAGACCAAAATGATAATTTAATCAGAATCAGACTATACATGCTCACTTATCATATGTGATACTACCAACAATTCATTTCTCTAGAATCTTTTCTACAACAAACAAGTTAAGATTTTGACTGAATTATAAACCTGTACCAGTTTAATGAAACTTATAATCTTTCGCTATCTGAACAGTGGTTTCTCTTGTCCTTCCTCAGTTATTCATACAAGGTTTGAATTGAGAAATGGGTTTTCCATATTTCTATCTGATAAAAGAGCCTTCAATTGTTAAAGATTTTAATCCTTTGTTTTGCTATATGGAGCATTGCTGTTTGTATTCTCGTCTTTTTTTCTCTGATCTGTACTTAGCATTTCTGTCCAACCAGATTTCTCCCCTGTTTTCTCAATGTTTGGAAACCTATAAGCTTGATTAAAATACTGATATCAGAAGACATGCTGATTATTGATACTGTCCTATTCATCTATTTCCTTTTAACAGGAACTCAATGGCTTCATAGCCGGGTGGAAATAAATGGGTACGAAGAATATAGTAACCGTGAATACAGATCAGCTGGATGTACCGAGGAGTATTCAGTTATTGAGTAAGTAAATAATAAGTTCCTCATGTAGCTTGTTTCAAATAGTTTCTTGTTGGCAACCGAGGAACGCAATTAGTGCTAATTAAGTTCTAGCAATGACAACGTTTATTCTTCATTGATCAAAAATGGAAAACTGAAAATGATGCATGTGTAAATTCAAGTATCCAATTACCGTTGAATAAAATGGTTTATCTTTTGAGATTCAATTATAAGGGAGACTTCAATATTTTACCTGATAGAAAGTTGTGCATGTCCTGTGGTCCAGAAGAAAGAAAGAAAGAAAGTGTAGCTGAATTTCGAAATAAATGGCTCCAAAATGTGAAAGCAATGAAAAGCATGAGTGAACATATTAAAAAAGGAGCTGTTGTTGGGATTGAGCTGAAATCTGGCTAAGATGGAGTTTTTTTTTTACTCCTGATTGAAATGTGAAGAGACAAACCAGCCGCCTTGTAGGGTAAACTTGTCTTTTGTAAATCCTGGAAGGCATAGTGAAACTAGGTCTGAGAATTAGTTTTCTTTGGATATACTTAAAAATGAATTGCTGATTTGGAAGCAGGGAGACAGAATTTTTAAGATTGTAGGATTGATCATTTAATCTGTCAAACGATTTATTTGATTGTTAAACTTCTCTAGCGGGTCCCTTTATGGTAGTCAGTCGTTGCAGAGTGTCTTTTCTGAGGGAATGGAATTATCTGGATTGTTCTTGACTCAAATCCAGGAGATAGTACTATAATTTTTGAAATTATCTTTTTGTGATTTTCCGTAGTCACATTTGTTTAGAGAATTGGTGCACTGTTTTAAATATCAGGAAGGTTTTTTTCTCGAGAATTGGTGCACTGTTTTAAATATCAGGAAGGGTCAAGTGTTTGGCTTCTGATATGTTAATCATTTTATGAGTGAAGATGGATTTGAATTGGGTAATGTTGGGTGATAGTTTCTTGTTATTGATATGAAAAACAGACTTGGAAAATTAATTTTGTTATTCACGTTGGGAAAGGGGCATATATTTCTCAAAATTGTAGCCAATGCATGATAGAACTTCTTCAGATATGGCATCGTCAAAAAGTTTTGGTGTAATTATGCTATGCACTTCATTTTCGTCCCATCTCATAAAGCAGTTCAATTTTGTCTTATATGCTAATTCTTCATTTATGGATTTTTTCTTCTGTATTTTTGACTTTAAAAGTTAGAATTTTGATTCATTATTGTATATTTTATTCACAAGGGCATTTGTTCTTCTCTGTTGTTCACTTTAAATCTTCCTGTTCTGCAGACGAGATCTGGAACAGGAAGGAGAATCAGAGTCTCTTAGGCTGGAAGGTGATATAGGTGGTGGATTATTTATGGAACGATATATATCTTTGCCAAAAGACAACTCCAAGGTTTTCCGCATTGATTCTGGAATTGTAGCTCGTGGAGTTGGTGCTGGTTCTGGAGGATTTTCTAGGTCTGTTCTATCCTACATCTTATTATTGAAAACTACTTGTAGGATCTCTAATAACCACCTCTTGATATTTCAATTTTCTTACTGTCTACGCTGCATTGATTTTCAAAAATGTTGCAGCGTGTGAGATTCTCCAAAAGTAGTGCATATATGGATGATCCAACGTAGGTGCGGCAACATTTTTGGAGGGTCTGAGCAACATAGCTTTACTTGTAGATTTTAACAAAAATAATTATTTTTCGGTCAATATTCTTATTTCTGGATTGTCATGTTGATAATAGCTGGTTGAAAGATACTCTCTCTTCCCTTTATATGGTATAGAGCCTCAATTTAATTCATTTGGTCTTATTTCTGATGGCTTTTTTTGGCATACTTTTATTGTGTTGGTAGGCTTGTGTGCTTGCGTGTGCATCCAATGTTCACGTTGTTGCACCCAACTGAATCATATGTGTCCTTTACTTCCCTCAATGGGTCCAAGCATGAACTTTGGCCAGAATCTGGAGAACAAGTGTTTGAAGGAGATCTTCGCCCAAAGGGTACATCCTACTCTTTACTTTTGCTCACCTGACTTTTTTTTTAATTGCGCACACATATTTGTGGTCATATTACTCTGAAGAAACCTGCTTTGCGCAAACCATTTCAATTTGTAAAAGCATAGCAGGAAGTAAAAGTAGATTACAGTGGATGGCCTGAACTTGGTTCTGGTGTAGGTATGTGAATATATGTAAATTTCTGAGAGACTCGACCAGATTTGAATTAGTATGGTACCTTAGTAAGACCAGTGAAGTCACCAGGGCTTGCTTCTCTAGAGGAATATAGTAGTAAGACGGGACTGGAAGAACAGAAAAGACAAATTGGGAGTTATTTATTAGAAGATTCCAAATGAGGGGAAGTGCACAAATTGCACAAGTTACCTGTCAATGTGCAAAACTTCCAGTAAGCAACTTATTATCATTCCCTGTTCCAGTAATTCAGAAATATTCTCCCCATGTGGTGTTTCTTCATGCTTATTCCCTCTTCATCAGTTTTATCTATTTAAACTTTATGTAAGAGCTAGATGAATATATCGAAAGGGGCATGGAGATGCTTTACCTGGTCTATGCAGACACCTTAAGAAACGGGGATCAAAAGATTGACAGGATGTCATTTATTATGTAGGGAAAGATAAAGCTACAAGTAAAATGTGTAAAGCATCTCCTGCAAATATTTGAAGGACACATCCTTTTCCGGAATGTATGCTGAATACTTGAAACAAATTTGAGTGAAGGTGTTAAGCTGCAATGTTCGATATCAGTTGCTTTTGTTTGCATTTTCACCTATTTAGCCTATTACTATTTTTGCCGATGTGGAATTTTTTTATAACACTGGTGTTCACATCATCTTGCACACACGTTGACTATTCCATTAAGAACCTGCTATCTTCCACAAATACCAAAAAAAAGGGGTAATTCTAATCACTTAGACTTAGGCAGATGGAATAAATCACCTAATGTTTTTCATCTCTACTGTGATTTGATCAAACAGTCTTCCTAATCCTTGGTTTGGGTAAAATAACTCTAGCTAACAAAATATTTCTCGATGGTTGATAATTTGTTCAGTGTTCATTAGTAAATCGGGGTTGCAAAATGTTTGAACCAGTGTTAATCGATTTCTTTTCAGGTGAATGGATGCTTGTTGATAGATGTCTTGGTCTGGGATTAGTCAATCGATTCAACATCGATCAAGTACACAAATGTATGGTGCATTGGGGTACCGGAACAGTGAATCTAGAGCTCTGGTCTGAAGAAAGGCCCGTCTCAAAGGACTCACCTCTTAAAATATCTCACGAGTACGAAGTGCAAAAGATAGCCTAAAACTCTCACCCAGCATTGACCACTTGTTCAATGAGCATTTTCTGGGATTGAAGAACAGTATACATTTTCACAAGCTATGGCCTTGTGTAGATGGTGTAAAGTCAATAAGAATGACTTAGAAGTCATACTCACCTTCCTCCAGCTTATCATTGACAGTCCGTTCAGGGTTTCAAACACAATGATGCAACTAAACACGAGTTTCCCGAGAAAACCTTGCTAGTCAGGGAAGAGCTTGTAGGGATAAGAGACAGAAGATTGTTAAACAGGACACTGTATATGGTCCTGGAATGTCATTAGTTTTGGACTTTTGGTATGTAGACCAAACAATAAAATCAATGCAAGCCTCCTGCTATAATTTGACAATTCACATAGCCTATGTAGAAAGGGGGACCTTGGGAAAAAGTAGTAACTCTAGGGGTTTGTCGGTATAGGAAGGGAAATGTTTTTCATGAAAATATTTTCGTAGAAAATAAGTTTTGGTCTTGCTTCATTTTAAAAGGGTCGGGGTCTGATCTGCGCATATATTAACATGTCTGCTCGTAACCCAACAAATATAGTACATTATATAGTCCATTAACCTATATGAAAGTAGCAAATTATACCACACAGGTAAAGTTTGGTGATCAATAACCAAAAAAGTTATGAACAATTAATTAAAGCCTATAACCCCCCACCCTTTGCATATAGCTTCATTCATAACCACCCTACTATCAACCACATTATTTTAAACCAATTTCTTGAATACACTCAACTCCATTCATCCATTTCATCTCAAAAATTAAAAAAAAAGAAGAAAAAAAGATGAAACTTATGATACCATTTTTCTTGTAGAAAATATGGTTAAAGGGCCTTCTCCATTTGTTCCTCTTCTTCTTGTACTCAGCTTAGGATTACTTCTCCATGGCCAAAACATAACTGAAAGTGTTTCATTAGCCCTTGATATTGAAGACATAAACTTCACTTTTTCTATTTTCATCCCTTTTTTAGCCATTGTGTTTGTATATTATACTACTCAATCAATCTTGGCATCTCTTATTATTATACTACTAACTTACACTGTTTTAAAAATTCTTCTTGGTCCACTTTTACTAGTAGTGTTACTGTGTTTGATAATTATCTATGCACCTTCTTTACAAGGTTACAACAATTATTATTATAGGGTGAGAGATGGTGAAGATGAGTTTAGAAGATGGGGATGGTTGTATATAATCTTGATCTTCTTGGGTTTTCAAGTGATGTTTTCTTCGACACAAGGTAATGAATGGGGACTTGCTATGCTTGGTTTGGTTATTTACTTCTTTTTTAACTTCTTTCGTGAGTAAGTCTCGATCAGTGGACAGAATTATCTGGTACGTAGTTATGTTGGTGGATGTAGTAAGTACTCAGTGGAATCATTGAAACGCGAGCACCGTGACACCATCATCGTAAATAAAGAAAGAAAACTTTTCTAGTCAACGAAGTAGTACTTGATAGAGTTTGGTAAAAGGGGTTTTGGGTGGGGTGGGGTGGGGGGGGGGTTGCCAAAAGAGTTATGTACTTGTTTTCTTAAAGAGAAACACAAATATTGCTCTAAGGTCTTCCCATAGTTGTTGATCAATAAGGTATGTACATTGTTTTCTTAGTCTTTGGAGATAAAGGGGAATTGTAATATCTACTCAATTATATACAAAGGGACAGTCGTTACTCCATTCATGTAGGTAACTATTGTGTTTATGTTGGTGATTTCTTTGAATTCGCGTCGTCCCGTCATTGGATTTTTTCTATTTTTATTTTGTTATTGTGTGTTTAATCTCTTGACAATAAAACAAAGTAGCTGTGAACTTGCATCTTCTTTGCTTCATGGAAAAATGGTCTATGAATATTAAATAGTACTATTCATAATATTAATCTAATTTGTGTTTAAAAAAACAAGTTAGACCAAATATTGGCTGTTATCATAAAATGATCTTCAAAGTATTTTGTGTTTCTCTCTTTCCATAGAATCCACCAAGTACATATTGTTATCTCAGTTGACCCATTTACTACCAAAATTCTTGTCCTTGATACGAAAAATCTAACAGAGACATTAGCGTGGATATTCTGACAAAAAAATGTGACATTCCATCCTCTCGATGAGTGCGTTGTTGTGCTATCATATTCAATTATAAGTCTTTTCTATGTCTAGTTTGCAAAGAATCCCTGGTACCTATCCTTTCAGGTATATTCATTAGCTATTAGTAGTGCATCCATAATCTATGAACCCTTAATGAACGCCATTTGATGTCCATCAACAAGTTTATTCACTACATTTTTAAGCCCTCAAATAATTTTAAGATGATAATCTCTTAGGTCCATTCTTTTTAGGAATCAAGGCCACATATTTATTCACAAGAAAATTTGTCATCATTATGTAGTGCTTCTCTGTTCTTCCAGGTTGTGTTAGATAGTGACTTTCAATATTCAGTTTTGATTTCAACAATCTCAATTAGCAAAGCTAAAATGTAATCAAGTCTTGCCTTGGACCTCAAAAGAACTACACTTAGCCCTCCATTTTTTTTGTGGATCCTTCAACGCGTAGGTTAATGTTGAAGGCCGCCTCAAGCCACCAATTATCAAACTAAAAATACAACTTGGATTGTATTATGGTTGTTGAAATCCTCATCCCAATCAATAGAGAACAAAAACCTGTTGAATATTCTTGGTGAGATATCGCGATTATTTCCCTAGTTCAACGTATAATTTCCCCCAAAGAAAGGAGGATTTATTAGTTCAACATCATCAATAATCTCTAAGAATTCAAGCATTATTGTGAATGACACTATTTCTTCTTTCAGCTTCAAATCTTGTGTAATAAATGGGAGCAAAGATTGTTTTATGTTGTAAAAATCATCATCCCAATCAATGGAGAAATAAAAATCTGTCATTTCTTGATGAGATATCGCGATCAATTTCCCCAATAGAGAGGAGCATCTATTAGTTCAAGATCATGAATAACTCTAGCTTCAACTGCAGATCATGTGGTGTCATATTCCCATAAACCATACAACGCCTTCACAAACAACCCGTTGTAGTTGCTGATTCCTACCATTGATCTCTTCTCCCAATCCGATAATTGGATCTATAAACCCCCTGAAAGTAGTAATTGTCAACATATCCAGTGTATTCCCACAAGTATTCATAGCTCGTCTCTTTGCTCTTCTATTATGTCTCTTAACATTTCATCGGAAACTGATGCAAAGATTCTTCTTTTATCAAGCTTTCATAAAGGTAGACGAAGCAGCCAATTCACAACCTTCAAAATTGAGCATGTATTGCTTACTTCTACTCGAATCACATTCATTCCTAACCATAAAAAAGATCTCATATTTCAGCTGCCTGCCGGTATAAAAAGAAATATCCAAAGTTGGAGCTTCAATGGAGTTTCACAAAGTTCAGAAAGGGATACTTAAACTTATGGACCTCAAATCTCCCACAACCGCAATTATCTTCTTTTGTTATTACGTCCTAATTTTGATCCTGATTTAATTCATACCAAAAGTGTGACAAAAGTAAACAAAAAGATGATATAATTTCATCAAGAATATATATGATACAGAGGTCATCGTACTCTACCTCTTATCGATGAAGAGGCAGCAAAGAACGAACCAAATCCACACAAAAATATGTACATCAACATTCGAGATTAGTAATACCTACTACATATCTCTATTACCAGTTCAAAAAAGGAACAAAATAGTGACGAACTTTTAGCTTGATAAGTCATATCTTTGTATTTATTATTAGTCGCTTAGTGATACCCAAGTGGTGCTGGTGAGTCCTTCAGCTGTTGTCCTTGGTAATGAATGTCCTGCAATCAAAATTGAATAAATTAGTTAAATGCATAACGCATCAGTCTAAAATAAGTCGTGTTCATCAGCTTTTTATGTTTCTTACAGATGCATAGTGGTTGACATCGCGATGATGAGCCTCATCAGCCCTAACAACCAAGACAACATCGCGGAGAGTGGCATCCTTAGGCAATCGCCAGTAATCAATAGCAATAGCGGGAGCAGGAACGTTCTCAATGTTACCATTGTCCAATTCCTTGAGGAACTCGGTGTACGAATGCACAGCCTCTTCTTCCAAATATCCAACGATACGATGAGCCAATTTTGGGGAGATAAGGTATGCAGCAAAGTAAGCGTTGAAGAAGACGCCTTGCACTGCGAAAACCAGAGCACGTTCGTATACATTTGGCTTTGCAACTTCCATGAAAGTCATCAAATGCATCCTCTCGTTTTCAGCTTCTTCTAACAGAGCTTTGATCCATCCACCACTCTGTTCGAATCGCCTCAATGACTTACAATGCAACAACATACCTCCCACCATTCCAGGCACCGCCGCCACTGTCTCTAACATCATTGCTCTGCAACCATATCTCCTCTGCACCACATCAAAATTAAATCATCTCTATGATCTCATATTTCTTTTTCCATTCGAAATTTTCGATTCAATTTCACCATTATAAAGTTCCGAAATTATGGGAAATTGCATTGAATCTTTCCAGTTTCCTATATACTGGGAATTTTATTACGTACCTGAAAAAATACATCAGTGGGGAAACGAAGGATCTTAACAGTCCAATAAGCAAATTTATCCAAAAACGTTACAGGCGCATGGTGTTTCGTCAGATCTATCGACATATCAGCTTCATAAGTCTCCCATGGCTAAATCAAAAAAAAATCCACCATTAATCCTACATAATATATATATATCAGAAAAAATATGTGAAAAAGCTTACTAAACTTACCCTAAAACAATTCCATTTCCATTCAGTACCATCTGGTTTAGTAGCCTTTGAAGGAGGAACACCCCAATAACTCACCACAGATTTACCAACACCACCGTTTACAGCGGCGGTGGCGGTGTTCTCCACTTTTTTGTCACTACTTTCCTTCTCTTGTTGCTTATCATTCAAAGCCGCAGTACTAGCGCTCCGTGAACCCATCGCCGAAAAATGCCTAACCCACGTTACTGCCACTTTCTCCGATGGATTCGCCGGAAAACCATGCAAAAGTCCGGCAGCGACTCCACCAACAACTCCGGTCCCGGGATTATTTCGCAGAACTGTAGTTGAAAAGTAACGTGTACCCATATGACCCATGACAACTCGTGTCATCCTTGTTGCTCCACGGGTCATCATGCTTGATAACTTCCGATCAAAATCTGGAATAAAAGAAAATGTTCGCCGGAAGTTTGGAAAGAAACTTGAGGAACAAGGTAAATAGTAATATTATATATATATATTTTATTATATGTGATGGTAATAATTTCTTTAATGAAATACACTCATTTTATATAGGCTGAGATTTTTCTATTTATTTTAATTAATTTTATTATATGGTTGGTTCGTTCAAGCTTCGCGTGAACACTGTGTGGGACAGGCGGTTATGTGTATTTAATTAATATTTAAAATTTATGGTTGATGATTTTTTTATTTTTTTTTTTGCATTTTAAAGACGTGAGGATAAGTAAATTCTAGACAAAAAGGAAATGACTAAAATGACCCCGGTCTAGTACCATTATTTTGACTTGAAAATCAATTATGTTTGAAAATATGACTAGAAAATAGAAATTCATATCATACATCAAATGATCAGAATACCAGCAAAATACTATTTTCTATTATTCGGAACTTTTAAAATTTGAAAATTACACCAATTTTTTATATTTTACAAAACATTCATCATTTATAATTTGGACTCAATTTTAATCATAGTTTATTCTATAAAGTTTATATAATTATATATACACATCATATTTTATATAATTTTTATTCGAAAGCATTCTTTTAAAGTCACTTTCGATCAAAATTAAATAGCATTTTTTAAAAAAAATAATCAATTGTATTTCGTTTTGGGTTTTTCCTTTTCTTTCATATTCATATTAAAATAGTATTCATTGTCTTGCGTTTTCACTATAAAATGATGATATAAAATTGCGAATATTTTAAATGGCTTTTAGAATCTAGAAATATAAGTCATCTTTTTTTAGAAAAATAAAAATTTGTCTCTAAATCTATAATGAACTTCACCAAAAAATAATTTGTCAAAAGTATTTGAAAATCTATAATCAACTATTAGCTTACTAATAATTATTATTTCTTTTACAAAGAATGACCTAGTTTGACTTGATATGGAGCTTAAGTGTATAAAGAAAGACTTTTGAATCTTGTGATCCTAAATTAAAGTTAGGTCAAATATACAAAGTTGTCCTTTGATCTTGTAGCCTTAAACATGTCATGTGGAAAATTGAAATTAAAATATAAAGAAAAAAAATCATTCTTTTTTAAACAAACTAAAAAAGAAAGGAGGTCATTCTTTTTTAAACATAGAGACATATATAAAAATCATTATTATTTCTTAAAAAACGTGCTTACATCTATTATAAACAGATAAAAGTAGTGGTCAATTCAAATTGAGAAATATAAATTCCAAGGGCATTTCTGGAAATGAATGTCAAAAGTAATATACAATTTCGTGTTTAATTTTTCTTTTTCATTTTGGAAGAAAGTGGGTCTTGGGGAACAAGTAAAAAAAGAGGTTTCGTGGGGAGTAAGCTGAGTTGGTCAAAAGTCATTGAATCATGCATTTGCAATTATTGTAAAGCACCATTCTTAATTAATTGATTTTTTTCTTAATTAAGCCTAATTAATTAATCTTTTTTTAAAAAAATATTATTCTTTAGTTGCCAATAATAAGACAGTACAGGCAAGCACCCAGAAACGGCTATAATTCTGACACGTCATTGCACCAGTCACCAATAGGATTTTTAATCAATTTTTTTAAAAAAAATTAGTTAAAAGATAAAACATTAATGAGGATATGGAGGTGAGAAGTAAAAGATAATTGCATAATATCTAGTTTTTCTTATAATATTACTATTAATTATTTCTTCATTCTTCTACTTTCTTAGACTTCAATATTATTATTATCATGTGTTGCTTTTTTTTTTTTTCTCTTATTCTATTGTTTGTTGTTATTATTGATATTTCCTATTATACTCCTTTTTCTAGTTATTTGGTATCGTTTTACTCGAATTGTAAATTTATTAAAATAACTTATAAAGTAATAATAAGAATGTTTACACCCATCTTCTAAAATGAGATTTGTTAAATATGTTAATATATATACATAAAGAATAAAATTTAACATTAAGAATCAAAGCCATGTCTTGATCTAATAAGGTAGATTTCTAGGTTTTTATCAATAAAATTATCGTAGATTTGAAATTATCCGAGTGTAATATATATAATTTTATTAAAATTTTAATAGTTTTGACATATACCTTTATGCTTTGAGTGGGAATGTTGATTTTCTATGAACCTCATACTTATATTCTCTATAGGCCACTTTTTTTTTCTCTATTTGCCACTAATAAGAATTGAATCATGTTTTTTTTTTTTTGGTATGATTTTGATATACAAAATTAATTTTTTTTATAGAATTATAAAGTAGAAATTGACACATAAGATTCAATACAATCCAATCTATATTTCAATATTTTGGAGCAATGCATGAGATCATATATTCTTTGTTACTATAATATTTTACAATTTTAAAAATAATTCTATTTATATAATTTCAACTCACATAATTAATAATTACATACAAAGCAAAAAACAGCTCAAGATTAATACAAACATATACAACAAATTAATGTAAAAATTCAACACTATCTATTAATTAGCTATATATGAATACACATTTTTTTTTTTGAGATATTGTTTTCACTTCAATGATATCCAATTGGGGCAGGGTAGTCCTTCAACTCATGCCCTTGACACTGTATATCCTGTGTAACAAAAACAATAAATTTAAATTTTTAAAAAACACAAATAGTTCTTTTTAATACTATAAAAATTCGAACGTACAAAATTAAAAGTAGAAAAATCTCACCGAAGCAAAGTGATTTAGGTCCCGATGATGTGCCTCATCGGCCCTAATAACAGTAACCACATCTTTTAGCGTTGCATCGGCCGGCAAACGCCAATAGTCAATAGCAATAGCCGGTGCAGGCGAGTTCTCGAAAAGTCCCTTTTCTATATCGATCAAAAACTCTGTATACGAATTTACTGCTTCTTCTTCTAAGTAACCAACAATTCGATGAGCCAATTTTGGGGACGCCAAATAGGCAATGAAATAGGCATTGACAAATACGCCTTGAACTGCAAAGACTAATGCACGTTCGTACCATTTCGGATTTGATAATTCGATAAAGGTCATGAGATGCATTCGTTCGTTCTCTGCTTCTTCGAGGAGGGCTTTGATCCAACCACCACTGTGCTCGAATCGACGGAGGGATTTACAGTGGAGGAGCATACCACCTACCATACCTGGCACGGCTGCAACCGTTTCTAGTAACATAGCATGACACATGTGACGTCTCTGCGAAATTAAATATACTGTTAGTGTATATAAATTAAATGTTACATGTATAGGGTTATTGGTCCCTTGTGTTTTTTGGAATGAGGATAAAATAGTTCCTTCAATATACTTTTCAATAATTTTGGTCTTTTAAATAAGTTCACTAAAAAATTGAGTATGAACAATTTTTGTTCAATCATTTAAATGAATATATATTTATTAGATTTGATAGAAACTATGAGAGGGAAAAAAAGTTTCTGAAGGAATTTATATTTAGAGGTCTAATTGAATGTCTAATCTTGTTTATTTATTTTTGATGTGTAATGGAATTTCTTTTATATTGCAATTGTTACAATTTTATGGGACTTTCTTAACAAATTTCTAGTTAAATTTTATCCCCTGGTCGATTTTTTTAAATAACTTTAAGAGGTTCTCTATGATGAGCTAGGAAATCGTACATATAACCTCATTATGAATCATGATATCTTTAAGCGTTTAAATTTTAATTTTTCGTTCGTATCAATCTATAAATATTTTTGTGATATGACTTTCAGTCGATTTTTTTTGAAACAAATTCCCTTCAACATTTTGTTTGGATCATTGTAACTCATTATTTCATAATGTATTGTATTGTATTGTACTTTATTGTACTGTATTATATGGTAGATACAATATTTGGCTAGACTGTATTGTTTATTGTTGTTTAATAACATTTTAATTGTTTGGTTTGATAGTATCGCACTGTATTGTAATTTATAAATTTACTAAAATATCCTAATTATTCTAGGGTAATAGGTTTTACTAGATTCAAATAATTAAGATAAAGGGTAAAATAATATTTTGAAATATATGTAAATATATAATTGAAAAAAGAAATTAAGTAACAATGGAAACACACCAAATTAGTTATTCCATAAAATAGTGATTTTCATTGTTACTTAACAATGAAATTTAACAATACAATATAATACATTTTAAGTAATAATTGAAACGAACATTGTAAGTATAATACAATAGCTAACAATGATTCAAATATAATGTAAATATATGTGAGATAGTTTGTTAAATTTTTAAATGAAAACCAAAGATACTTATAATTAAAAAAATATATTTGGAGTATTTTAAACATACCGCGCCGATAATATTTTGTCATTTTCTCCAACTAGTGCGGTAAGCTCACGTTGTCTTTTTTTTTTTTTTTAAATTTAATTATTGGGATCATTATTTAGTTTAACTTAATATTGAAAAAATGTTGTTGCAATAATTTATAGTAGTAGTAAAAAATCATTTAACTAAAATTATTTTTTTTTAATAATAAGAGAGTCAAGATGTTGACCTGGAAAAACAAGTAGGTGGGGTACTTTAAAGATTGGACTGTCCAATAAGCAAACTTGTCCATAAAATTGGTAGGCATATGGTGCTTCTCCACATCAATTGAAATATCAGCTGAGTACGTCTCCCATGGCTGTCAAAACCAAAAAAAAAAAAAAAAATTAAAATTATGAGTTTAAGTTATATATAGTATCGATATAAAATACTTTTATGCGATCAAGTTATCTAAAAGAGATTTAGTTATAGTCTTATAAGTAAGTCATAATTTAGAAACATACTTTCTCTGTCTCGCTTCAAAGGGAGTACAAAAATATGTCATTCTTTCTGACTAAAAAAGAAAGTCAATAAGATAAAATGGAATAAAGAGAATATATTATTTGCGTACGTACCCTAAAGCTGTTCCACTTCCATGGTGTACCATCTTCCTTGGAGATTTTGGGAGGATCCACCCCCCAATAGCTAACAATTTTCTTAGCCTTGTCGCCGGAGGCGTTGGTTGCATCAGCAACCGTGTGTAGTGGTTGATCATGTGTTTTTTGTTCTTTTGTTTTACTAGAAGTATTCATATTACTCCAATGACGAATTTGTACCATGCCTCCACGGGGCAAAAATTCGCTCCGTAATTGCCTCATAAGTAATTCAGACATTTTCACTGCTGCATTACGATTCATATTCAAATGATTGAAATTTAACGAAATAAGAAATGTTGATGATGTTTTTTTATGGTGAAAAATTGTTGGTTTATATATAGTGTTTAAGTTGAATAAAGTGGAGGAATATGATGTAATATATGAAAGTGTATGAGAAAGTTCTTTGGAATTGACTTTTCCATAGTATTGGGAGAGTGATATTGCTTCTTGGTGGTGGCCAACTTTTATTTTACTTTGACTTTTAGTTATGGAAATTTTCATAATTTCTTGGAGGAACTAATATGAAAAGTAGGGCTGTGTATCGGTCGATTTGGTTCGGTTTTGAAGTTTATCGGGTTGGCTTATTGGTTATCGGTTCGTAGAGATGCTAAATCGTTATAGAACCATTAAGATATTCGTTTATCGGTTTTTGATCGTTATCGGTTCGGTTATCGGTTTAACTGGTAAGATTTGACACAAAAGAAAAAACATTGAAAATCACTTAAAAACAAGGGGACTAACTAATAAACCATGCACTTGAGTTCACAAGTTACATCTTGCTCAAAAGCAAACACTTTTACATTGTAGAATAATCAAGTACTTGAGACAACCAAAAATAAAAGTAGGAAATTAAACTCTAAGTCGAGGACTTTATATACAAAATGGTATAAATATTATTATTTAATTTACTATCGGGTTATCGGTTAACCCGTTAAGAAAAAACTTTAAACCGTTAAGAACCGATAACCCGATAACAAAAAAAATCAAAACCGTCATCAATATCACTAAACTAATAACCCAATAATATAAATCAATAACTTTTTTATCGGTTCGCTTATCGATTTCGATTCGGTTTTGAACAGCCCTAATGAGAAGATACCAAGAGATATTGTTTAGGAAATTTTTGCTTTTCTCGTTAAGTTTGAATGGCTTTTAATTTTTGACTTAAAGTTATAAATTTTATTTTATGATTCTATTTTTATTATTTTAGCTTAAAATTAATCTTTTTTATTTATTAATCCACCTTTTTGTAAATGTTTAAAAATTATTTTGACTTGAAATACTTATAATAATCCAATCCAAATAGACTCTAAGTTCCTTAAATACCATAAATTCTATTTTATCTTTATAATATTTCGCTAAGCATTTATAACTTTCAAAAAAAGATATCAAAATCACATGTTATAATTATATAAGGTTAGTGTTTAATCATATAACATAAAAATGAAAAGTAGAATTTAACAATAATTGAGGGTACGAAAAACACTATTCTTCCAATATATCATGGTTAATTGTATTACAATAATTTTTCTTCAAATAAACAGTTCTTTATTGTTATCTTTTGTTTTTTTTTATTGTCAATTTTGATTAAGTGGTTTGACTTTTAATCAGATTAGCAAAATGACTCGTAAAATATATTTATTTAAGCTTAAAAATGTTCCTTATTTTAAAATCTAGAATGCTGCTTAACACGATAGAAAAGCTTTTGAACAATTATATTTTGACCACAAAAGACTAAATACATTTAACAATAATTTTTGAAAATCAAATCTCAACTTCAAACTATTCAAAATCAACTTCTTTCTTCTTTTTTCACTCGATTTGTAAAGTCTATGTTAAAGTCTTGATTAAATACAGATTATGCACTGCTGGGCTTCAAATTTAATTACTTGAAAACTACAAGATTCTTCAAATATATAGATTATATACTCCCTTCTGTATTTTTTTTACTTGTTCAATTTTGATGTTTTACTTATCTTTTGTACTTGTCATTTTTGACTAATCAAGAAAAAATAATATCTTTTTACCAGTTATACATTCGATTTATTTGGAGAGTCAATGTTTTTGAAAAAGGTAGAACATCTTTAATAAGTAAATTGATTTGAAATTCTATCTATTTAATTATAAAAGTAAAATGATAAATTTACTATGTTAATTATTTTTTTTTTAATAGAAGTGCTTAGTCAAAATTGGACAAGTAAATAGAAATGGAGAAAATAAGTAAAAACTTACAATATTTAGATCGAATAAATTGATACATAATAGTATGTATTTAAATATACATAGCTATACTTTATCATAGTTTTTTGAGAAAAGAGTCAAATGCCCCCTTAATCTATTACTGGATTTTCAACTACATACTCATACTTTGCGGGGTATATAATGCCCCTTTAAACATTTTAAAAATGAAATATATAGCCCCCTAAAAGGTCACACTCAGATTTTTTTAGAGAGTCAACACACTTGCCTGCCACGTCATATATATTAATTTTTAATAAAAAATTTATGATGTCTTTCTTTGTTTTATTTTTCTTTTATATTTTTTTCTCTATTTCCAGCCATATTCTTCTTTTCTTTTTCTTTTTCCTTTTTTTGCCATTGAAAAGAAAATTTCTAAGTTTTTTATTTATGCTAGTTTTAAACTTACATTTATGGAATGTGCAGTTATGAAATTTCAAGTTTTATTGTTAAAAGGTAAGTTATAAATTTTTGATAATCTTTCATTTTTTTCCATTGAATAATCTTTTTTCCACCATTTTCATCTTCTTGCAAACATCAAAAGTTTATCAATTTGAAAGGTAAAATTTAGTAAGAATTTTAGTTCTAACCGTTTCATCTACTATTTGATTGATACTCAAGTTATTTTCATGGATGAATTTGTTGAATTCTTCAAATTGAGGTAATGGATACATAACAATGAATCTTTTCATTTCTATTTTCAAAATCACACATGGATTTCGTTGACAATCCAAAATTCTTTCTGAACTTGAATTTAAATTATTAAACTAGGGCACCAAAAAATCAAGATAAGAATTTGCTAATCCATTTGGCCATGTGGTTAGACATGATGATTATCATTTTAATAGTATTAATAAGGACCTGATTTTCAAAAATTTTCAATTTTGTGCACAAATTGAAAACAAAATTCTAGAATCAAGAAGAATAATGAAATTCCATGGTGAATCCAAACTTAGAGAAGGTGAGTGATAGGAGAGATTTGGTTTATGTTGTTGTGAAGAAGAAAGGAAATAAATAAGAAAAAGAATAATTAAAAATACACATATTTATGAAAAGAAAATTTTAAAAATAAAATTTATTATTTGTTTTGGTCCTCACTCTCTTTGAGAGAGTGAGATACATTCACTGTTTCTACATAAGCGTTTAGAGGGTAAATTATATCAGTTTTAAACAGTTCAGGAGGGTAATAGGATACCCGTGAAGTTGGAGTGTATAGTTGGGATTTCAGGTATAATTTAGGAGGACTTTACACCATTTTCTCTAGTTTTTTTTTCAAAATTATTTAACTACAGTAAATTATATCAATTTGATTAAAAAAACAGCACGGTAAGTATTCACCAAGAAGATGAGGTGGTAAATGTTGAGTTTATAACTTATGAGTCTGAAAAAAATATATAGTAGCGAAATTAGAATAGTAGTTATTTTCAAGTATATTCTTATATAAATAATAAAGTTTAACTATTCTTTTGTAATATTATTTAATACTAAAAGAACATCTAATAAATTAATAGAGATAACTTAGTATTTCTCTGTCTCACTTATATAATTTTACTAGATATAAAATTTAAATAATGTGAAAAGACGATGCAATATTTCAAAACTACACATATTCATAAATAAATTTTTAAATAAAAGAGTACATCTTAACAAGCTTTTTGTCAAATATATACGACCCATTGTGACTAAAATATTAATGTATAATTAAATATTTGTGGATAATAAATTTATATGTCATTCTTTTTTAAAGTAATTATAAAAGAAAAGTATGAGATATATTTTTACTATTTTTTCATGATAGACACAAAATGCAGTAAAACCACATATTTATTTTGGAGCGGAGACTGGAGAGACTCTTCGGGAGAAACTACGTAATAAAATATATTTTACTAATCATATATATCATTTTTAGGAGAAAACTTACATAATTAGATATACTTCATTAATATATATTATTATATCTATATTTTTAAAATTTTATGTATCTAATGATGATTTGCATGTATTTGTGATATTAGATATATAAAATAATATTTATCGAGATCTGTTATATATCAAAGATACATGTAAATTCACTTAAATACAATTTATCTAGAACAAACTTAACTTATGTATCCTGAGGTATATATATTTGGACGTATCTAAACATACCTAAATCTAATAAAATTTGTAATAGTACAAATTTGAGTGTATGTAAGTTATTAATTCTCCTAATTATTTTGATGAATTATTTGATTTTGGACCATAGAGTTTAATTTTGACACGGAAGAATATAGGAGAATATATCCTAAGGTCATATTCACACGTATATGTGGGGCTTGCATAGTCCAAAAAATCCTTTGGAGGCACGCCAAGTTTTGAGAAGAAAAAAATAAGGAAAAATGACAAAAATTTTGCTTTTAAATTTTATTATTATTATTAATATTATTCTTTTATAAATTTTCAAAATTTTATATTTTTATGCAGCAGATTAATGTATCAGTACATTAAATTGATGTATCAGAATAATGTATCTCGCGCATCAGATTAACGTATCGTGAATGAAATGTACATCATATTAGTGTATTATGTATAAAATATAATGTATCTTACTTAATAATTAATGTATCTCGTGTATCAGATTAAATGTATCGCTTATATTATTGTATCAGTTTGAGGAATTTCTGTAATTATAAAATTATAAGGGACAAATAATAATTATAAAATTATAAACCTTAAAAATATTTGATTTCTGTCATTTGCCCAAAAATAAATCATAAATAGTCATTTTCAAGTCTTCATAATTATATAAGAAAAAATTACAAATTATTATTTTTCAATTTTTCACTAACGCGTATTTTTTAAATGCAAGTATCTTGTGACTTTTTTTTTCTTGGAAAATTCGTATGTTTGAACCATTATTTGATTGCATTAAAAAAAAAAGAATAATTAAAAAAATTAAAATTTAGTTGTTGTATGTGGACATATATATTGGTTACAAATAAAGTTAGCAGAAGGTTCTAAACATTTGAGTGAATGAAGAGAAGAAAAGGAATAGACCAATATTTGCATATATATACTGAAGTTCAATATTATAGATATTAAAATAAGGTTTGTTTTATTTAACAAGTGTATCGAAGAGAAAAATTTCACTAACGATATATGTTAATCACGAATTTCACATTTTTTTAATGCAGTCAACTATATATTATTATTTGTATTTCTAATTCATGAAATTATTAGTTGAAAATTGGGATGACAATAGGGTGGGGTGGAGTGGATTGCACGTATATATGATTTTATGATGGTTCATATTTGATTTTAACTTTTAACACGTTATTTTCTTCGTTTCAAAAAGTAAAATCTAGTTTGATTTGGAACAGAATTTAAGAAAAGAAAAAAGACTTTTTAATCTATCATTCTAAATTAAAGTTTTGTCAAATGTACCAAAATACTCTTTAATCTTGTGGTCTTAAACATGTTATGTGGAAAGTTAAAGTTAAAGTGTTGCCAAAAAAAAGAAAAGGGTCATTGTTTTCGAAACAAGCTAAAAAGGAAATAGGGACATTCTTTTTAAAACGGAGAGAATATAACAATGATAAAACATTATTTATTAAGATAATTTCTTTAAAGTTACTAAAATATTTAAGATAGTAAATGAAAATACTTCATTAAAAAAATAATACGGTTTCTTACATGTTTCCTAATTGACCTCGAAAAATAAAATTTTAAGTCATTATTTATTAAATTAATATAAGTTTATGAAAAAATAAATTTATTTTAGTATCAAATTTAACTAAAAAAGGAAAATATTATAAAAATTATCCCGGTGAGAAGCAAAGTGGGACGGATTAATAAAGAAATTTGTCACGCTGGATTAGGGGTGTCAAAAATGAATCCAAACATAGGTAACCCACCCACCCCGCCCAAAATTTTAAGGGTTGGGCTCAAGATAATTTGAATTTGGGTTCAATATCAACACATTCAAGCGTAACTCATTTAAAGAGAATCCTCAATTAAGCCCAATTCAATCTCCAATTTCGACCCGCTTTAAAACTTTTTTATTAAGATATCTTCCTTTATGTAAGGTATGTATTATTATCTATTTAACAACTTTTAAGATTTATATATCCATTAGTTACTTTTTTTATAAAAAAAATCTCGAGCTAAATTTTAAATTGTGATTATAAAAGTTGAATATCAATATGTCAATTTTTTGAGGTTAATCGAATCAAATTGGGTGGGTCAAGACTCAACCCGTTTGAGCCCAGAGTAAATTTGAATGGGTCAAGACCCAATCTGACTTACATTTCAACCAATTTTAATAACTCAAATCGCTCATTTGACATCCCTACGCTGGACAAATCAAAAAGTTTGAGGGTTAAGCTCAATCACCTCATCCCTAACCCGCTCCTAATAAGCATCTCTTAAATCAGGAATGTATCTTAATTTTACTTAATTACTTTGTTAAGGCAAAACTTGATTATTATTTTTAAAAAAAAATTGATTTTGCTTAGGTAGGCAATTGCAAATATTATTTTTAAATTTGTTTTTTTAAAGGCAATTGTGAATATTCAAACATACTAATCAACATCCCTTCAAAACGAAGTAACATCTAAGAAATCCGTCTTATTCAGTATCATGTTGATGGTGTGATATCGTGTATTTTAATATTAAAAACAAAAATATTAGAAAAAATGATAGAAATTGTATCTCTAAATTTTTTTATTATCATTATCACCTAATAGTTTTACAAATTCTTAAAATTTCTAATTTTCACAAATGAGATTAATGTATCAGCGTATCAAATGAATGTATCTCGCACATCAAATTAATCTATCTCACGCATCAAATTAGTGTATCATGTATAAAATGTACATCAGATTAGTGTATCATGTATAAAATGTAATGTCTTACTTAACGATTAAGTATCTCGCGCATCAGATTAATGTATCAGTTTGTAAAATTTCTGTAACTATAAACTTATAAAGGACAAATGATAATTTTACCTTAAAAGTATGTGATTTCTATTATTTATCCAAAATATCAAGTGCATCATAATGAGTACGTTTAAGGTGGAGAAAACGATATCATATATGATTTTTATAACACATATAATCATAATGACATGTTCTCCATATTATTTCTTACTAATTGTTTTACAAATGACGATTCATATTCATGACATTTATTTGTAAAAGAAATCTTATATACATTTATTTATATAAGATCATCTCCAATCCACCTCTATTTTACTCTCCATTTATTATATTAGGAGAGTAAAATAGACAATAAACACTCTAACACATCTTTAAATCACCCTCTATTCTCTATTCACTTTTTTATTATTTTATTATTATTCTATTACTTTTTAATTAAAATATTATTTACATATAATTTCATTAATTAAATCTCTAATATTCATAATTCTTTTAATGTAATATAATATTTTAAAAAATATTTTTAAATATATACTATTTTAATTTCAAATTAATAAATTTTTTTTTTCTAATTTTCATCAATAATAAAATTTATTAATTTTCATTATAAAGAATACACAAAAGTAAAATGGCAAGATGAAAAAATTTAATTAAAAAATACAATACATGATATGATAATTTAAATACAAGATAACAATACAATACATAAATAATACAAGATAACAATACAATATATTACATAATATAATAATTTAAATACAAGATAAAATATAATACATAACATAATAATGAATTGACCGCAACAATAATTTAATAATCCGGTTGGTCTGTTCCAGATCTAGCACTATTCGAAAAAAATACCATACGATTTTGAGAATTATTGCGATTGTGGTTGTGATTGCGTTTGTGACTGCGATTGTGATTGTAGATTTCTTTTTTCAAGTGTTCCTTGTTGTTCTCGTTGCAGGTAATCACGAGTACTTGTACAAAAATGCTCATTTTAATCTCTGTAATGCATTAATAGAGCATTTACGGGAGCAACATACTGATTTTGAAAATTGAGTGTTTATATAATTGTATGTCACTTTTATTTGATTATGTCCCCTAATTTATGTATTACATTATATTTTCTTGTAATTTATGTTATTTAAAAATTTAAAATAAAATACAATTTTATATCATATTAAAAATTATATAAAGTTATTATATGAGAAAAAAGAAATAAAGGATTTATATTATGAAATAAGAAAATAAGAATGAAATAGAAATAATAATATAATATTGAGGAGAGAAAAATAGATTTCGTTTTAGAGAGTAAATAGAAAATTGAGTTGGAGTTGATTGTTCGAAAAAATAGAGAACTCTATATTTTGAGAGTTAAATAAAGGATTGAGTTGAAGATGCCGTAAATACTGTATTTCTTTATTGTGCTGTAAAAAAAAAGAGAAGTATTATTGTGTTATCTTGAGGTTAGTGTAGTGAAAGAGATAACTGAAAAAAGGAAAAATATTTTTTTGGTGTATTACTTTTGCATTCTTCAATTAATTCAAGTTGTTTGAGTTATATGACGTTGTTGGGTTATTGTATCCTAAAAGGGACAAGTTAAGAGTTATACTATTGAATTGATATAGATGTATAATATACCACAATGATCTTGAATCTCTTTAAAGAGGGTGAGATATACACACCTCAACCTAAAATTTATTTATTCATTATTGTTCATTTTATTTTAACCATGGTTTATGACAATTATGGTATATACATCAACATGATAATCACAACATATTTAACACATTTCAATACAAGTGGCTTCGATGGAGGAAACTATGCGAAAAATCTGGTTTATATAATTGGAATATGCAAAGAGTAGGTACATGAATGCCTTAGTCACTACTAAAAGAAATAGCGTTTAGCGACAGATATTGACGACGAACAATATTCCGTCACTATATGACGATGAATTTGCGACGGAATAACCATTTTGTTGCAAAATGAACAAATGATTTTTTGATTTATAATATAGCAATCGATTTGCAACGGAATATTTAATCGGTCGCTAAAGATTAGCATGGAGATATATTGAGCTTCTTTCAGCTTTTTTAGTTATCTAGTGTGGATTGGAGATAAGCGTTATGAGTTTTCACACTTCATTTTGTAGAGTTTGGATTCAAAATTGTTGCTGCATTGAGTAGAAGTCTTTAGTCTTAATTAGTTATACATAATGTAATATATTATCTCGTGCTTCACTTTGCTTTTTGAATAGGTAAAATGCACACAAGTAGTCATGTTTAAGGTGGGAGAGAGGCAACATAATGTAAGCAGGATCATCCTCTACAGGTAATAAATTATAACGATTCATTCAATTAGGGTTCATTAATCATTCTGTTGCTAATACTCTCGGTCGGCAAATAAATTATTTGATTATTTGTGTTTGCGGATTCTGATAGCGACAATTCCTCTTGACGTGAGAATATTTGACGCAAGTAGATGCTCATTAACTAATATTACTTTCTTTATATATAATTAGTTGTATATATATCTGACAACTTGTTTATTTTAGTAAATATTTGTTACTTATAGTGAACTCAATCTGTTACTTCCAATTTTAACATATATGAACAAGGACTTGATTAGACCATTTCCAGAAATATTTTTGTTATACGAGTGACTATCTTTAACATTTAGTTCTTCCACCAGTCTCTCAAGTGTTCTTTACTTGCTTTATTTGTAGAAATTACATTTCAGATGTCATGAAATGTGTTACTTAGATGACAGGAGTCAAAACATCAGTTCTGAAATGTATATCCTACAAATTAAGCAAGTAAAGAATACTTTAGAGACTGATGAATGAATTGAATGTTAAAGATAGCCACTCGTATTATTAAAATATTTCTGGAAATGGCCTGATCAAGCCCTTGGTTTTTCATATTTGTTAAAATTGGAAATAATAGATCGAGTTCACTATAATTAACAAATATTCACAAAAATAAACAAGTTATCATATCGTTATATTCACAACTAATTATATATTTTTTAAAAAAGTAATATTAGCTAATGCTCATCCACTTACATAAAATTTCCTCACATCAAGAGGAACTGTCGCTATCAGAATCTATAAACATAAATAATCAAATAATTCATTCGTGGACGAAGAGTATTAGCAACAAAATGATGAATGAACCCTAATTGAATGAATCATTGTAATTTATTACCACTAGAGGATGATCATGCTTGCATTATGCGCCTCTCCCCCACCTTAAACATGAGTACTTGTATGCATTTACATATTCATAAAGCAAAGAGACACAAGAGAATATATATTACATTATGTATAAACAATAAAGACGATCGAATTCTTTTAATGCATCAACAATCTTTGAACCCGAACTCTACAAAATGAAGTGTGAAAATAAAGAAACGCTCATCTCCAATCCACACAAAATAACTAGAAAAGCTGAAAGAAACTCAATGTGGCTTTACTCTTGCTCTTGTTGTAATTTATGACAAAGTTTTAAGCTCCCACATAGTTTCTGCATCAATGCTGTAGTTGCTTTGTAGAAATTTCACATCAAGAATCAGTCCAAAGTTCTAATTTTTTAAACACCATAAAAACAATAAGAAGGAAAGACGGTTGGGGGGGGGGGG
>NC_028644.1:64057302-64059228 GCF_001406875.1 Solanum pennellii
GGGGGGGGGGGGGGGGGGAGGGGTTCAAACCTGAACTCTCAGTAGACTGCAAAATGTTGCGGACAAAAATCGCCTGGTCGCTTGGTTGCTCGCCGATTGAAGTTGGTGGTCTTAGCGCGCTTGTTGAAGCTCATCATTTTTATCCAGCTGCTGGTTCTGCGGCTGCTGCTGGACGACGTTGTTTGTTGTTTGTTCTACGGGCTGTACTGTCTTTAAAGAAAAACAGAGAGGAGGGCAAAAGAGATCTAGGCGACGGATTTTGAGAGGAGAGGAGAAGAGAATGAAGAAAATTGAGGGTTAGGGATCTTTTGTATAAAATAGGAAACTCTTAGAAGACTGAAAATGTTGCGGACGGAGACCGTATAGTCGCTTGGTTGCTCGCGAATTGGGGTTGCTGCCATCGATGGAGGTTCACTGATGGTCTTCACGCGCCTGTTCGAGCTCGCCATTTCTTTCCAGCTGCTGGTTTTGCGGCTGCTGCTGGACGAAATTGTTTGTTGCTCATTTTTAGGGTTGCACTGATCGGAAAGAAGGATGGAGAGAAGGGCAAAAAGGATCCGGAGGCGGATTCGGAGAGGAGGGCAAAAGGGATCTGGGCGGCGAATTTGGAGAGGAGGGCAAAAGGGATCTGGCAGCGGAAGAGGAGAGGAGAGGAGAGGAGGAGAATGAAGAAAATTGAGGGTTTGGGGTCTTTTATATAAAAATAGGAAAGCAAGGGTCTAAATCAGGACCATTCGTTCAAATTTAGATAAGTGGATGAGATTGACTCTTAAAGTTTGATGAATCGTGATGGACAAACGAGTCTGAATGGGAGTAATTGAAATCAGAATTGGAGTTTGCAACGAATTAGTAACGGATTCTAGAACCCGTCGCTTTCAAATAAAAATACATTTTAGTAAAAAATTATATTGATGGATATTTTCGTCACTATATAATATAATTTTCATAAATATATATTTAATAGTTTAGCAACTTTTTTTCCGTCACTATTTCTGTCGCCCAATATTAATAAAATTTGTCATTACTATTTTGTTACTCAATTCGTAGGAAAAATTAGGAGCCAAATTTTTGCGCTAATATTAGCAACAAATTAAATATTCTATTGCAAATCGGTTGTTATATTATAAATTAAAACTTATTTGTTCATTTTACAACAAATGATTATTCCGTCGCAAATTCGTCGTTATATATTGACGGAATATTGCTCGTTGCTACTATCCGTCGCTGAACATTATTTTTTTAATTAGTAGTGTAGATAGAAAATTATATATGGATTAGAGGACAAGAAATACATATGTTATTTGTAGTTTTAATGATTTGACAAACTTAGGGACCTTGTAAAGGTACCAGGTTTCCTACTTGTGTGTTGTAGATGAAACAAACCCAGAGACCTAGTAGAGGTACCAGGCTCTCATGGTGACGAGCCAGTTGACTGCCAGCTGGAGACGGTACAGAAAGTAGGTGCACACTTCCCGATGGCGTCAGAAAGTAAGACTTCTCCAACCAATGGCAAAGAGTTTTAGGAAAGTGACTTGTCCATATAAAAGGCACTTTCCTAAACATCTTTTGTAGTTTTTGCAACTTGAGATAAAACTCTTCAAGAACATTTGCAAAGGCTGCTAGTAAACAAAGGCAGAATTATTCCAAGAACAACAACAATCTCTGGAGCTTTTCGTATAGTTGTTTAGGAATACATTCTCTTGTTCTTAAACTGTAAACTATTCCTGAATCTATAAAGGAATCAGTGTGTAGTGTTAAAAGTCTAAGTTGTCCAAGTGGGATAGCTTAGTGGGTAGATTGTTTTCTACTTAGGCTTGTTAAGCAATAGAGATTATTGCTTAAACGTGAGATTAAAAACTTCTTCTCACATTTGTTGTAATCGTGTTTTACTTTTGCTTTTGAAGATTAGTGAAAACGATTGAAAAT
>NC_028644.1:64061188-64129203 GCF_001406875.1 Solanum pennellii
GGTTTTACTCCCTTAAGCAAGGAGGTTTCCACGTAAAATCATTGTGTTGATTTTACTGCATTTAACTTTCTGGTTTTATTCATTAGTGTAGTAAGGGACCTGGTCCATTACTTTGTTAAGTGAAGGCATATATTCTATCAAGTGGTATCAGAGCAGGCACTATCTATTTGGTTAACACCAAGGAAGTGATATTTTCTCTAGAATGGCTGCTCCACTTAACCTCAAAGAAGGTCAGTCGTCAACAAGACCTCCCCGTTTCAATGGACATTTCTACAGTTGGTGGAAGGTTAGAATGCACGATTATCTCATGGCTGAAGACAGCGAGTTATGGGATATTGTACTGGATGGACCGTTTATTCTGATGATGGAAGAAAAGGATGGAGAGAAAACAAATCTTGTTCCAAAGCCTAGACAGAAATACGACGAAGCTGATAGAAAAAAGATCGAAAAGGGCTACAAAGCTAAAACTCTTCTTGTCTGTGGGATAGGACCTGATGAGTTCAATAGGGTGTCAGCTTGTGAGTCTGCTAAGGAAATTTGGGACTGTTTGAAGACTACTCATGAAGGAACTGAACAAGTCAAGGAATCAAATATTGACATGCTTACCTCACGGTATGAAAACTTCAAAATGAAGGAAGGAGAAAAATTCATGACATGTTCACAAAATTGTCTTCCATTACAAATGAGCTGCGAAGTCTTGGTGAACCTATAAACATGACCAAACAAGTCAGAAAAGTGCTTCGAATTCTTCCAAAATCTTGGGAAAGCAAGGTTGATGCCATTACAGAAGCCAAAGATTTGAAGGTGCTGACTACGGATGCTTTGATTGGAAATCTGAAGACACATGAGATGAATCAAAATTACGATTTATCAAAGAAGGAAGTTAAAAGGATAAGTCTTTGATGCTGAAGTACAAATCAGATGAAGATTCAAGTGATGATGATATGGCATATCTCATCAGCAGATTTCAAAAAGTTGTGAGAAAAAACAAAGTTTTTAAAAGAGGAACAAATGGTACTCGAAATGCTACTCAAGGTGATACTTTCTACAAGTGTGGAAAAGCTGGGCACTTTATCAGAGAGTGTCCTCTGCTCAAGAATGAAAACAAGGAACATAAAAAACCAAGAAGTGACAAAGAAAATAGAAGGGACCTGGTACTCGGTAAGAGAGATCGAAGAGCTGCTGCAGATTTGGTGGTCAAAAAGGCTCTTGCTGCATGGGGTGATTCTTCAAGTGATTCAGAAGACCCTGATGAACCAAATGATGTGTCTATGGTGGCTGTACATGAGGAGGAAACCGTTTTCAATGAAATGTTTGCTCTCATGGCTCATACAGAAAATGATGAAGAGGACAACCAGGTAACACTTCTTGATATGAAAAATGACTTGGATAAATATTCTCTTAAAAAATTGAAAACTTTTGCAAAAGTCATGATTGATTCTGTAATTGAGTTAACATCTGAAAGAGACACAATGAATGCTGAACTTGATAGTTTAACTGAAAACAAAGTTAAACTTGAAGAGAAAATATCAAGGATGGTGTCTCTAGAGTCAAATAACTCTGAACTTAAGAACCAGTTGAATCAAATTACTGAAGAAGCTGAAAAGCTGAATGGAATGTCAAATGGTTTACAAGCTGAAATTCAAGAAAAATTGAAAAACTCTGAGAAAAATCTTGGTCTGTCGCTGGAAAAGAGTAACAAGTTAGAACAGGATATTGTCAAACTTAAGGAAGAACTTGAAAAATCCCTTAAGTGGACAAAATCCTCAAAGTTACTGTCAAATGCAACAAATCAGAGTAATTTCAATAAGAAAGGACTAGGAAGTTTGAACATCACTCCTCCTTATAATCCTCACAGTAAGTATGTGTTTGTGTCTGACAATCTGCTATGTCTACATTGTGGTAAGAATGGACATTTGAAGGGTGAGTGTGCTAGCTGGAGAAACTCCTATGAAAGGCTCTCTAATTATGCTGAAAGGCAAAATTTACCAAAAGAGAGACCTGGTCCTCCAAAGCATGTTTCAACTCACAGATTTTCAAAGAAAAAATCTGTCCCTGCTCTCATGTCCTTTATTAGAAAGCTTCAAAATCTACCCTATTGGACCAAATACAATCTAATCACTCCTTTGTCTGCCTACTGGGAACTCAAATTGAAATGGGTTCCCAAGCTAAACAAGTGATTCTTGGTGCAGGTGAGTGAGAGGAGCAGCAGTCAATGTTGGTATATGGACAGTGGATGCTCTAAGCATATGACTGGTGATGTAAAAAACTTCCTCTCACTCAAGACACTTCAAGGATGAGGTGTCTCTTTTGGTGATGGAAAGAAGGGGTACATTTTGGGAGTTGGCAAAGTAGGAAGATCTCTTGAAGATTCAATTGACAATGTGTATCATGTGGATGGGTTGAAGTACAGCTTGTTGAGTGTGTCACAAATCTGTGACAAAGGAAATGAAGTCAAATTTACTTCTGAGAAATGCACTGTGGTGAGTCTAAATACAAACAAGGTAATTCTCACTGCACACAAAAGTAAAAATATGTATGTGGCCAACTTAGAAACGTCTCATGGAGATGACCTAACATGTCTTAGTGCTCAGAATGAGAATGCTGATCTTTGGCATCGTAGGCTTGGGCATGTAAGCTCATCTTTATTGAACAAACTGATTTCTAAGGACCTGGTCCGAGGTCTGCCCAAGCTGAAGTTTGCTGAAAATAAAATCTGTGAAGCGTGTGTTAAAGGAAAACAAATAAGATAATCTTTTAAGCCCAAAAAGCAAGTAACATCATCAAGAACACTAGAGTTGCTTCATATGGACTTGTGTGGACCCTTGAAAGTTCAAAGCAGAAATGGCAAGAAATACATTTTGGTGATTGTTGATGATTACTCGAGATACACTTGGACAAGATTCTTGAGATCAAAGGCAGACAAAATTGAAGAGTTGGTGGTATTTTTCAAAATGATTCAAACTAAATTGAATCAAGTCATTTGCAGCATTCGATCTGATCATGGTACTGAGTTTGAGAACTCAACGCTGGATGAATTCTGCATGGAGAATGGTACGAGTCATAATTTTTCTGCTCCAAGAACTCCTTAACAAAATGGAGTAGTGGAAAGAAAAAACAGAACCTTGGTGAACATTGCCAGAACTATGATTATTGAATCAAATCTTCCTCAAAATTTCTGGGCTGAAGCTGTTAACACAGCATGTCATGTTACCAACAGGTGTCTAATAAGAGCTGTTTTGAATAAGACCCCCTATGAGCTGCTCAACAACAAAAAGCCTATGCTGAGCTATCTTAGAGCATTTGGATACAGATGTTTTGTGCTGAATAATGCAAAGGATGATCTGGGAAAATTTGATCCTAGGAGTGATGAAGGAGTGTTTGTTGGATATTCTTCATCCAGCAAGGCTTACAGAATATTCAACAAACGAACTCAATGCATTGAAGAAAGCATTCATGTTGTATTTGCTGAAGATGGAAGCTTGAAGAATGATGGATCAAATGATGAAGATGATGTGATGAAACTGTTCAAATCGAAGAAAACTGAAGGAGGTGAAGCTGATACAGAACAACAACTAAAAAATGACTGTGATGATCAGAATCATAGTCTACCTGAAGAGGCTGTTGAGGTTGAAAAGGGCGATATGGTACCTGGTACTACTCAAAATTCCAGCCAGAGTACATCAGACTCCCCAGAAAATGATGTCACTCTTGATGAAGAAGAACATGCTGATCAGCTCAATCAGTTTGCTCCAAGATCAGGATGGAAGCATAGTTCATCACATCCTCTTGATAATCTCATTTCTCCTTTGAATTCTGGAATTCATACTAGATCAAAAACAAGAAATCTAGTGGCATTCTCAGCATTCATATCATCTATTGAGCCCAAAATGTGAAAGAAGCATTAGGTGATGCAGACTGGATCAATTCTATGCAAGAAGAACTTCATCAGTTTGAAAGAAGCAAGGTATGGTACCTGGTTCCTCGACCTGAAGGCAGAACAGTAAAAGGAACCAGATGGGTTTTCAGAAACAAGCTTGATAAAAATGGAGTGATTACTAGAAATAAATCCAGGTTGGTGGTGCAAGGATACAATCAAGAAGAGGGAATAGACTATGATGAGACTTTTGCACCTGTTGCCAAAATGGAGGCTATTAGAATTTTATTAGCTTTTGCTGCATTCATGGGGTTCAAGCTGTATCAAATGGATGTGAAGAGTGCATTCCTGAAATGAGATCTCAAAGAGGAGGTGTTTGTCAAGCAACCTCCTGGTTTTGAAGATGCAGAGCTACCAGATCATGTGTTTAGATTGAAAAAGGCACTGTATGGTCTGAAGCAGGCTCCAAGAGCATGGTATGAAAGGCTGTCAAAGTTCCTGCTGAAGAATGGTTTCAAAAGAGGCAAGATAGACAATACTTTGTTCTTATTAAAAAGAGAGCAAGAATTGCTTATCATTCAAGTTTATGTGGATGACATAATTTTTGGAGCTACTTCAAAACATTTGTGTGAAGAATTCTCATCATTAATGGGAAAGGAGTTTGAAATGAGCATGATGGGTGAATTGACATTCTTCCTGGGTCTGCAAATCAAGCAAACATCAAATGGGATTTCAATATGTCAGGAGAAGTACATTAAGGAGCTGCTGAAGAAATTCAATATGTTTGACTCTAAACCTATTGATACTCCTATGGGAACAAATTCCAAGATGATAGTAGAGGAATCTGATCCTCTTGTGAATCAGACAATGTACAGGGGAATCATTGGATCCTTGTTATATCTGACTGCTACCAGGCCTGATATTGTTTATAGTGTTGGAATATGTGCTAGGTTTCAAGCATGTCCTCGTGATTCACACTTGAAGGCTGCAAAACGTATTCTCAGATACCTGAAGAAAACAGGGGACTTGGTTCTCTTCTATCCAGCAGGTGACACTTTTGATCTGGTTGGTTTTGCAGATGCTGATTTTGTTGGTTATCAAGTTGACAGGAAGAGTACCTCTGAAATGGCTCATTTCCTTGGATCATCACTTATCTCTTGGGGTACCAAGAAGCAGAACTCTGTGGCTCTTTTAACTGCTGAAGCTGAATATGTAGCTGCTGCAGCCTGCTGTTCTCAGTTGTTGTGGATCAGGCAACACTTGGAAGATTTTGGAATTCACATCAAAGCAATTCCTCTTATGTGTGAAAATACTAGTGCTGTTAGTATGAGAAAGAATCCAGTCCATCATAAGAGAACAAAGCATATTGATGTTAGACATCACTTTTTGAGAGATAATGTAGAGAAGGGAAATATTGTGCTCACATATTGTCCAACGGAGGAGCAAATTGCAGACATCTTCACCAAGGCTCTCAGCAAAGATCAATTTGAGAGAAATCGGTTGAAGTTGGGCATGTTGATCTCAAAATGATGTTCTTAGCTTCCAACAGTTAAACTCCCTTGATGGCTAAAATTGCAGTGCAGGTATCCTTTGTGTGAATATTTAAATATCTGAACAAAGATCCTGTTTGTACCTTTTGTAGGTATACTCTCAGTAAGGACCTGCTTAGCAAGGGAAGCAACTAGAACAACTGAGGAATGAGGTTTAACTGTGCTATGGTACCTGGTGCCTGTCCAGGTTAGCATTTATACATTAAATTGAAACTGAAAAATATGACTGTTGATAATGCCACGTGTCAGTCATCGGTCACTCTGACCGTTAGTCCCATCGTTTCTCTCTCAAACGACACATCCAATCACGGACCTGGCACCTTTTCACGCCTTTTAAAAACCCCATTTACTTCTTTTGAAATCCACATCTGTTCTTTAACTTTCTTCTTGTTCACGAAGGGTTTTAGCAAAAGCAAAAAAGGCAAAATTTGTTTCTTCCTCTTCTTTTCTCTGTTCAAAGAAACCATTTTCTTGTGTGTAAAACATGTCTTCTCCTTCATCTTCCTCCAAACAGATGCTAGATGCTCTTAGTGAAATAGAGCCTCTTGCCTTCTATTCTCCGACTAATGTACAGGCCAGACCCAATCCCCCTTCCAGTTCTCAACAGGACACACCTGATAATCCCTTCTATGCCATAGATCTAAACAGATCAGTCGTGCCTACCGGACCTGGTCCGTTTCAAGACATGTTGCCTGACAATCTCTTTGAAGGAGATCTACCCAAGCATAAGGCATCTGAGTCCAATATATTGCAGCAAGTGAAGAGTTGGTGATTGAAAGTCTGGCCATGATGAGGGAAGAAGCAATGGCAGAGCAAACTGAGGTCTTGCAGAGGAAAGAGGTAAAAACCACTCAACCCATTTTTGATAAAACACCTGATGTTGAAAGGTACCCTTCTTCCTCCTCCTCTGACTCTGAAAGTGAGGAGGAACCTTTAAAATGGAAGGTTGAGCGAAGAGAAAGGGAGATATCTAGAAAAGGGAAGGAGAAGGTTGTAGAGGAGGCCCCTAGGAGACGACCTACTACTAGGTCTGCCGCTCAAAAGTTGATGGCTGATGCCTTGAAGGCTAGTGCATGTTCTACTGCTGCAGTTAGAAGTGCAAGAACATTCAAGGTATCAAATTTTAAAATGCCTGAGACTAATGTGGTTGAGTTGTCTGGTGAGGAAGTGGAAAAGAAAACTAAGAAAAAGAGGTCAGAGAAGAAAAAGGGAAAGGCTACAAAGAAGTTTGAAAACACAAAGTCAAAAGGGAAGAGATCTGAGGGAAAGAGGAAACGGTCACAGGGACCTGGTTCTCAAACCAGGAAAGATGAGAGTGTCAACATGCAGGAAGTTGTTGACAGCCTGAGAAACCAAGCAGTCTTCGCAGGGAGAGTTTTTGATATGGGAATCATAACTCTTCCTGGCATGGATTCTCTTCACGATATGGAAGAGAACCAATCTTGGCTGCACTTGTTCGACAGAAAATCCCCCATCCTCTATGAAGAAGAAGTGCGTGAATTTTACTATACTGTTTAATTCAAGGAAGATGGGAGCATCCTCACACGGGTACATAATATTGCTATATTTTATATGAGGATGTGTTGAGCAAAATTCTTAGGGTGCCTAAAGACGGGACCCGGTCTGTACTGGGCAAAACTTGCTCTTCTGAGTTTGCTTCTGTGATTTCTAAGACACCCACAACTAAGGTTGCTGGGATTTATAAGAAAAATCATGAAGAGTGAGTACCAGCTGGTCTTTGAGTTCATCAATAAGGTTCTCCTTCCTCGCACAGAAAAGAGGACAGTAGCAACTGCTGCTGATTTGTTTGTGATGGAGATGTTGTGTAGCTTCGAAGCCCTGAACCTCCCTGGTCTAATGCTTGAGCATATCCACAAAACTGTCATTGAGAGGAAAGGTGTTCACGGAATGGGTTACGGATACTTTCTCACGGAAGTATTCAAGCATTTTCAAATTCCTCTCAGTGTTGGAAAAGTTGGGACGGTTAAACAGGCCATCTCCGAGAGTACCTTGGTTGAGTGCGAATGCATTGAAGGAAGAGGCTATCCAAAGAGCAAGATGGCACAACTTATTGATGATCAGGATCAGCTTAAGCACGAGGTTGAGGAGCTCACTGTGCGGTTAAGTGGTAAAGAGGCAGAGATTGCTATACTTAAAGCAGAACTGCTTACTGCACAGAGTGAGGGACCTGGTTCTTCAGTGGTACAAGCTCTGGAGAGAGAGAATGCTGAGTTGAAGGCGAAGATCAATGCCTTGCAGGAAAAGGCCATCAAAGATAATGATGCTGCCAATGCATGACTCACTCTTGTCATCCAGTCCCTGTCTCATCCTCCCCCCTCTTTCTAGCCTGTTGAACAATTCTCCCCTGTGTCATTTTTTTTTTGTGTGGCTTATCACTGTGTTGATGGATATTCAGTTTGTTTTTAATGTATTAGTGTTATGATGGCATGCCTGTTAATTTATTCCTTTGTTTTTCTGATTATCTTCCTTTGTGCATGCTTTTCCCTTATTGATTGATTGCTCTTTAGCTTTGATCTTGTTTAGTATTTCAGTTGACATCATTGGTTTACTGCATATCTTTTTTATGATGCCAAAAGGAGGAAGTCAAACTGTGAGTAACTGAATATACAGTAGTAAGGCGGAATATACAGTGAGGGAGAATATATAGTAAGGGGGAATATAGCAAGGGGGAACTAAGTTGGAGAAGATCCGAGATCAGTGTTTGTAGTGTTTGTCATCATCAAAAAGGGGGAAACTGTTATTTGTAGTTTTGATGATTTGACAAACTTAGGGACCTTGTAAAAGTACCAGGTTTCTTACTTGTGTGTTGCAGATGAAACAAACCCAGGGACCTAGTAGAGGTACCAGGCTCTCATGGTGACGAGCCAGTTGACTGCCAGCTGGAGACGGTACAGAAAGTAGGTGCACACTTTCCGATGGCGTCAGAAAGTAAGACTTCTTCAACCAATGGCAAAGAGTTTTAGGAAAGTGACTTGTCCATATAAAAGGCACTTTCCTAAACATCTTTTGTAGTTTTTGCAACTTGAGATAAAACTCTTCAAGAACATTTGCAAAGACTGCTAGTAAACAAAGGCAGAATTATTCCAAGAACAACAGCAATCTCTGGAGCTTTTCGTATAGTTGTTTAGGAATACATTCTCTTGTTCTTAAACTGTAAACTATTCCTGAATCTATAAAGGAATCAGTGTGTAGTGTTAAAAGTCTAAGTTGTCCAAGTGGGATAGCTTAGTGGGTAGATTGTTTTCTACTTAGGCTTGTTAAGCAATAGAGATTATTGCTTAAACGTGAGATTAAAAACTTCTTCTCACATTTGTTGTAATCGTGTTTTACTTTTACTTTTGAAGATTAGTGAAAACAATTGAAAATCCTGTGAGACAGGTCGTGGTTTGACTCCCTTAAGCAAGGAGGTTTCCACGTAAAATCTTTGTGTTGATTTTACTGCATTTAACTTTCTGGTTTTATTCATTAGTGTAGTAAGGGACCTGGTCCATTACTTTGTTAAGTGAAGGCATATATTCTATCAACATAGAATGTTAATGGCGTGTTCTGTAACTTATCCTTTCGTAATAGTGTTGATAGTATTACTCTTGTTATTCTATTTCTGTTGCTATTTATTATTTTGTGTACTCCAATTATTGTCATATTTTGTTGAAGTAATTATTCCTTTTAACAAAGGATTGTCATACGTCTCTAGTAGTTTATTATGACTTCTTCTTTCCTTTTTTTAGGTCGAAATGTTTTTGATATGCTGTTTTTTTGAGTTAATAATCTATCGGACAATGGAAATGACCTCTCTACTTTTCGAGGTAAGTGTAAGATATGTGTAGTCCACTATCCTCCTCAAAGCTTTTTTATAAGGCAGAACACATAAGCGGCCCCTAGAACTTGTCAAGATTTTCCGTATAGACACCTTAACAAGAGCTCCTTCCTATTGAACACTTAAACCACTCAAAAAGTGTACCTATCAAACACACTTGGCTGACTTGTCACCTATTGTTTGAGGCATGCCTTTTGAGCGAGTGAAGTGAAAAAAAACTGATGTGTTTGATTGACACACTTAACGATCCAAATCTTCCCCTTTTATTTATCCAACCCTAGATCCCCCCCCCCTTTTTTTTCCTCATCTCTTTCTTTTCCACATCTCACCATTGTTGCTGAAAATCAAAAAAATTCTTCATTCATCTTCTTCACAGCGAAAGAAATGTCCAATTTGTCGAATTCAACTTCTTCAAATGTCCTGCCTTTCTTGAATCAGCCGTAGAACATGTCATATTCACCTCTTGAAAATGTCTTCTTCCTTCACTCTTTAAAGTTAAAATCAAAGTGGTGTTATTAAAGCAACATCAATCTATATGGTTGAATTAAAAAAAACATGATTACACAAAACCCATAAACAAAGTTGCTAAAAATAACTAAATACGGAGTTGTACCTTTTTTATTTCTTGGTAATTTCAAGTTTTAATCATATTTGTTAATGATAAAAAAGAGAGGAAGAAGAAGAATTGAGCTATGCAAGTTAGAGAATATTGTTTGGGAGGAAAGGGGAGGATAAATTATGAAATAGTTTTATATTGTTTGGGAGGAAAGGGGAGGATAAATTATGAATTATTTTTATATTAAAAAGAAAAAGAACAAATAGAGAGTTCATAAAATTATTAATGGTGGAATTTAAGTTGGCAGTAACGAAGGGCTTCAAAGAAGAAGATGCAAAGGGGCTGCTCGATATGATAATTTTTTTTTGTAAAAAAATATTTTTTTTTAATTTGCCACATGTCACGGTATGATTTACTCTTTTTTCATATTATAGTGTTTGAAAGTCACGCACTCTATATATTTTTGAGTAATGTCATTGAAGTGTCTAATAGACACATTTTGTGTATACATAAGGTGTTTAATAGGAATATGGCCTCATTAAGGTGTCTAAACGGAAAAAACATACAAGTTCAAGGGGCCGTTTATGTGTTTTGCCTTTCTATAATATATTGTTGTTATTATAAATAATATGGGAGGTACGGGTGTGAGCCGTGAGATAGTGAGGATGGGGGATACATGAAAATGATGAAGATGAGATGTGTTGAAGGACGAAGAGAATATAATCAATGTGGAATATCAATTGAGGAACTTTCATTTTTTCTACTTTCATATGTGTAGTCTTTCTCTCTCATTTTGTTTTAAGAAAATTATTTACTTTTCATCTGTGAAGTCTTTTTTTTCTCATTTTGTTTTAAGAGAATTAATTTACCTAGAGAATTTCCCAAAAATTTTAATCAGCTGCAACATGAAAATTTGAAAAATATTTTTCTCTATATAATAAAAACGCTCTAGATGTACTTTGTTTTGCAATATAATCGAAGGAATTTATGATTATTGAGACTTTAAAGATTATTGAGACATGACTATCATATTTCAAGAAAATCAAAATATAAAGTATAAAATAATAAAAGATGAATGAAAAAATGTGGAGCGAATAATTCATATTTATTGTTGAATAAAAAGATATAGCTTCACATGAGGAAGAAAGAGATATAAATTTACTTGATTAGTTAATAAAAAGAATTGTAGTTCACCAATTTGTTGGTGAGCTTCCTTCAAGTTTGTATAATATTATTTTGAATGAATATGGAGTTAACAGTGATAACATTGTGAATAAATGGTAGTTGTAATTCGATCATAAATGGATGAACTGTCTGTTTTGATGTGTATTTTTAGAGAGTGTCCCTTTTTGTGTTTAGAATTAAAAAAATATTCATTTTGATGTCAGAATCATTCATAGGTTTTGATTTTGCTTGTTGTTTCTTTACCATTTCTGCCGTACATCTTTGGGATATTTTAGTCTAGAATTTGATAAAATGAAAAAATGTTGTATTCTTGTTACCCTTTTTTTGTGTTTTTTTGATCGAATTATCACTAAAAATTTATCAGAAACAACCTTTCTATCTTTAAAGTAGAGTTAGATCTGCATGCACTTTAGACTCTGACTTGGTGAGATTATACACGTATGTTATTATTGTTGATTCGATGGAACTATCCAACCAATTAGAAGTATTGAGATACCCCAAGACAAAAGATTCTCAAAGCCCATGAGAGTGACCCTTTGAATCTATCACTTGCCAACTTGGGAGATTCATCTAATACTTCCAATGAATTGAAAGCTCCATTTTTAGTTTGATTAAAAAATTTCCATAGACTTTTTACTCTTCAAATGTCACAAGAAAATGGCCTATGCAAATTGTTTTAATAAATATAATGTTTTGATAAATTTTATCGTTCTCTAGTGTTAAATAATGTTATACACCCGTAATTTGAAAGATAAATCTACCGAAAAATCGAATATGAAATAGAGCTACTATGAAAAAGAGAGATAAAAGATGAAATATAATTATTAAATACTTTTTTAAAAAAATCAAAATGTGGCAAGGCGACACATATAATTGTCATAAAAATTCAAAGACATACTAGGCCGACGAGCTAGTGTAGTAAAAATTAAAGACAAAAATGATAAAGAAAATATCACGGTAAGGTCGTAATCATATCAAATCGATCGTTATTTAAAATGAGTCTTTTCATAGTTATCTAACAATTGATTTAAATCATATGATACAATAGAATTTAAATAACTATCAAAACAAACATTGTATTCAAACTAACAATATGTAACAACCCTCCAAACAAGGTGTTAGTCCCCAATTTGATAATGAAAAATGTCATACTCTATATATGGTACTTTTTTTTTTTTTTTACTTATGTTGGAACCATCGTTGAAGGTTCTATCAGAAACAATTTTTCTACCTATAAGGTAGAGTATGCTTACATTCTATCTTCACCCGACCCCTATTTGGTGGGATTACACGGTCCTACTTGATGGGATTACACAGAGTATGTTATTGTTGTTGTTCTGATTGATGGAACACTCCAACCACTTAGAAATATGGAGCTACTCCAAGACAAAAAGATTCTCAAAGCAATGAAAGTGACCCTATCTTATACTTCTAATGAATTAAAAACTCCATTTTTAGTTTGACATAAAAAAATTTCCATAGACTTTTTGTACTTCATAACATCACAAGAAAATGTCATCTCCCATCACAATTTGCTTACTTTGTTGCCTCTAATAAATTGTTCTTCTTTTTTTTTTTTATCTCAAGTAGGACTACAAAGATTCTAACTTTGTTGCTTATAAATAGTTTGTTTTGTTCAAATGTAGTGTAATTAATTTGGAGATTTACTATCAGTTCATTCACATATGGCTTCCTGTCCACCTTTTCAATTTTCATCGAAATATTATAGTGTTTCTGGAAATGATTGTGTGAGGCAGAGCAGCTTTTTTGGAGGAAAACCTGTTCTTAATCAGGGTGTTGGCTACTCTGTCATTCTTGGTTTTGGAGCTTTTTTTGCAATCTTCACTTCTTTCTTGGTATTTAACTTTTACCTTTATTATGCCAGTTTTTCATACTTTTCTCACTGATATAAGTTAAATCCTTCTTTTCTATTATGTAGCATAGTTTCGCTGGAATGAATGAAAGACTTTTGAAATTTGTGGTGTTAAACATGTTATGTATTTGTGTAGCGATGAAAAACTTGACAATAAGGGTAAAATGAGAAGTTTAAGTTGAGTTGTTTGAAAGATGTTATTCTTTTCGGAACCAAATGGAGGAGGAGAAATATTATCATATAGATTGAGACGGAGGAAGTACCTTTTTGGTGAGGGGAGAGGAAGAGGAAGAGGCAGTCTTGTCTTTGGAGCAACCATTTCCAATTTTCCTTCTTTTTACAAACTTTTTTTTTCTCTGTGTAATTCTATAAGGTTTGGCTGGAAAAAAGATATGTTGGTTCGCGTCATACATCAGAATGGTTCAACACAGCTGGTAGAAATGTGAAAACAGGACTTATTGCAAGTGTAATTGTATCTCAGGTACCATGTTTTGTTGTTGCCTAATGCCAATCTAGCCAAGAATTGAAAGTTTTGTGTTACTCTAAGTTACAATCAACTGAATGTGATCTCTTTTGCAGTGGACTTGGGCAGCTACAATCTTGCAAAGTTCTAATGTAGCTTGGGAGTATGGAATTAGTGGACCCTTTTGGTATGCAAGTGGAGCTACTATTCAGGTACGTCTAAAATCATCCTTCGAAATTCTTGACTTCAGGAATCAGGAAGATAAATTCTTCGAGTTGTTTCTAACAGGTCCTCCTTTTTGGTGTGATCGCGATAGAGATCAAAAGAAAAGCCCCTTATGCTCATACTGTCTGTGAAATAGTAAAAGCAAGGTTTGTCATGAACTATACTAAAGATGAAGATGATATTCTGCTGTATTCATATAGTCTGTTGAGTATTATTTACTCCTATTTTCAGATGGGGAACTGCTGCTCATCTGGTTTTTCTGGGGTTTTGCTTCTTGACAAACATTATAGTGACAGCCATGTTGCTTCTTGGTGGTTCTGCTGTCGTCAATGCACTCACTGGTGTTAACATATATGCTGCAAGTTTCCTTATCCCTCTCGGTGTTGTAGTTTACACCTTGGCTGGAGGGCTAAAAGCTACATTCTTGGCTAGCTATATACATTCCGTCATAGGTATCTAATTTAAGCTCTTTGTATCAGCTTTTCTCTTTTTCACGCGCTCATCTAAGAGACATTTGTGGTTGTTGATTTCAGTACACGTGGTGTTAGTCATCTTTGTGTACCTAGTATACGCTGCAAGCAGTGAACTTGGCTGCCCAAACATCGTTTACAGACGTTTATTAGAAGTAGCAAGCAAGTCAAGAAGCTGTCAAGAGCCGATCTCTCATGTAGGACAATCTTGTGGCCCTGCTACTGGGAATTTCAAGGGGTCTTATGTTACTATGTTGAGTTCAGGTGGTCTTGTCTTTGGTATCATCAACATCGTTGGCAATTTTGGTACAGTTTTCGTTGACAATGTAAGTTTTTTCTTTCCCTATGATATAGCAAGAAAACTAGCTTATGGTAAGTTTCTGCAACAATCCTGATATCAGAAATATCTAAATGTTAGGGATACTGGGTAAGTGCAATTGCTGCAAGACCATCATCAACACATAAGGGCTATTTGTTGGGTGGTCTAGTTTGGTTTACTGTGCCATTTTCCTTGGCAACATCACTAGGTCTTGGAGCACTGGCTCTTGATCTACCGATAACAGCAAGTGAGGCTAGCCACGGACTTGTTCCTCCAGCTACAGCTATTGCTTTGATGGGGAAAGCAGGATCAATTCTTCTCCTCACAATGCTCTTTATGTAAGTGCCTAATCAAGAATCACGCGTTATAAATGGTTTGTTAACTGTCAATTACACGACTTCTTCTGTATTGATTAGGGCTGTCACATCTGCTGGTTCCTCTGAGCTTATCGCGGTCTCTTCATTATGTACATATGACATTTATCGTACATACATCAATCCAGAAGCAAGTGGAAAACAAATCCTAAAAGTTTCAAGAGTTGTCTTAGGCTTTGGCTGTTTCATGGGCATTTTAGCAGTAATTTTGAACAAGGCTGGTGTTTCTCTAGGTTGGATGTATTTAGCTATGGGAGTTTTCATAGGATCAGCTGTTCTCCCAATAGCCTTCATGCTTTTATGGCGAAAAGCAAATAGTTTTGGTGCAATCCTAGGGACAGTTATTGGCTGTTTATTAGGTATTATCACTTGGTTATCGGTCACTAAGATAGAGTATGGAAGGATAGATCTTGACACAACTGGTAGAAATGCACCAATGCTAGCTGGTAACCTTGTTTCCATACTTACTGGTGGAGCTATTCATGCTGTTTGCAGCTTTTTAAGACCTCAGAATTATGATTGGGAGACTACCAAACAGATCACTGTGGTTGAAAAGGAAAAGAGTGAAGTGCCACCTGAAGAATTCAGAGAGGAAAAACTCAACAGTGCCAAAGCATGGATAATCAAATGGGGCATCGGTTTCACATTCGTGATAGTAATTCTCTGGCCTATTCTTACACTTCCTGTGGGTAAGTCGAAAAAACTCAATCTTTCTTCAGCTTGAGTGTATAATATCACAGTATTGAGCACTCAATCTATAAACTAAGTTGCAAATTTGATAATACAGGGCAATTTAGCAAGGGATACTTCACATTCTGGGCTATAATATCTATCGTATGGGGCACAGTTGGATCAGCAGTGATTATCGCTTTGCCATTGATGGAAAGCTGGAGAACAATCCAAAGTGTGCTTAATGGGATGTTTACAAATGACAGAGTTATGGGAAAATTAGAAGACTTGAACTCCAAACTGAATGCATTTATTGTAGCAATGCCTGAAGTAGAGAGGGTGTATTTACTTGAGAAAGAAAGAAGCAAGAAAAAGGAAGTAGCAGAATCTGATCAGATTGTTGCTTCACCAAGTCATTGAATTTCCAGATAAAACAAGTGTATCAGTGTGTATTTGAAGTCCAAAAAGATCCAAAGACAGCTCTTCGTCCACAAACAAAATATTTAGACCTATACACATAAAGAGGCGAATCCAGAATTTTAAATCTGATAGATTTCAATCATTAAAGTGTTCAGAACTGAACTCATTGTATATATTGTGTGTCAAAATAAGGCTAATCTGTCACAGATACATACTGGATTACTGTCTGTCTGTCACTTTCTGCAAAAAAATGTGAACTACATTGAGTATATTTCATGTCCAGAAAATAGCGTGCTTTTGTCTTTACAAGTACATTCATGTCTTGTATGAATTTGCTTTAATTAGACTGTTTAAACATTGGAAGGACTCGAGATAGCTTAGTCCACGAACCAAATTACTTTCCAGAAAAAAATCAAGACAACATAATGACTTGTTCAAGTGAAATTTAGCTACCTGATAACAATTTGAGATATGTCAAAAGTTGTGAAAGTTGTCATGCCAATACACATTAGCTGCAATCTTCTCATTAGCAAAAGGTAGCATGATCACACAATTTTCCCAACTGAGTTCAAACATTATAATAAAATGTTAAAACTTCCAAAAGGGGTTTATGGAAATTGTTGATTGGTTTCATCTATAAACCAAAAGACAAAATAAGAAACCCGAAAAGCAACTGTTGTAGTCCATCAGAATTCAATGTCTAACCATTTAGTGAAGTAGACACAGGTTTTCGGAGATATAATTCCATCAGGTGTACATACACTAATCCTAGGGCAAGCACCACATGGAATCGAAGCCATTGGCCCTATTGTTTTCGGACCTGAAGTAACTCCAACTGCAATTCTGTAACAAACAGATCCAATAGGAATAGAATGATATTCACCCAATCCAGTGCTCTTTACCTCTATAATGGAATCGTCTAGAACCATAGAGTTCAAGATTTCCCCGACTTGTTGACTTGTACAACACTCAACAACTTTCCGCTTCTTCAAAAAGTCGTGGATTCCTTCCACAGTAGCAACTTTCATCATTCCAATGACCTTGAGGCACGTCTCTCTAAGAACGGTTATGAATTCCTTGTCAAGTTTTCCCTCGGAATACCATGCTCCACCAGTCAGTTCCTCGGAAGGTTCATACTCAACAGCCATGTAATACTTCTTTGCCTTATTTTGGATACTAGGGACTTTTTTAATCAAGTTCTTCTTCACCAATGAAGTAAGGCATTTATCGACAAGAGCTGGCGCGATGTTTGCCTCTTTTTTCACATCTGCTACCCAGACACCCTGATTTTTTTTACTTTTGACCACATTGAGCACTACAAGCTCAGCATCTACAAGTCCCTGAGTAGATGAATCCGGTCTTTTCCGCTTCAAGGCGGCTGCTTCACTTGATCGACTCATCTTTCTGAGCACAAGAAGAGTAAATTAAAACAAACCCAACACATCGATAATGTCTTAAACTTGCAATTGATACAAATTGCAGTTCGAGGTATACTTGCAAATTTAACATTTGTACATATTCCGCCTTAAAATTGCAATTGAAACAAATCATAATCCAAGCGTGTGAATGAAATTTAAACTCCTAAATTTAAGAGTTATATAGATTACGCCTAAAAATAAACGTGGAAGAATGGAGTAAGCAAATTAGAACTGGAAGATACATATGAGAGAGACTTACAGGGAGTGACGGAAGAGGAGTCACCGACTCTAAATTGCTGATGCCGCCGCCGCCGTCGCCGGTTGGAGGAGTTTGCACAGCACAAACTACTGGTAGATTGTGGGTAATTTTGAACGGGGAGAGAGAGGGTTCAGGAGAGTTAATTTTGGGTTTTGATTCTTCCAATTTGGGTTTGATCTCCTGACGGTTCATTAAGTGTATAGCCCTAATTATTTTGGTCATTAAATAACTTAAGGAAACCTGTGGTACGCCGTGCGTTTTGATTTCATGATTTGAAATTATAAGATAAAATTAATGTTTTTGAATTTTGATATGTAATTTCATGAGATGCAATTTCAAAAAATTTCCGAAAAAAATTTGATTTGAGAATTTCATATAACAATTTTAAACACAAAATTGACCCATAAATTATTCTTCTTTTTAATAAAAAAAACAAAGTCATCTTTTGTGAAAATATCAAAAGAGTGATAAAATATTTACGAAATATTAACATGATAATATCGATCAATAAAAAACTTAAAATAAAGAGCAGTACACTATAATTCAGGTTCAATTTAATTTTTTTTATTGAATTAAAAGTTGAATATTCCCAACTTATGACTTTTTGCTTATAAAAGCTACTTGAAAAAAAAGTCAATCCAAACACGAGTTGTAGGCAAGTCCACGAGTCTCTGAAGTTACAATTTCATTAGCTACCATGGTTTGTTACATATATTTTACAAGAGAATTCCATACAAATTGAAAACAAGAAAAAAGAAAGATGGTATTTCATTCTGTCCCCCAAATTTGTCCCTCACCAAGAAGCCTTACATTCTATTTTGGCTTCTTGTTGGACAATGCAAGAAGTTGGTTTGAATCTTGTTGAGTCTTACAAGGACATCTTTCATACTGACTCTCTCTTGAGGTGATTCAGATGTACATTGTAAGGCCAATTCCATTACCAACTTAATGCAAGTTTCTTTGGATGAAAACTGCTCATCCTGTCTTGAGTATAGATTAGCATCCACTACATCCATCACTCTATCGGGGAATGATTCAAACACCCATCTCTTCAAGCTGAGTTCTCCAACGAAAAGATCGTCCATGGGCTTCTTTCTAGTAAATGTTTCCATTAACATGATACCATAGCTGTAAACATCTCCCATGGTTGACACTAAGCCTTCTGATCCATATTCTGCAAACATACGCCATATATTTATCTTCTTAATCAATAGCAAAAATGAATCGTGTTGTTTCTTAACCAAACAACAAGACAAATTAACATTATTTAACATAAGAAAGACTTGATAACTGTTGTATACCTGGTGCCATGTAGCCAATAGTGCCTAACGTTTTCGTTTGTGCTATCAATTTATCAGCTGTCATAAGTTTGGATATACCAAAGTCGCCGACTCTTGCAACCATGTCTCCATCCAAAAGTATGTTACTTGGTTTTAGATCACAGTGTACAACAACAAAAGAATGACCTTCATGTAAATATTCCATTGCAGAAGCCACATCAATCATGACCCTCAATCTTTGATTTAAATCGAAAAAGTTGTTGTGAGAGTAAAGCCAAGCATCAAGGCTTCCATTTGGCATGTACTCTAGAACCAATGCTTTAAAATCAAGATTAGCACAACTGCTTATCACCTTAACAAGATTTCTATGGCGAATGTTGCGCAAAATCTCACACTCCAAATCAAATCTTCTAAATGCATCTTGTACTTCCGCGTTGAAAACCTTCACAGCAACAATAATTCCATCTTGGAGTGTCCCTTTGTACACTAGACCAAGACCTCCCCTGCCAATCAAATTGGCTTCATCAAAGTTGTTTGTCCCTCGAACAACTTCATAGTAAGAGATCCTCTGATGGGATTGACCAATCAAATCTGGTATAGGAAGTTGTCTGCTTCTTTTTCGGTATTTCAGAAACCAAACCATGAAAAGAGTTGTGACTACTAATGCTACTGCAACTGATGCAAGAACAAAAGTTAAATCCCTCCTTTTGTTTTTACTTTTCATGCCACCAGTTCTGCATTCCGCCACATTGAATTGAGACGTTCCACACAATTCAGCATTCCCCATGAAAGATTCAGCTGTCAAATTTGCAAAAGGTCCTCCATTTGGAATCTTACCAGTGAGTGCATTGAAAGACACATTAAGATAGCTAAGTTGTTTAAGATTCACCAGAGACTCGGGGATCATACCTGAAAGGTTATTTGCGGATAAATCCAAGTATGCAAGAGCAACCAGGTATCCGAATGATTGAGGTATACGACCTTCAAAATTGTTCATCGACAGAGAGAAATACCAAATTCTGTAGTTGTCCCATTGTGCTTGGAATTTCTCCTGAGAATTGATTTCTTGATAAATACAAATTTCTTAGACTCTTCGAACTTCCTATTCCTAAAGGCAGAGAACCATTGAGAAAATTGGATGACAAACTGAGAGTTGATATACCGATGTTACTCCAAAAAGTTGGAGGAATATTGGAACTCAATGCATTGGAATCCAAAAAGAGTTCTCTTAAAGAAGAAAGATTTCCCAAACAACTTGGTATTTCACCTGAAAGCTGATTTTCACTCAACCCAAGTAGAAATAAGACCTCCATATTGCATAAGCTTTCTGGTATGGTACCACTTATTTTATTTTCCCGAAGTGTCAACTTCTGCAATCTGCCCATGTTTCCCAATTCATGAGGAATTGAACCACTCAAACCATTCTTTTCAATGCCTAACCACACCAAGTTACTCAACTTACTGATTTCAACAGGGATTTCACCTGTGATATCGTTTCCAGAGGCGATGAATGTTTCAAGAGAATTAGACCAATTACTGAAGGCTAAGGACTTCGGAAAAGTCCCTCTTAATAAATTATGTCCTAGTTGTATACGCTTCAAGTGCTTGCAGCTCGATAGCAAAGTAAGGAAACCTAATTCCCTTGTGGAGGGATCATTTGTCAGTTGATTCCACTGCAAGTTGATCACTTGAAGCTGCTGTAGATTTCCAAGATTCATCGGCACATCCCCACTAAAAAAATTGTGGCCCAAATCAAGGAAATTGAGCTTGGAGACATTACAAATGGAGCTAGGAATTTTCCCACTAAATTGGTTCAACCCAAGATAAAGGCCAGTAAGATTTGGAAAGTTATGGGCAAAGTTAGAAGGTAGAGTTCCAGAAAGATCATTCACTGCAAGAGCGATCTGTTCTAACCCAGAAATGTTATAGAGAGAGTTAGGAATTTGACCTGATATATTGTTTGAACCAAGATATATTTCCTTCAGATTAACAAGTTTTGCAAATTCTGTAGGAATGTTTCCATGAAGATTATTAGCACCAATATCTATCATCACCAATGTCGACAAATTCCCCATTGTAGGTGAAAGATTTCCGACCAATTCATTATTTCGAAGACTTAGATGTTGAATTGCTGGAAGATTCTGAATTTCACTTGGTATGTTTCCTGAAATTTATATCACATTTTTGGAGCTGTTAGACACTTAACAACCAAGTTCTTTATCTTGTAATATAAGGAGAAATAGATCAAACTTAGGCTAGTTCAACTTTCACTAAAGCATTTCATTTATGTTTTAAGAAAGAGAACTTAATGAGTCAAATTAGTTTAATTTTTTTTTTACTTTCTTAAACTCCGTGTCAAGTCAAACGAGACAAAAGTATTGAAACGGAGGGAGTATTACATTTCTGAGGTTATAACGCGGACATGTATATGGCCTATGTTGAATATGATTGTTTCAATAAGGGGTTGTTAGTTGATGGTTGCTCTTATGGTCTTTTTATAACATTCTGTATTAGTTAAACGCTCCATATATAGAGAGTTACCTGTCAATTTATTCCATCCAAGATACATATCTTGAAGCTTTGACATGTTCCACATGTCTCGGGGTAAATTTCCTATTAATTAAGATACAATATCAGGAAAAAAATACAATATCGATTCAAGAAGAAGGAAAAAAAAAGGAAATGAGAAGTACAACTTAGTTAAATTACCTGTGAATCTGTTATAAGACAAGGACAGAGCTAAAAGTTGGGTGCATTTATCTAAATGACTCGGAAGTTCACCCGCTAAGCCATTTTTACTGATGAATAAATATTGCAGCATTGGGAGATTACTGCACATGTCATTTGGCAAATTCCCACTAAGATCATTCAAATTTAAATCAATGATCTTTAAAGAAGAGATATTGAAGATAGACGATGGAACATATCCATATAGGTCATTATCAGAAAGATCCAGCACTTGAAGCCTCGAGAGCAATCCAAGGCTTTGTGGGATTTCACCGGTGAGATTATTCATTTGCAAGGACAAGTACTTGAGTCTCGTTAGACGTCCAAGTTCATTGGGAATTACACCATTAAAAGTGTTATTGCCAAAATCCAAGAAACTAAGGAAGGAAAGGTTCCCTATTTCTTTCGGAATGGAGCCTGTTAATCTTAGACTCTTGAGGTTTAGTGAGACAACTCTATGATGCCGTGTGCTACAAGAAACACCAATCCAACTGCAAACTTCAGTCCCTTGTGTCCAGTTTTTTGACAGAGTTTCATCGGGGTCATTGGTTATTTGTTCTATGAAGGCTAACAGAGCTGATTCATCAGTAAAGTTTGTCCTTGAAGAAGACATATTGATGCAGTAGATTAGTAAAAGGAGGTCCGTCATCACGACCCTTGCCATCATTATTATTTTAAGAACCAAAGTATTTGATAGGGGTATGAAGGACATTAAAATGCGAAAGCAGAAAAGAAGCTCTTAATATGCATTTCCTCCTTTCAGGTATCCAACTTTATATAATGGGCGTCCCTTGGATACAACCGCCTTTTGTGTAATCCATTAAAAACATCTTGACTTTGAATGTTAGAAGGGAAAAAACTCAAATATGTCATCGAACTTAACAAAATGGCCTATCTATGCCACTCGTTATAGTTGGACATAAACATGCCACCGACGTTACCATTTTGGCCATATATTCCATTACCTGCTACTATAAGATTTTGCTATGTGGCATTAACTAAACCCTTCATTACTTACCACCACCACCCCTCTCACATAGTCACTCCCTTTTACGAGTGACATATGCGATCCATTTCATTTAATGCAGTGACATATTTGAGCGTTCTCCCAAGGTCCCATCGCATCCCAACCACTATAACACCCCAAATTTCAACACGAAAAGACATACATACTCGTCATTCACACGCTCGTATGTCCTTCCACAACCAGCTACACCTCAGTAGTGTACTCTCTTTTAAACCAGTCTTATTACAAAAATATTTTTTCTGTCCTTTTCCTACAACCCCCACATACAACTACTGTAACACCTCAAACTCTATCACGAAAACACATACATACTCTTAATTCACACACACGTATGTACTTTCCATATCCAAATATACCTCATTAGTGTACTACTCTCTTTTAAGCTTGTCTTTTTTTTTCTTTGTTCTGAAACAAATTTTATGTCCTTTCTTTTTCCCAAGCCACCACTACGTCCCAACCACTATAACGCCCCAAATTCCACCACGAAAATTCATACATACTCTTAATTCACACACATAAATGTACTTCCATACCAGCTACATCTCATTAGTGGACTCATTTTTAAGCCCGTGTATTTATTTTCTTACACAGACTTGTGTTTTTTCTTTTATCTTTAAGAGCCATAAAGTACGTGAAATTTGTGAATGATGTAAAATAGGATAACATTCATAATCCAATTAAATAAGAGAGTATGCTTTTTCCATATAAAATAATTGTGTTACAGTATAAGGAACAAACTTGTCCTTACAAGTTTGTTACATTTATTACATAAAATCAGAAAATACAGATGTTTAAATAGGAATATATATGATTCTAAAAGGTTGAATGTCATGCATCAAATGATAAAACAGAAAAACAATATTGAACTTAACAAAATGGTTCACAACTGCCACTCGTAATGTCGATGGCATCTCTATGCCCAACTATTACTGAGTGACACAGATAGGCCATTTCACTAAGTTTGCTGGCATATTTGAGCTTCGTTTTGAAAATGTTTAATATTACAAGTTACAATATTTAGAGGTGTCAAAAAAGAAACTGAAAAATTAAAATACCAAAAAATGTCTATGTATTGCCTTTACAGCATAGTGCAAGTAGATACTTTTCTCTCTAGTATACGTAAGGTGAAGGTAAAGGATATGAAATAACATAGCAGGATGAAGGTTATTGAATAGCTTATCGTTCTATCACCATCCTTATAGAGGCAACTTGTTAGATCCAAGTTTAGCTAGTGTATTTACGGTATATATATAAAGTCAAACTCTATAACATGTAGGCCATTTGTACTTCAACTCAAAACATAAGTTCTACTCAGGTGGGAATTAGATTGAGGCCATTAAAGATTGATAGTGATAGAGCAAATTGATAAAGTCTTAACCTAAAGCCCTGATGACACAATCTGATTATTTGTTGAAATTATTGAAGTGTAGTTGTTGTATGTTATAATCTCATAATTAAGTTTACTAGAAATTCTGAAATCTACATAAAGTCTGTTGTTAGGCCAATAATAATGGTTTTGGAAACGGCTCTTTGCGATATTACAGGACAAACTAATGCATTAATCTTAAGAGTTAATTAAGACCTGTATCGGTGATGAAAGTCGTAGCTACTCAAACTGGAGTTGGTATGTATAGGATGTGTCAATGTCTTTGTAGACTTGTAGTTTGTCATCTTAAACAACAACTTGTAGACAAAAATGAATTATAATTCAGCAATATGCAAGACTTTAACTGAAAATAAAAAATTGTAGAATTAGCTGCCAATTATATCAAACACCAGCCCTCAATGCAATTCCAAATATCTATCTTGTTATATAAAAATAAATATTTGTACCTGTTTAAACAAATCTGAAACTTGTATGTGCTACTATTTCTATGAACTTGACTTAACAGTTAGCAGCTTAGCATATATTGCAGAATGCATAGTTTTAGACTGTGTATTTGAGATCATAACTCTGAAAATATTGTACCGTGGATAACACTGTGTACAATATATCCTTGTCTGATCACAGTGCACCGCATTTGGCAGTTCTACTGCGTTTGACATCAAATGATAAACTTTAGTTCTTAGATTGAATTAAGTAGGAAATCTCAATAACTCATTTGATTATCTATATGAACTCATCTTGTTGATAAGGTTCGATACACGGTGAAAATTTTTATAATGTATAAGGTATGCCATGTAATAGTTGTATGAAGAATATTTTTAATAAAAAAAAATATATTTATAGGTCTCATGTCTTTTCAACCTCTCCTTTTCTTTTCTCACTCCTCCATCCCGCCTTTTATTTACCTCTCTCTTTAATATGATATATTTTATTACATAAATTTAAAATAATACAACAACAAAATTAAAGAAAAAAATAGTACTATATTAAATTAGCATTTCATTAATTCTTAGATTAATATTTATTTTCTTTGTTTTTTTGTAGCTCATAATACTCATTTATCAAAAATCAAATCAAGATAAATATATTGATACTAATTTAAATTTGAAGTCAAATACTTACTTACTTAAAAAAGTTAAACTAAGATATGTGCACTTAACCTCATAAAAAAAATTAATTGTTTTAATTTTAGGATAAACATAAATAGTTATTTAAATTATACTTCCTCCGTCCGGAATTATTTGTCATGTTGCGCTTTTTTTAAGTCAAGTTGACTAATTTTCAAAGTTGAATTATATCACTGTAATTCGATATTTTTAAAAAAAAAAAACAGATATTCTAAAACTATATGAAAAGTACTATAAATTGCAATTTTTTTTGCATATTAATATGATGAAAAGTTACATCTTAAAATGTTAGTCAAAGTTTTTATAGTTTGACTCTAAAAATAGAAACCATGACAAACAATTTCGGACGGAGAGAGTATTAATCAATTCTCTTTTTTTCATTTTACTCTCTCCATCATTTCAGTCGACTATTTTTTTTTCCTCAAAATTCAAGCTATAAAATATTATTTTTTTCATATGCTAACATGATAAGAATTGCAACTTATAGTATTTTTGGTTGAATTGCAACTTATGTTGGAAGGATTATTTATGAACAAACATTATAAGTTGTAGTTCTTATGTTAATATCACAAAATAAATATACTTTAAAATATCAATTAAATTTTATATTGCTTGATTTCAAGAATAAACAGATATCATATAATTAAGATAGTACAAAAACTTCTGTAATTATGTGTCAAAATTACTTATGCTCTTTCCATTATATTTTCTTGTGAATATTTCATGAATTTAAGTATGTATGAAGTTATTGAAAGAGAGAGAAAAAAAATTTATACTCCTTTCGTTATTCATATTAGTTATTTATTTTTTCTTTTACGGATTCTTTATGAAATTATAAATAAAAAGGATACTTTATTAATTTACTCTTTAAGAATTGTTGTTGCAATTTTAAAAATTTTGTTTATATTTTTAGAACAATTAATTATTAGTGTAATGAAAATAAAAATAATAATATAATTTAACTTGTCAATTGACAAATAATTTTTAATAAATATTTTTAAAAATGTAATAATTAATACATGAAAGAAAAATAATATCAAATGTTCAAAGTAGATGAATTAGACTAATGTCACATTTTCTATAAATAAAATTATTTTTTAAAAAATAAATAAAAAGAAGAGATGATGAAAAATTAAATATTTCAATGAGAAAAAATTAAAAAGGAAGAAAGAGAAATGGATTTGGCCTATTTTTTTAAAAATGAGATCCGGTAATTCACTTGGCAAATTCTAAGAGGAACCTCATACAATTCTTGTCTATCAGATCATATCTAATTATCTATCTCTCATCCATTATAAAAAAATTTCGATTCACATAATATATTGTGTTATAATACATTGTGTTGTAAGATAAATATACAGAATATACTATGTTGTAAATTAGCTATGTATACGTCCATGTATAAAGTCTGTTTAGACTAAAGTTAAAATAAAAAATCAAACTTAAATCACTTTTAAATAAAAAAATAAAAAGTAGAAAGACATTTTTTAATTTAAAAAGTAGAAAGACATTTTTAATTTAATCAAATAAATTCAAAAGTTAAAAATGCATTGGTAAGAATAGTGGCAAAAGTTCATTTTTGTTACTTTTGTGCTTTACATGCCCAAAGGGCTTGAAAATGTTGTAGCCATATTGTTTCACTAGCACCATTAGTCAGTGTTAGATGACCTTTCTAAGGGTAACCTGAAAACAGAATGAAGCACTAAGCAGTACCGACTAAGCTTTGGAAGGTATATTAAGACTGGTGGAGGCGATCGAGGTATTGAATTCTGCTATAGGTCGCAAAATCTTCATGGTTTATTATCAAGCACTAACTTGATTCTCATTTACCGATGATTCAAGGTTATTATTAGGAATTAGGAAAGTCTAGGTGAGGCCAGGAAAGAGGTGTCAGAAATGCAATGACTCTAAAAAATATCATGTGATTTAGTGATCTGCTTATTCAAATTCTATCTGTAGTTTATTTTCATTTCATAATCATCATGTCATATTGTGACCTTACTTATTTAAGTTCTAAGTTCACTTTTTTTGTATAAATATCAGACTAAGCATATATTTACCAAGTTCAGAAAAAAAAGCAGTGAGACTATGATAAATCTTCGATGATAACATTTTATTGATTGATGCTTCAAAAAAAGGGAAAAAAAAACAAGAAGAAAAATGATATACCTACATAAAGAATTATTACGTATAATGAAGAACATACACCAAACAAGCTTTCTAAAATAATTGAAACGGAATATTTTCAATCTCTTAGTTCTATGTACTAATCCAACTTTTTGTGCCCGTGAACACAATGTGACAAATCCACTATAGATCCATTTAGTTTGTCACAGCATTCTGCAGAAATTGAGTTAGGATCTTCTTGAGTCGCAGAGTAATATCTTCCATGCAGATTCTCTCTTCCGGCAAATCATTTGTGCATTCAAGAGCTAATTCCATGATTGATTTGAAGCACCTCTCTTTAGAAGTAAAATTTTCTTCGTCCAGTGAAAATAGATTAATGTCCACTACATCCACCAATTGGTTTGGAAATGATTGGCATATCCATCTTTTCAAGGTGAAGTCTCCAACGAATAGATCATCCACAGGGCTCTTTCTTGTAAAAGTCTCCATTAACAAAATACCAAAGCTATAAACATCTCCCTTGGTTGATACTTTGCCTTCTGACCCATACTCTGCAAAAAAGAAAAAAAAAAGAATCGCAAATCATTAATGAAAATAATTAACATCATTTAAAATTTTCAAATGAACTTGGTAATAACATTTACCTGGTGCCATGTAGCCGATAGTACCCAAGGTCTTGGTATGTGCTATTAGTGTCTCAGATGCTAGAAGTTTGGATATCCCAAAGTCACTCACTTTTGCCACCATATCTCCATCCAAAAGTACGTTACTTGGTTTCAAATCACAATGGACGACTACAAACAAATGACCTCCATGCAAATACTCCACAGCAGAAGCCACATCAATCATCACCTTTAGTCTTTGAGTTATATCCAAAAATTTGTCAGTAGAGTGAAGCCAACATTCGAGGTTTTCATTGGGCATGTACTCTAGCACCAACACTTTATAATCAAAATTGGCACAACTACTTATCACCTTAACAAGGTTTCTGTGTCGAATGCTACGTAAAACTTGACACTCCACTTCAAAACTCCTAAATGCATGTTGCAGTTCTGTATTGAATACCTTTATCGCCACAACCATTCCATCTGCTAGTGTCCCTTTATACACCAAACCAAGGCTCCCCCTTCCAATCAAGTTTGCTTCATCAAAGTTGTTTGTCCCTTGAGAAATATCATAGTACGAAATCCTCTTATGTACCTGACCAACTGTATCAACTAGAGGAAGTTCCGTACTCCTTTTTCGGCATTTCAGAAACCAAATGATGAAAATGGTTGTGACTACAACTCCTGAGGAAACTGATGCAAGAACAGAAGTTAAGACTCTACTCTTTCCTTTTCTTTCAAGACTAGTGACTCTGCATTGCATCACACGGAAGCGTGATGATCCACATAATGCAGGGTTACCCATGAATGATTCAGCTGTAAAATTTACGAATGGCCCTCCATCTGGAATTTCACCTATGAGCCCATTGAACGAGACATTGAAATACATGAGATGTTCAAGATTACTCAAGGACTTGGGGATCATGCCTGATAAATTGTTGCTAGATACATCCAAATATTCCAATGAAATTAAATCTTCAAATAATTCAGGTATAGGACCATCCAACATATTCTTTGACAACGAAAGGCTAACCAAGTTTTGTAGTTGGCCAATTGTACTAGGTATCTGACTAGAGAACTGATTGCCAGTTAAATCTAACATCCGCAAACTCCTTGTGTTTCCCATTTCTACTGCAAGAGGTCCATTCAGCAAATTAAAGGACAAATCGAGAACTGAAAGATCTTTGTTTCTCCAAAAAGTTGATGGAATATGGGAAACTAGTGCATTGGAATCTAAGTAGAGTTCTCTTAAAGAAGAAATATTTCCAAAGCAACTTGGTAATTCTCCAGAAAGTTGATTTTTGCCCAAGATAACTTGGTATAAGTTTTCCATGTTACACAAGCTAGTTGGTATAATTCCATCTAAATTGTTTATCTGCAGGTACAACTTTTGCAAATTCTTCAAGTTCCCGAAATCTGGAGGAATAGAACCTATAAGCTTATTCTCTCCCAAGCTTAACCACTCCAGGTTCCTAAAGTTACTGATGTTAGGTGGTATTTTTCCTCTGATACCACTATTAGTGGCAATGAAATATTCAAGGGAAAAGGACCAGTTGCCTGATCCTAAGGACTTTGGAAGACTTCCATTAAATTGGTTAGTTCCTATTTGAACTGTCTTCAGATACTTGCAATTAGATAATGATGTAAGAAAACTTAACTCGCCTGTAGATGGATCATTCGTCAATTGATTAAATTGCAAGCTGATGAATTGAAGCTGTTGTAGCTTTTCAAGATTCATAGGTACAGGTCCACTGAACAGATTGCGACCAAAATCAAGCTGGATAAGCTTGGTGGAATTCACAATGGAAGTAGGAATCAGCCCGGTAAATTGGTTGTTCCCAAAATAGAGGCCGACAAGATTTGGAAGGGTATGGCCTATGTTTGAGGGAAGTGTTCCCGAGAGCCCATTTCCTACAAATGAAATCCTTTCTAGTCCAGAAATGTTGTACATAGGCCCTGGAACTTCACCCGATAATCTGTTTTGACCAAGAAACAATTCTTTCAAATTCGCAAGATCTTTAAATTCTTGTGGAATGCCACCATGTAGACTGTTGTCACCTAGGTCTATCACCTCTAGATTTGACAAATTTCCCATAGATGGTGGAAGAATTCCCACCAAATTGTTCCGTGGTAGACTTAATCTTCGAATTGCTGATAGATTATCAATTTCACTTGGGATATGTCCTGTAAAATATATATTAAATTGTGTGGTTACAACACTGAACGTACAATATTGTGTAATAGAATTAGAATCACGGATAGTTCAGCAATCCTTGTATTCTGTTTCAACGTCCTGCTGAATACGAACAATAACAAGCCTAAGAAACATTTTTTGTTAATTAGGGCATTTAAATTTCAAATATTAGCAACATGAGAACTATTCATTTACTTCTGCTATTCTCTTTTCCTCTCTTCTTATATGGTAACTGAAGAAAGGAAACTTAAACTATTTGGTCGTCAGTCAATTATCTATACTAAGATGGATGTGTGAGTCACTTGAGACGAGACATTAGAAACTACCATGGTTAGCAATTGGTTAAGTAGCTCTGAGATAGTTCAGTCTTACATAGATCTCTAGATGCACTAGTCTGCAGGTATGAGGTATGAAACTATATGGTGATTGGATTTGTGCAAAAAAGGAACATGGTAGATCTAAAACCACACGGGAGAAAGTTGAAAGAAAGACCAACTATCTGTTAGAATCCATTTTGACTCAGCGAAAAGTAGAGCAAAATGGAATAGTAAGATCCGTAAAGGTGATACCAACTAGTTGATATTAAAGCTTAATCATGTTGGTACCTCCAACTTACTCAATGTTCGTTAGGATGATTTTAATTGTTAGTTATTTGTACGGTAACAGAAAATATAGAGAAATTTTAATGTTAGAAAACTTGAATTTATTGAACCTTAGACTGAGACGGGACTAAATGGATTAACGCAGATAATGAGGATTCATATAGTAGACACAAACTAGCATTGAGCTGATGTAGTAGTAGTCATTGTTGTTTGAAAATGAATAACAAAGAGCTATATGAACAATTTTTGCTAATACTACAATTTCTAATCAACTAGAAATTATTAATTAGACTTAGAACCAAGATACCTGTTATGTTATTCCATCCAAGATATAATTCTCGAAGCTTTGTCAAATTCCACATGTCTCTTGGCAAACTTCCTGTTAATACATATATGAACACAATCAGATAACCTCAAAACATTGTAGAAGGATTAAATGATTCTGAATCAAGTATATATAGTCCAAGAATTGAATTAGCATTACGAATTACCTGTGAGCTGATTATATGACAGGGAAAGGTAAATAAGTTGTGTGCATTGATTCAGCCCACTTGGGATTTGTCCTGCTAATTGATTTTTTGAGAGAAATAAACCTTGCAGATTTGGAAGCCTAGCACATAATCCCCTTGGGAGATTCCCACTAATCCGATTAAATCCCAAATCAATGATCTTTAAGGAAGACACATTGGAAATGGAAAATGGAACATTTCCAAATAGATCATTTTCAGAAAGATCAAGAACTTGAAGCCTTGTGAGAAATCCAAGGCTTTCTGGGATTTGATCAGTGAGATTATTCATTTGCAAAGACAAGTAGTTTAAACGCCTCAGGTTCCCAATTTCATCAGGGATTTGTCCATGGAAACTGTTGTTTCCAATGTCCAAAAAGTTAAGGAAGGAGAGGTTCCCAATTTCTTTTGCTATTGAACCTCTAAATCCAAAGCTTTTGAGGTCTAATGATGTCACTCTTTTATGCTTTTTACTGCAAGATATGCCTATCCACTTGCAAATGTGAGTCCCTTTTGTCCAGTTTTTTGACAACATTCCGTTAGGGTCTGAAGTTATTTGAGCTTTGAAAGCTAAAAGAGAAGCCTCATCAGTTGAAATGTTCGATGCATTCGTAACTGAGAGGTACATTAACAAAACTAGGAATGCTATAATCATAGTCCTGGAAACCATTTTGTGCAACTTCTTTAGCACCTATTTGTGTAGGAAATTAGTAAGTGCCTGAGTTTTTCTTTTTCAAATGCCATCTATATATACTGTTTATACTTCTAATATATACGTAATATGTTTGAAACATTCTCTCTTTTATTTTTATTTTTTGTATGTTGGTGAACTTGACTGCAATTCATTGCTAAAGGGAATTATTGGTTGTGGAGTTCTGTAGTGGTAATTAAATATAATTTACTTGGATTTATTATATTCATGACTCAAGAAAAGAATAAAACCAAATCACTGACTAAACTGTTGTAGTTTTATGCTATATAGTAATAATGTCTTCATTCAAATGTATATAACCTCCGCCTAATAGATGTTTTACCAAAGAATATCAAATCCGCAAATCTAACATGTAATGTATGTTTCTACGTGAATTCAATAGCTTTTGTCTATACCTTTTATATATATTAAGAATTCGCTAACTTGAATTTGTGTCTTGATTAAATGAAATTCTTGCTCTTCTCATGAATTATTAAGAACATTTGTAACGGGAGGAAATGGTAAAAAGAGAGTCAGTTTGACTTGACCTCACTCAAGACTTTTTCTAAATTTGACAAAAAATATGTGATGATTAGAAACTTGAATTAGTAAATTGCATGGCATCAGTATACACGAGGCAGAATCATTCAAAGATTCTTTTGTGAGTATATAAGTTAGTTTTGTTTGCACTCTATTCTTTAGAAAACATTTAATCAAATAATTCAAGTTATTATTAAAATATATTATCTATGAGAATATGAGAATCTTTAGAAAGATTTGCTCTATCTCTCTGTTGAGAGTGATATATTACTTTTCTTATTCGTAACTTCTATTGCAGAATCTAGCACAGATAGTCAATATTATTTTTATTATATAAATAAAAAAAAAGTCAAAAGAAATCTGCATGGTTATGTTTTACTTTGAAGGAGTCTCTACCTTTATTCAATACGAGGCTATTTTAATTGAATTGGTGAAAAAATAGTAACATTCTTATATAGAAAAAAAGATTTATGTTGTTCGTACTCTTTGAAAATGTCAATGGGTGCATGTTGAATTCGCCAAAAGTAGGGTATTTTCGGAAAATTCGACACGGGTGGGGCATCAAAAGTGAAGAGTCCGTGCAACTAAGAAAACATTAGAAAGCTCCGATATTTCAAAAGAAATTTGTTGTGTGTTTTCCAATGATATGGTTTGGTGAAAAATGGGTGAAATAATTATATTTATAATACAATTTATATTGATGCAATTCAACAGTGATCTATCAAAAATAAGATTTAGTCTCTATAAGCTTCACGATGAATCCCTCTAACAGATTCCTCCTATTGTTTATCCCAACTCCACCCCTTATTTAAACACAATATAAGAACATAAAAAAGATTAGATTCTAAAAAAAAGTTATAGTTAGAAGAATATAGATGTCTGAAAAGCTAAGTTATAGGGCATATTCACGTATTATGCAGATATAATTTGAGTGTTCATATCTCGGTTTCTTGGGATACATTGACAGCTGCTTTCATCTTATTGAAGCTCTGCTGCATATATCTCTAGCAAATTCGTAAGATTAGTAGCATCTTATAAGAAAAATTGTGTTGAATAGGCACTGTTTGTTTGTAGGAAAATGCGAGAATTTCTAGAGAAATGTCCATGGAATTCGAGAGTAGAGGGAAACTAGGTTGACCAATACGGTTCTGTGGTTCGATGCTTTCAAATCACAGCAATCCTCTGTATAATTATGGTTTAGATTTTAGGGGTTTTCAGTTACAAAGTCATTTTAGCCTTCCAATCACCATAAATATTATCTTGGCTCTAGTGACTAGTAACAAGTTAGTTTTGTGTTATGTGGAAATTTACAACAGATCACCTTCATACTGAGGAGGGAGATGATCATTTTGTTGTGGCTCGGCCCGTCTGTCTTTTAGCCAAATGCTGCGGGCAAGAGTGGGATTATTACAGTAAGTATTTTGTGTTTTGATACTGCTTCTATCAGCTAATATTTCATAGAAATGACAGTGTGAATGAAATTGCAAATTATCTTGTGTTTTGTGTGGTAAATAGTTTCAGGCTCCAATCTACTGATCATTTTTTCTGGGTAATCAGTTAACACGATCTCTATAAGCATTCAAATTTATGTATGGTAGGTAAGTGCACATCATGGTTTGAACCGTACTACATAAGAAAAGTTCTAGTATTTAAATTAAGAAGGATAGAGGGGAGGGGCCTATCCTTAAATCTGTTAAAGTTTTACGTACTAGCCCAACTATTTGTGCGCGTGAAGAAAAGATGTGACAGCTCCACTATAGATTTCAGCACTACCATTTAGTTTGTTACAACATTTTGCTGAAATTGAGTTAGGATCTTCTTGAGTCGCAGAGTAATATCTTCCATGCGAATTCTCTCTTCAGGCAAATCATTTGTACATTCAAGAGCTAATTCCATGATTGATTTGAAGCATCTCTCTTTAGAAGTAAAATTTTCTTCGTTCAGTGAAAATAGATTAATCTCCACTACATCCACCAATCGGTCTGGTAATGATTGGCATATCCATCTTTTCAAGGTGAAGTCTCCAACGAATAGATCATCCACAGGGCTCTTTCTTGTAAAAGTCTCCATTAACAATATACCAAAGCTATAAACATCTCCCGAAGTTGATACTTTGCCTTCAGACCCATACTCTACAAAAAATAGATCACGCCATCATTAATGAAAATAATTAACAACATTTAAAATCATCAAGTGAACTTGATAATAACATTTACCTGGTGCCATGTAGCCGATAGTACCCAAAGTCTTGGTATGTGCTATTAGCGTCTCAGATGTAAGAAGTTTGGATATCCCAAAATCACTCACTTTTGCCACCATATCTTCATCCAAAAGTATGTTACTTGGTTTCAAATCACAATGGACGACTACAAACAAATGACCTCCATGCAAATACTCCACAGCAGAAGCCACATCAATCATCACCTTTAGTCTTTGAGTAATATCCAAAAATTTGTCAGTAGAGTGAAGCCAACATTTGAGGTTTTTATTAGGCATGTACTCTAGCACCAACACTTTATAATCGAAATTGGCACAACTACTTATCACCTTAACAAGGTTTCTGTGTCGAATGCTACGTAAAACTTGACATTCCACCTCGAAACTTCTAAATGCAAGTTGCAGTTCTGTATTGAATACCTTTATCGCCACAACCATTCCATCTGCTAGTGTCCCTTTATACACCAAACCAAGGCTCCCCCTTCCAATCAAGTTTGCTTCATCAAAGTTGTTTGTCCCTTGAGAAATATCATAGTACGAAATCCTCTTATGTACCTGACCAAATGTATCAACTAGAGGAAGTTCTGTACTCCTTTTTCGGCATTTCAGAAACCAAATGATGAAAATAGTTGTGACTACAACTCCTGAGGAAACTGATGCAAGAACAGAAGTTAGGACTCTGTTCTTTCTTTTTCTTTCAAGACTTGTCACTCTGCATTGCATCACATGGAAGCGTGATGATCCACATAATGCAGGGTTACCCATGAATGATTCAGCTGTAAAATTTACGAATGGCCCTCCATCTGGAATTTCACCCATGATCCCATTGAACGAGACATTGAAATACATGAGATGTTCAAGATTCCTCAAGGACTTGGGGATCATGCCTGATAGATTGTTGCTAGATAGATCCAAATATTCCAACGAAACCAAATCTTCAAATAGTTCAGGTATGGAACCATCTAACATATTCTTTGACAATGAAAGGCTAACCAAGCTTTGTAGTTGGCCAATCGTGCTAGGAATCTGACCAGAGAACTGATTACCATGTAAATGTAATATCCGCAGACTCCTTGAATTCCCCATTTCTACTGCAAGAGACCCATTCAGCAAATTGGAGGCCAAAGTGAGAATTGAAATATCTTTGTTCCTCCAAAAAGTTGATGGAATATGGGAAATTAGTGCATTGGAATCTAAGTAGAGTTCTCTTAAAGATGAAAGATTTCCAAAACAATTTGGTAATTCACCAGTAAGTTGATTTTTCCCCAAGATAATTTGGTACAAGTTTTCCATGTTACACAAGCTAGTTGGTATAATTCCATCTAAATTGTTTTTCTCTAGGCTAAATCTTTTCAATTTCCTCAAGTTCCCCAAATCTGGAGGAATAGATCCTATAAGCTTATTTTCTCCCAAGCTTAACCACTCCAGGTTCCTAAAGTTACTGATGTTAGGTGGTATTTTTCCTGTGATACCATTTTGAAGGGCAATGAAATATTCAAGGGAAAAGGATCAGTTTCCTGAACCTAAAGATGTTGGAAGACTTCCATTAAATTGGTTACCTCCTATTTGAACGGTTTTCATATACTTGCAATTAGATAATGAAGTCAGGAAACTTAACTCGCCTGTAGATTGATCATTCGTCAATTGGTTTATTTGCAAGTTGATGAATTGTAGCTGTTGTAGCTTTCCAAGATTCATAGGTACAGGTCCACTAAACAGATTGCGGCCAAAATCAAGCTGGATAAGCATGGTGGAATTCACAATGGAGGTAGGAATCAGCCCGGTGAACTGGTTATCCCCAAGGTAAAGGCCTTCAAGATTTGGAAGAGTATGGCCTATGTTTGAGGGAAGTGTTCCTGAAAGCTCATTTGCTACAAATGAAATCTTTTTTAGTCCAGAAATGTTGTACAAACGCCTTGGAACTTCACCCGATAATCTGTTTGGACCAAGATACACTTCTTTCAAATTTACAAGATGTTCAAACTCCTGAGGAATGCCACCATATAAACTGTTGTCACCTAGGTCTATCATCTCTAGATTTGACAAATTTCCAATTGATGGTGGAAGACTTCCCACCAAATTGTTCCGTCGTAGACTTAATCTTCGAATTGCTGATAGGTTATCAATTTCACTTGGTATATGTCCTGTAAAATATATGTCGAATTGTGTGGTTACTACACTGAAATGTCCAATACTGTATAACAGCTTTATAGTCACTAAGTTACTATAAATAACAGAAACTGTTAGTTGTATGCCTTTTAAATAGTTCAGCAATCCTCACAATCTGTTTTGATGTCCTTTTGGAGATGGGACTAAATGGATAATTAGGATTCATATAGCAGACACAAACTAGAATTGAGCCAATGTAGTAGTTACTGTTGTTGTTTGAAAATGAAGAACAAAGAGCTATACCAACATTTTTTTGCTACTACCCTTTGAAATGCAAATACTAATTTCTTATAAATGATTTGAAGAGTAAGTTTTTAAATATCAAAGATCTCTAGTGCTACGAGGTGAGAAGTCCAGCAATAAAGTTAGGTGGATTCAGTTAAACCAGAACATTATAAATACCTGTTATGTTATTCCATCCAAGAAATAGATGTTGAAGTTTTGTCAAGTTCCACATGTCTCTAGGCAAGTTTCCTGTAATAGGATATTACGATAAGTTATATGTACCTCTCACGGCCTATGATTGTTTAACTAAAAAATTGTTGGAATCTTTGTTGTCAATATGAACCAAAAGTAGCAGAGAAAGAAGTTGGTTCCGTTCTTTTTTACCTGTGAAGTGGTTATATGACAAGGACAAATATATTAGCTCTTTGCATTTGTCTAAATTGCTTGGTAGTTGGCCAGAGAGTTGATTTCTTGCTATTTGTAATCCCTCCAGCCGCGGAAGATTATGGCAAATGTCATTCGGCAAAGTCCCAGATAGTGCATTATAAATCAAATTGATGACCTTCAAAGAAGAGACATTGAAGATAGACGAAGGAACAGATCCAAAGAGATCATTTTCAGAAAGATCCAACAACTCGAGCCTTCTCAGTAATCCAAGACTTTCTGGAATTTGACCTGTGAGATTATTCATTGACAAGGACAAGTGCTTCAGCCTCCTCAAGTAGCCGAGTTCATCAGGGATTTCACCGTTGATACTGTTGTTGCTAATGTCCAAGAAACTAAGAAAGGAGAGGTTCCCAATATCTATCGCGATTGAACCTCTTAGTCTGAGACCATTGAGGTCTAGTGATGTCACTCTTTGATGCCTTTTACTGCAAGATATGCCCATCCAATTGCAAACGTGAGTCCCCTTTGTCCAGTTTTTCGACAACATTCCATTTGGATCTGAAGTTATATGAGCTTTGAAAGCTAAAAGAGCAGCCTCATCAGTTGAAATGTTCGATGCATCAGTATTCGAGAGGTACGTTAACAAAACTAGCAATTCTATAATCATAGCCATGGAAACCATTTTGTGCAACTTCTCTTGCAGCTATTTGTGGGGGAAATTTATAAGTGCCTGATTTTTTATTTTTTATTTTTCAAGTGACATTTATATATATTTCTATAATTAAAGGCAATAAAGAATCATGTATTAGCACTGGAATATATAGAATCTAGAGTTCAATGTCAATGATCAACATATATACGTAATATGTTTTGAGACATTTTCTTTTAATTGAATGTTGCTGAACTTGACTGCAATTCATTGCTGAAGGGAAATCATTGGTTGTGGGATTCTGTAGTGATACTAAAATAATTTACTTGGATTTATAAGCCTTGTATATCCATTATTCAAGAAAATTAAAGACTAAAATCATGATATAACGTCATCATTCGAATGTATATAGCCTCCGCTGAATAGATGTTTGACAAAAGAACGTGAAGTGTTACGGTCAAATTAGCGAATCAAACGAATAATATTGGATTTACGTGAATTCAATAACTTTTATCTCTACCTTTTATATGTATTAAGTAATTTATTAAAGGTCTACACATATTTCGTTATGACCTTAATTATTATCGTATAGTACTATCTTGCAGTCTGTGTGAGAGTACTATTTATGATGTTGTCTGGTAATCATCCATAAATTTCAAATCTCGAATCACATTTACTTTGTAATGGGAGGAAATGGTAAAAAGGAAGTGAGGTTGACAAGATCTCAAGACTCTTTCTTAATTTTGATGAAATGTAATAAAAAACTTGAATTAGTAAATTGCATGGCATCACTATACACCTGTCAGTCTAGTGTTTAGAGAACATTTAATCAAAGAATATAAGTTATTATATATATTATCCATGAGAATCTTGAGAAAGATTTTCTGTATCTGTCTGATGAAATAGAATTTGGAGTTCCCCAATTCTATATTACTTGGCTTATTCTAACTTCTAGTGCAGAATCTGCAGATGGTCAATATTCTTTGAATACATAATAGCAAATTTGATTATTAGTTTCATTTTTGAACTATTAACTATTGATGGTTCTAAAAATATTGATTACTTAACTAATTGAATTTAAATATATCCTCGATCTTGCAATATGAGAGAAATATATCCTTAAATTTTTTCCTTTTCAACACTTCTTTCGTTTTTCTAATTAAAAGCCTCATACTCCTACAAGAGTCTGAAACCACTTGATATGTCATGTGACAAATAAAAGATGTATTTAAGTTTGGCTAGTCATACAGAGAAATATTTTTAAAGCGGTCAATAGCTCGGAAAAAAAACAAATAAATTATGTATCTACAAATTATAAAAGTCTACCTTTAATTAGGAAAGTCATCATATGCAATTTATGTATGCTTTCCTAATTGGGGATACAAAATCAATCTTGTTAAACCCCTAAACTATTACAATCATTTTAAGAATTTTATATATGTACTATTTGAGTGTTAGACAAAAGCCTTAAACTATCATAAAACTCATATTAAAATATCTCTTAGAGGAATATGACATGTCATGTCAATATTATGTTTGACAAACTCAATTTCAAAAAGTTCAAAGTGGTTATACACGTAGGTTTTAGAAAAATTCTAGATTATCACTGTTTTGCGACTTTCATACCTAAAACTGTTCGGTGTTTACATGACCACTCCTGAATTATACCATGAAATTATTGTGCTAGGTGGCCTAATCCTGAATTTAATAGGACTGGATTAAGATTTTTGGAGTCAATTTAAGAAAAAAAATTTTAATCCATCCTGAATAAGCCTGTTAATTTGTGGGGTTTGAGAAATATCGGTAGGGCCGGTACGTGGGCCAATAAAAATTGATAAAAATATAATATAATATTAAATTTAAAATTAAAGAGAATCCAAACTCAAAACAATTAGGTTAATATTTCTATTTAGCTATTTATACTGTTACTTGAAAAAAACTTAATAAATATTATAAAGATAATTTTATTTGTGGATTTGATTAACAAATAGTAACATTAACATCATGTAATATTGTTTTGTCGATATTTTCGATAATTATTTTAAATTATAATTTATAATTTAATTTAATAATTATAAAAAAAAATTAAAAAAGTGGACTGGCCCGGCAAGCCTGTAGCTCACGTACTTACGGTTTGGGCCGACCATTTTCTGACCCACGCAAAAAATGGCTAGCCCGGTTTAACCCGTTAAATATCAAAGCATGTATGGATTAGCCCGGATGAGGTGTGTTAGCCCATATTGACAACTCTATCCCTACATCAAAAAGGTATTTAATATGTCAACTTGAAAAGAAAAGATTTCCCAAAAATGATCTGCTTATACTCTATCAATTCCATATCTCACTTAGTGAAATTTTACTGAATATATTGTTGTTGTCGTTGTCCTCTACCATCATTTTAAATTTAAAGAACATGCAATGTAAGAGGTAATTTAGAAAACTTAGTTCGCCCGTAGAAGAAGGATCATCTGTAAATTTATTCCTCTGCAAGTTGATGCTTTGAATCTGTTGGAAATTTATTACTACAAGATAAATTGGTCCATTTCCTCTAAACATGTTAGATTGGATTGAATCTTAAGTCATTGTGTGTTACTATCTGAAAAGACCAATATTTAAATTTATTGCTCACAAGTAAAAATTAGAACTAAAAATATACAAACATGAAGTTCAACATATATTATAACTTAATTCATAAAAGAAAAATTATTTGCATGCATAATATTTGTTTATTCATTTCTTAGTGTACATATTTTAACTTTATCAGCGTAGTAATTTGGTTTGATTTGTTTGTTTGTTATAATGTAATTACAAGTGTACTTAGGTTGTTTGGTTACACAAGTGTAATCATATAATTATATTGAATTTTAAAGATAAAAGTTAATTATTTGAAATAAAAAAATTATATTACGCAAATAAGAGCCTTTATAAATGATATTCAATTGAATATTTAAGATATATATTGTCTTTTAAAAATATGTTATTTAATAAACATATGTTCTTAACTAATATTATAAAAAAAGCAAATGATTTATATGTTTCAATGTAGTATTTTTAAAGTAATTAATCATAAAAATTAAAAATGCATGAACATCATGAAATGCTTGTTTCACAAAAAAAATTAATATTATAAATATAATGTCATAAAATCATAGAAAAATAATTGACAAAAGAACTAATTTATCAAGTCTAACTTAAAAAGAATAGGTTGCAATGGAATATCAAGTCAATACTCCTAAAACAAATGAAATTGAAAATATAACATAAGTTCTAAATTTAAAATCAAAAATTTAACATAATACTTTTATGTCAAATTTCAACATAATATGATTTAAAACATAATATGATTAAAAGAAAAGGAAAATTTAAGTCCGTAACTTTGTTCAACAATAAATTCTACTTTAATTCAAAAATTAGAATACTAACAAAATTATACTAATAATTTTTTTTAGATATTATGAAGAATTGCATGAAATCACATGAAGTAAAAGTTAAAAATAAGAAGGAAATGAAATATAAATAATAAAGGAAAACTTTCACATATAGCCACTTAAAAATAATTAATTACTCTCCATAGCTATAGTTTGATAATTACAATTTGTAGCTACATGTTATGTGGAGGAGAGAGAGGCGAGCGTCACTTGGAGAGAGAGGAGAGAGGCGAGAGAGAGAGGGGGAAAAGAGTGGGAGAAAGGTGAATTGTATATGTATATTGGCTAAATAATTGTATATTATACATATGTAATTGTATATATGGCAAGAGAGATTGGGAGAGGGAGGAGAGAGGCGAGTGAGACTTCGAGAGAGAGAGAGGCGAGCGAGATCGAGAGAGGGAGGAGAGAGGCGAGCGAGAGAGGGCCATAAGTGAGAGAGATGTGAATTATATATGTATATAATTTTATATAACTGTATATTATACATATACATTTGTATAAATGGCAAGCGAGATTGGGAGAGGGATGAGAGAGACGAGCGAGAGAGAGCAGAGAGTGGGAGAGAGGTGAATTGTATATGTATATAGGCTAAAAAATTGTATATTATACATATTTATTTGTATATCCTGACAAATTATACATATATAAACATGATAATTATACAAACATGAAGTCAACCCACGTAATTAATGTATAATGTTAGTCGCGAGTGGTAATTATAGCAAACTATAGTTATGATGCGTAATTAAAATAATATAAGTTTGCTTATCCGTATAATTTTTCCTTTTTTAAATTCCTCCTTCTATTCAACTTGCATTTTTTGTCAAATATAATCATCGTTAAAAATTATTTGATGTTGAATTAACAAACATCCATCTTTATTTTATCACATGTTGTGACATGCACCAAAACGATAAAAACGACACCTTCAAAATGATTTTTTTTTATATAAGCCTAGTTAATTGATGTTTAACATATAAATAATCAACTAATAAGGTTAAAGGCTTACACATACAAACTAAAAATTAGATCAAATGCACTAAAAATAAATAATATGAGGAAAATCTGTTTTAGGGATTATAGTGTCCCCCAACGACCAAGTCTTATTTTTAATGGAGCATCATTGATTTGTCTATTGACAAAGAAAACTCGGAAACTAATGATTTTGTTTTATCCTCTGGAAATTTATTATGTTATCACAACTACTTGTTAATTTGAACTCCATAAAAGTTTTTGTTCGAACTTCATATATGAAAATTCTAAACAAGAATTGGAAACTTGAAATGAATCCAACATTTAAATCAATAGATAATTATTGATTGAATTTCTTAATACGTATATATACAAATGATCTGAATAAAAGCTATTGAATACATTACATGTTATATTGGTTAATTTGACCGTAAAACAGTTGACATTCTTTTGTCAAGCATCTATTCTGGGGAGGTTATATATATATACATTTGAATAATGACATTATACTATAGCCTAAAACTACATAAAAAATGTCAAGTAAATTATTTAACTGTCAATACAGAATTCCACAACCAATGGTTTATTTCCCTTTAGCAATGAATTGCAGTCAAGTTCAGCTAGCAATATACAATTAAAAGATATTTCAATATTGGTATTAATTAGATAAGTATTGACTCAATTACAAGTATACACACAGTATATATAGATGGCGTTTGAAGACGAAAACATAGGCACAAATAGCAGCTAAAGAAGTTGAACAAATCAAAATGGTTGCGAAGACTGTTATTATAGCATGCCTAGTTTTGTTAACATGCCTCTCAGTTACTAATGCATCGAACATTACAACTGATGAGGCTTCTCTTTTAGCTTTCAAAGCTCATATAACTTCAGATCCCAATGAAATGTTGTCGAAAAACTGGACAAAAGGAACTCACATTTGCAATTGGATAGGCATATCTTGCAGTAAAAAGCATCAAAGAGTGACATCATTAGTCCTCAATAGCTTTGGATTTAGAGGTTCAATCGCGACAGATATTGGGAATCTCTCCTTCCTTAACTTTTTGGACATTGGAAACAACAGTTTCCATGGCCAAATACCCGATGAAATAGGGCGTTTGAGGCGTTTAAAATGCATGTATATGCAGATGAATAATCTCACTGGTCAAATCCCAGAAAGCCTTGGATTTCTCACAAGGCTTCAAGTTCTTCATCTTTCTGAAAATCGTCTATTTGGAAATGTTCCATTGTCCATTTTCAGCGTGTCTTCTTTAAAGGACATTGATTTGTCTCAGAATTACGAGTTAACTGGGAGTTTACCAAATGAGATATGCACTAATCTTCCAGTGTTGGAATATATATCCCTGCAAGATAATCAATTTGTAGGTGAACTTCCTAAAGGTTTAAATAAATGCACCAAACTTGAAGTTCTGTCCTTGTCTTATAACAAATTCACTGGTAATTAACTAACTTGTAAACTTTTCATTTACTAATTTCTTCTTGAATTAATCATCATTTTTGTGTGTCTCTGTGATTTTATAATTGATAGGAAATTTACCAAGAGACATGTGGAACATGTCAAAGGTTCAAGAACTTTTTATTGGATGGAATAACTTTACAGGTACGTGATTCTTGTTGGGTATGTAGCAAGAATTGATGGGAAATAGAGGGAAGGAGAGGAATTTGAAAAGTTTAGAACTTGAAAGGTTGGAACTTGAAAAGTCCTCTAATGCTTTATTGAAAAAGGCAATAGTCCCTCATCGGTAATGGAAATGAAAATAGGAGAGTTTAAATAAATAAACACTCCTATTAATTGTTAAAAGGGTTGGAAAGAGGGACCCCCCTCGCGCCGTCGTCGTCGCTCGCTTTGGCTTTGGCAAATCATCGATCGAGAGATAATTTTTTGGACAAAATTTATTTTAATTATTTATTAATTAATTTAAATGGCCAAAAATTATTCTCAATAAATTAGTTGATAACAGAATTTAACCGAAATGTTTTCAATTTTTTTTAGGTAACCCGACCCGACTCGGATCCGCGTGTGACCCGTTTTAAATTCCGTTATATTCAAAATTTCCCGCCATGACTGTTCTGAAAGGTTGCAACTTTCAGGAACAGTCAATACCATTTGAAAGTTTGCAACCTTTCATTAATGGTCGTGTCAATTCTGAAAGGGTAGCAACCTTTCAGAATATATTATTCTTGCCTATAAATACCATTCAGTCTTCAGAATATTTCCTAACGAATTTTCTGATCTTCCTTCTTCTTAAAAAAACACATATATTTCTTCGTGTACTTTCCTGCTGTGGATTGATTCGCTGACAGTAGAGTTTTTGGTATCTATACTCTACTGATTAAGATCATTTTACCCTGGGAGGTTATATTCCAAATCAAACCTCGGATACTAGAGGGGAATAATTTCCTTAAGGGGACACTGTGAATTCAGTGGACTTGATTTTCTTCCTGAATTTTTAAAAAGAGTATTCCAGATTCTGGTAAGTTTTACAGATTAAATTATTTTTTACAAATAAATTTCTGTTCATCTTATTTACTGGTTCTAAAAATCTCAGTTACTTCGTGTTTCTGAATGATTTATTACAACCAGTAATTTCTGATTTTCTTAACACAGATTGGCAACAATTCTGTATGTATTAAATCTTCTCTGGAAAACTTTGGCAGAGAAATTAAGGCTAACGAAAAGTCTTTGTGCAATGACCCCATGGGCATGTGCAGTTGTTTCCCAAAACTTTGTGAATTGTATTTCAAAAAATACATTATTTAATACTCCAACAACATTGTGATTCCACTCTAGACTACCATCACATATCTAATATTAATTGTAATACCGAATTTCACATATGGCCAGACGCGAACCCACCTGCACCCGAAATATTTTTTTAAAAAAATCATATGTATATATATAGATTGTTGATAAAACGGTAATGTATTTAATTGTGCACTCTTATAACCAACAAATGATTTGACTTGTCCATTGGGAAAACGAAAAGTGTCACATAAATTGAGACATGGGGAGTAATATTTCTTTCTTAAATTTTTCGTGTGAAGTCAAACTAATTCATATAAAATGAGACGGAAGAAGTACTGTTTAATATTAATTGCATATTGTAGTAAATTTGATAGACATGGTCCCGTGGGAGTGTGTATTATTTCCATTGAATAATTGAGTTTGTAATTGTTACAAGTCCATTCTAATTTCCAACACCTTACTTCATTTCAAAAATATAGATTCATTGCTTACTCACATACTCTATGGCTGAGGCTTTCCTTCAAATTATGTTAGAGAATCTGAATTGTTTCATCCAAGGGGAACTTGGATTGGTTCTTGGTTTTAAGGATGAGTTCGAAAAGCTTCAAAGCACGTTTACTACAATCCAAGCTGTGCTACAAGATGCTCACAGGAAGCAATTGAAGGACAAGGCAATTGAAAATTGGTTGCAAAAACTCAATGCTGCTGCATATGAAGCTGATGACATCTTGGACGAATGTAAAACTGAGGCACCAATTATACAGAAGAAGAATAAATATGGGTGTTATCATCCAAACGTTATCACTTTCCGCCACAAGATTGGGAAAAGGATGAAAAAGATTATGGAGAAACTAGATGCAATTGCAGCAGAACGAATTAAGTTTCATTTGGATGAAAGGACTATAGAGAGACAAGTTGCTACACGCCAAACAGGTAAATATTTTTCTAAAAAAACAGCTTTATATCATCAAATTCATGTGTGTTTTGGGGATTTTGTCTAATCTAAAATGTTGGTCTCAAGTCTAAGTAGATAAGTGGTTCAAAATATATTATCTAAATCTGTTTGGTGAAGTTTTTAACATATATATAAATCCATAGCTTACTCATAGGCCCCAAAGTCTAAATGACAGGATAAAGCCAGAGTTGTTTTAGATCTTATAAATTAACAATGATAATAATGTGAATTCAAAATAGTGCATTTGTTTTTAATTTGTCTTTTGCAAAATTCTTCTTTGTTCTTTGCTGACTCCTACCGATCTTGGACCAGGTTTTGTTTTAAATGAACCACAAGTTTATGGAAGAGACAAAGATAAGGATGAGATAGTGAAAATCCTGATAAACAATGCCCAACAACTTTCAGTCCTCCCAATACTTGGTATGGGGGGACTAGGAAAGACGTGTCTTGCCCAAATGGTCTTCAATGATCAGAGAGTAACTGACCATTTCCATCCCAAAATATGGATTTGTGTCTCGGAAGATTTTAACGAGAAGAGGTTGATAAAGGAAATTGTAGAATTTATTGAAGGAAGGCCACTACTTGGTGACATGGACTTGGCTCCACTTCAAAAGAAGCTTCAGGACTTGTTGAATGGAAAAAGATACTTGCTTGTCTTGGATGATGTTTGGAATGAAGATCAAGATAAGTGGGCTAAGTTAAGACAAGCCTTGAAGGTTGGAGCAAGTGGTGCTTCTGTTCTAACCACTACTCGTCTTGAAAAGGTTGGATCAATTATGGCTACATTGCAACCAAATGAATTGTCAAATTTGTCTCAAGAAGATTGTTGGTTGTTGTTCATGCAATGTGCGTTTGGGCACCAAGAAGAAATGAATCATAATCTTGTGGCTATCGGAAAGGTGATTGTGAAAAAATGTGGTGGTGTACCTCTAGCAGCTAAAACTCTTGGAGGTATTTTGCGCTTCAAGAGAGAAGAAAGACAGTGGGAACATGTGAGAGATAGTGAGATTTGGAATTTACCTCAAGATGAAAGTTCTATTCTGCCTGCCCTGAGACTTAGTTACCATCACCTTCCACTTGATTTGAGACAATGCTTTTCATATTGTGCAGTATTCCCAAAGGATACCAAAATGGAAAAGGAAAATCTAATCTCTCTCTGGATGGCACATGGTTTTCTTTTATCGAAAGGAAACTTGGAGCTAGAGGATGTAGGTAATGAAGTATGGAACGAATTATATTTGAGGTCTTTTTTCCAAGAGATTGAAGTTAAATATGATCGAACTTATTTCAAGATGCATGATCTCATTCATGATTTGGCAACATCTCTATTTTCAGCAAGCACATCAAGCAGCAATGTCCGAGAAATAAATGTAGAAGGTTACCTACATATGATGTCCATTGGTTTCACAGAAGTGGTATCTTCTTACTCTCCTTTGCACTTGACAAAGTTTGTCTCATTGAGGGTGCTTAATCTAAGTTCCATAGAACTTAAGCAGTTACCGTCCTCCATTGGAGATCTAGTGCATTTAAGATACTTGAACCTGTCTGGCTCTACGATGCATAGTCTTCCAGAGCAGTTATGCATGCTTCATAATCTGCAGATTCTTGATCTACATGATTGCTTCTCACTTTCTTGTTTGCCAAACAAAACAAGCAAACTTTGTAGTCTCCGAAATCTTTTACTTAATGGTTGTTGTGCATTGACTTGTATGCCACCAAAGATAGGATCTTTGAGATGCCTTAAGACTCTAAGTCACTTTGTTGTGGGAAGGAAGAAAGGTTCTCAACTTGATGAACTACGAAACCTAAATCTCTATGGATCAATTTCAATCACACAACTAGAGAGAGTAAAGAATGATAGGGATGCAAAAGAAGCCAATTTATCTGCAAAAGCTAATCTGCATTCTTTAAGCATGAGTTGGGATATCAATGAACCGCGTAGATATGAATCAGAAGAAGTTAAAGTGCTTGAAGCCCTCAAACCACACCCTAATTTGACTTCTTTACTAATCACTGGCTTCAGAGGATTCCGTCTTCCAAAGTGGATGAATCACTCAGTTTTGATAAATGTTGTCTCTATTGCAATTAAAAGTTGTGAAAACTGTTCATGCTTACCACCCTTTGGTGAGCTGCCTTGTCTAGAAAGTCTGGTGTTACATGAGGGGTCTGCTGAGGTGGAGTATATTGATGTTGATTCTGGATACACCACAAGAATAAGGTTTCCATCTCTGAGAAAACTTATTATAGACAAATTCCGTAATTTGAAAGGTTTGTGGAAAAAGGAAGGAGAAGAGCAATTCCCTGTGCTTGAAGAGATGGAGATTGAACAGTGCCCTGTGTTTGTTTTTCCGACCCTTTCTTCTGTCAAGAAATTGGAGCTAGTTCATTGGGACAAAGCAGATGCAACATGTTTCAGGTCCATATCTAATGTTAATACTCTTACTTCCCTCAGCATTAGCAGTAACAAAGTTACTTCACTCCCCGAAGAGATGTTCAAAAGCCTTGAAAATCTCAAAGACTTGGAAATCTGTTTCTACAACCTCGAAGAGCTGCCTAGCAGTCTGGCTAGTCTCAATGCTTTGAAGATTCTGGAACTTGTATCTTGTGGCGCACTAGAGAGTCTTCCTGAGGAAGGGGTGAAACGTTTAACTTCACTCAAGGAGTTGAGTATTTATGACTGTAAGAAGATAAAATGTTTACCCGAGGGATTGCAGCACCTAACAGAGCTCACAATTTTAAGAATTATTCAATGTCCAGAACTGACAAAGCGGTGTAAGATGGGAATAGGAGAAGACTGGCACAAAATTTCTCACGTTCCGTATCTGAGAATATAATCGTAAGTAGTATTATTTGTAATTGTTTCTAGGGTTCTTTGTTGTTGTTCTTAATCTAAGTAATCAAAACTTGACCAATTACCTACCCTCTTCAATTGCGGATCTGGTACATTTAAGAAACCAGGACCTGTCTCGCAATATATTTCATAGTCTTCCAGAGAATTTATGCAAACTTCAATTCTGCAGACTCTTAATCTACAGTTAAGGCGGTTAGGTCTTACCTTACTAATCCTTATGAGGTAATTATCCTTCACTAATCAACGAGCATGCAAAAATAAGAACTTGAAAGAGCGAGATACCCTATGATCATCATAGAGTTTATAACATAATATAATTTATTTTTTTTAAATCAAAAAGAAAGTTGAGTTGTCATCCTCAAAATTCCTTTTACAAATGAAAGAATTAACAAAGAAGAATTGACCAAGTCGAGTAATTTTTTGAAGTTGAGACTTGTCTTCCTCTTCAAATCTGTACAAAATCACTTGATAGTTCATTTCTTCTAGGATATGTTGAATCTTGTTAAAGTATGTATGAACAGGACATGTGAAATTGTTCACTGAATACGCTATCTCGTAAAAAAAAAACAAAGGATATATACAAACATGTTATATGTATGGATTGTGTAAAATATATGGTAAATTTTAACTAGTTTAGGTGTACTGTTATTTTCTGGGGTCTGAATTTTGTAAAGGAATGGGTGTACTTTCCAATATTTTTCGCCTATAACATTGCATTGTTCGTCAATAAATACACGTAAAGAGAATATAAAACCTAGTTCTTCAATAAAATTTCATGAAATTAGACATACCTGTTGTCTCTTTCTTCACTTCTGGTGCGTGTGCTGCTGCTATGGAGTTTGCACTGCAATGGCGGTCCATCAAGTCCGAGTCAAAAGCCAAGATGGTTGGATGAGATAGAAGGTTCTATTGCATTGTTGATCAGTACTTGTTATGATCTTGAGAGTCCATTCACCGATTGTAAGTAATCAGATTGAAAAGCATATATGGGGTGTAGGCCATTATTGCCCGAAACATTTTGTAAATCACCTACTTCGATAGTACAAGATCATGAAGTCTGGTCGAATCGTCAGTCAAGTTCTTCAATTTCCAAGGAAGAGGTGCTGCAATGGTTGAACTGGAAACCTGCGCGATCAGTAATTTCTGTGTCCTTTGGTAGTGAAGTTGGACCTAGTTTAAAAGAACATGCTCAACTGGCTAATGCATTAGAGGCAACAAACCACCCTTTCATTTGCGTTATTCAGGCCGACATGGTCCACCTCCGGGTCTCTTTGGAGGCAGCCAACAGGAAGAAGGATATTATCCTCATGGATTGGAAGAAAGAGTAGGGAATAGATGGTTGATCATTAAAAGAATGTGCACCACAGTTATTGATTTTGAGTCATCCTTCAACTGGTGAATTCCTATCACATTGTGGATGAAACTCAACAATGGAGGCAAATATAGGTCAGTTAGGGAATGCCCAACACTGGCCAAGCGACGTGAGAAGGCATTGGTGTTAGAGTACATGCCTTATGGAGATATTGATTATTAGCTTTACTCACACAACAATTTCTTAGATTTAATCCAGGGGCTGAAAATTATGTCTGATGTAGCTTCTGCTGTAGAGTATCTACACCAAGGCCGTTCACTCGTTCTGATCCATTGCGACTTGAAACCAAGTAACATACTTTTGGATGGTGATATGGTTACAAGAGTAAGTGATTTTGGTATATCCAAACTCTTGACGGCGTATGATCCAGTAGCATTGACAAAAACCTTAGGCACCATTGGCTACATGCATGGCACCAGGTACTAATCAGCTTTGTATTTACTAAGTACTTTCTTCAACTTGTATTCGATATGCATATATGATGTATTTTATTTTGACGGCACAGTACAACTAGTAGATGATAAGTTGTTTGAGATTGGTATTGGAAGTAGCTCTTGAATGTACTGTGGACTTGCCCCAAGATCGAATCACCATGAATAATGTCCGCGGAAGGCTCAACAAGATCCTAACTCCAATTTTTGAGCCAGTAACATTCGAATTACTGTAAAATTCCATTTGTGTTTATTCTACTTTACATGTAATATTTCTTTACGTAGATATCATTTTTCTTCTAGTTCTTTTTTCTTCCTTAGCATCAACCGAGAAACTGTCTGAACTTGGTTACATTTAGGCTTAGTCTGATACGACATCCATACAAAAAAGGTGAACTTACAACTTTTAAGATCACTATATGACACGATAATTATAGAGAAAAGATATAGATTCTCTCTAAACTTGTCTCGAAAAGTCACTTACATGTTTTAACTATCATGACAATCTATTACACACCTATACTATTTAAAAGTGAATTTAATATCACCTGTTATGTGCAACACCACTCTCATAGTATGTGGTGTATTACACTCGCAGATACATCAGCGTTGCATCAGCGCCATGTAAGAAATTGTATTTATATATATATATATATAATTTTTTACTTTCTTTTCTTTATTAGTTGACTTTTATTTTATTAATTATATTTTACACTAATTTATTTCTAATCAATTATTAAAATTCTCTAATAATTCTATCTTCTTCATTACAAATGGTAAAAAAAAAAAAAAAATTAGCAATGACCACCAAGAAAATTGTCTGCAATCTGGAGTTGATTCTAGAGTAAAAGAATTATCCCATTCCAAAATGTACCCACAAGAAGGTTGCTTCAGTTTCTTCGATTAATTGACCATGAAACTAAACTTTGTTGTTATTTGTTGCAGCTTGTAGTTATAAGTATTTTTCAGATTTGACATGCATTCTTTGTTACTTTTCCATATTTTTCCTAGAGAATTCTTAAAATAGAGAAAATAGAAAAATAAGTTTCTTCCCAATTTTTTTCAATCAATCAATAATAAAAAGCCCCACCGATTGAAACCTTCCAAGATTTAACTCCTTTTTGAAGTAATTTATTTCTTGGTTGTTTCTTGTTATTGATTTATTTAAGCTTAATGGGGTGAAGAAGATGAAAAAGGTGGAGTGTGAAGAAGAAGAGATGTGGGGGTGGGGCTTAAAAAATATTTTGATTTTTTTTAACTTTAATAATTATCTGATGCCCATGGTTGTTTTTAAATTATTATTATTTTGTCATGTCAGCTTTAGGGGCAAATAAATTTACTTTTGAAGAACAGAAATGTGTAATAGGTCGTCATGATACATTAAACGTATAACTGACTTTTCGATACAAGTTCAAGAGCGAATTTATATCTTTTCCCATAATTATATAATGAAAATAAATTTATATGACATGATAATTATATATTATCACGTAGAATGTCAAGTATAACGTGCCTAAAAACATCTTTTATTTTACCCAAATTATCCCAAAGTGCTTAACTTTTAAGCATTTAAAATAAGTCAATCCTTAGAATCAAAACAAAGAAGGAAAAAGAGACTCTTCAGTCAATTACTAAGAAAAAAAGGAGACAAGAATAATAATGGGTGGTCCATAAATTTCACAAATCAATCTATAAAAGATTGAGCAGATAAAAAAGCAGTACTTTTTAAAAAGAGATGCCAAAAATGTTTAAATCAAAACCAACTGTTATTTATTGGATTGAAAAACCAAGTGCCAAATAATTGAGAGACATGGCCCAAAATTATTACAACTCCATCAACTTAAGCTTGTTGATTCTTACTTTCAAATGCCCAATCCCCAGTCTAACGGTCTGTAGTATGGCCGTAAAATTTACTTATGATCCGTAGTGGTTTGGTAGTGCTTCACTCAAATGATCATAACTTCTTTGCCCTGGACTCGAATTGAAGACTACATGTACGCGTTGGAAACTAGATTCAAAGATTTTTAATTCGATAGATCACGAGTCACATAAGTATTCCTATTCTAGCTAGGATATATGCTTATTTGAATTTGGCCCCTTATATGAACTTGCACGAAAACTAAATCAGTAGAGAAAGCATTCATCTTAACTTTGTACTAGAATTCCTTTATATGACCTTATTTCACATTTAACACACCTTTCATAAATCCCTAATTGACTTGAATCCAAATTAATTAATTGAATTTTCATATGGATAAAAAGTATTATTTCTCAAATAAATCCCTAATTGACTTTAATCCAAATTAATTACCCATTCAATAAGTTGGATGAAGATTGACAAGATAAAAAGTAGTGGATTATAAAGTGTGATTCTCAAAATCAAATAATTGAGAGACACGCATGGCCCCAATAAGTGATGGTTATAATTATTAAGCTTTGTGCTCTTACTTTCAGCTGTCCATATTTCATTCCGAGTTATAGTAAAATCGACGCATATGGCTGAAGCTTTCCTTCAAATTCTGTTAGAAAATTTGACATCTTTCATACAAGGGGAACTTGGATTGTTTTTTGGTTTTAAGGACGAGTTTGAAAATCTAAAAAGCACGTTTACTACGATCCAAGCTGTGCTTGAAGATGCTCAGGAGAAGCAACTGAAGGACAAGCCACTAGAAAATTGGTTGCAGAAACTCAATGTTGCTGCATATGAAGTTGATGACATCTTGGATGAATGTCAAACTGAGGCAGCAAGACTCAAAGAGACTAAATATGGATGTTATCATCCAAAGGCTATCGCTTTCCGTTACAAGATTGGGAAAAGGATGAAAGAGATAATGAAGAAACTAGATGCAATTGCGGCAGAACGCAGCAAGTTTCATTTGGAAAAAAAGACTACAGAGAGAGAAGCTGCTAGACGAGAAACAGGTAAATATTTTTCTAACAAACTCATCAAATTCATGTGTGTTTTTGGGATTTTGTCTAATCCAGATTTGGATTTATTAATTGGGTTCAAAAACTATTATCTAAATCTGTTTGGTGAAGTTTTTAACATATATATAAATCCATATTTGGATTTATTAATTGGGTTCCAAAACTATTATCTAAATCTGTTTGGTGAAGTTTTAAACATATATATAAATCCATAGCTTACTCATAGGCCCCAAAGTCTAAATGACAGGATAAAGCCAGAGTTATTTTAGATCTTATAAATTAACAATGATAATAATATGAATTCAAAGAAGTGCATTTGTTTTATATTTGAAATATGTCTGCTGCTTCTGATCAAGCTGATCATTGTCTTTTGCAAAATTCTTCTTTGTTTTTTTGCTGACTCTTACCGATCTTGGACCAGGTTTTGTTTTAAATGAACCACAAGTTTATGGAAGAGACAAAGATAAGGATGAGATAGTGAAAATCCTGATAAACAATGCCCAACAACTTTCAGTCCTCCCAATACTTGGTATGGGGGGACTAGGAAAGACGTCTCTTGCCCAAATGGTCTTCAATGATCAGAGAGTAACTGACCATTTCCATCCCAAAATATGGATTTGTGTCTCAGAAGATTTTAACGAGAAGAGGTTGATAAAGGAAATTGTGGAATCTATTGAAGAAAAGTCACTTGGTGACATGGACTTGGCTCCACTTCAAAAGAAGCTTCAGGACTTGTTGAATGGAAAAAGATACTTGCTCGTCTTGGATGATATTTGGAATGAAGATCAAGATAAGTGGGCTAAGTTAAAACAAGTCTTGAAGGGTGGAGCAAGTGGTGCTTCTGTTCTAACCACTACTCGTCTTGAAAAGGTTGGATCAATTATGGCAACATTGCAACCATATGAATTGTCCAATTTGTCTCAAGAAGATTGTTGGTTGTTGTTCATGCAATGTGCGTTTGGGCACCAAGAAGAAATGAATCATAATCTTGTGGCTATCGGAAAGGTGATTGTGAAAAAATGTGGTGGTGTTCCTCTAGCAGCTAAAACTCTTGGAGGTATTTTGCGCTTCAAGAGAGAAGAAAGACAGTGGGAACATGTGAGAGATAGTGAGATCTGGAATTTACCTCAAGATGAAAGTTCTATTCTGCCTGCCCTGAGACTTAGTTACCATCACCTTCCACTTGATTTGAGACAATGCTTTGTCTATTGTGCAGTATTCCCAAAGGATGCCAAAATGAAAAAAGAAAAGCTAATCTCTCTCTGGATGGCACACGGTTTTCTTTTATCAAAAGGAAACTTGGAGCTAGAGGATGTAGGTAATGAAGTATGGAATGAATTATACTTGAGGTCTTTCTTCCAAGAGATTGAAGTTAAATATGATCGAACTTATTTCAAGATGCATGATCTCATTCATGATTTGGCAACATCTCTATTTTCAGCAAGCACATCAAGCAGCAATATCCGAGAAATAAATGTAGAAGGTTACCTACATATGATGTCCATTGGTTTCACTGAAGTGGTATCTTCTTGCTCTCCTCCTCACTTGCAAAAGTTTGTGTCGTTGAGGGTGCTTAATCTAAGTAACTTAGAACTTAAGCATTTACCATCTTCCATTGGAGATCTAGTGCATTTAAGATACTTGAACCTGTCTGGCTCTACGATGCATAGTCTTCCAGAGCAGTTATGCAAGCTTCAAAATCTGCAGACTCTTAATCTACAGTATTGCCCGTCACTTTGTTGTTTGCCAAAAGAAACAAGTAAACTTGGTAGTCTCCGAAATCTTTTACTTGATGGTTGCTATGGATTGGATTCTATGCCACCAAGGATAGGATCTTTGACATGCCTTAAGACTCTAAGTAGATTTGCAGTGGGGAGGAAAAGTTGTCAACTTGGTGAATTACGAAACCTGAATCTGTATGGATCAATTGAAATCACGCATCTTGAGAGAGTGAAGAATGATAGGGATGCAAAAGAAGCCAATTTATCTGCAAAAGAAAATCTGCATTCTTTAAGCATGAAATGGGAAGAACCACATAGATATGAATCAGAAGAAGTTGAAGTGGTTGAAGCCCTCAAACCACACACCAATGTGACTTGTTTAACAATCAAAGGCTTCAGAGGAATCCGTCTCCCGGAGTGGATGAATCACTCAGTTTTGAAAAATGTTGTCTCTATTGTAATTGATGGTTGTGAAAACTGCTCATGCTTACCACCGTTTGGTGATCTGCCTTGTCTAGAAAGTCTAGAGTTATGGGATGGGTCTGCGGAACTGGAGTATGTTGAAGATTCTGGATTCCCTACAAGAAGAAGGTTTCCATCTCTGAGAAAACTTATTATAGTCGATTTTGATAATCTGAAAGGATTGCTGAAAGAGGCAGGAGAAGAGCAATTCCCCGTGCTTGAAGAGATGAAAATTAGCCGTTGTCCTGTTTTTGTTATTCCGACCCTTTCTTCTGTCAACGAATTGGTAGTTTATGGGAACATGTCAGATGCAACAGGTTTGAGTTCCATATCAAATCTCAGGGCTCTTACTTCACTCCACATTAGAACTAACTTCATAGCTACTTCGCTCCCAGAAGAGATGTTCATAAGCCTTGCAAATCTCAAATACTTGAAAATCTCTTCCTTCTACAATCTCAAAGAGCTGCCTACCAGCCTGGCTAGTCTCAATGCTTTGATGCATCTGGAGATTGATTGTTGTCCCAAACTGGAGATTCTCCCCGAGGAAGCGGTGAAAGGTTTAACTTCACTCACACAGTTATCCATAAAATACTGTGAGATGCTAAAATGTTTACCGGAGGGATTGCAGCAACTCACAAATTTATCAGTTAGGGAATGTCCAACACTGGCCAAGCTATGTGAGAAGGGAATAGGACAAGACTGGTACAAAATTGCTCACATTCCTCATCTGCTTATTACTAATTAGATGTAATTTTCTGATTTTTCTTTTGGAAACAAATCAACTATTTGTAACATCTATTGTATTATACTTGATTTTTAATAAATATTTGAAATTTTTCATATTAAAGATTCGGAATGAGTCTTATAGCTAACTCTATATTCTCATAGTTTAATAACGTAAATATGATATTTATTTTACATTATTACTTATGTTGTGATTTATCAACATGTTGGAGATGATTTTGACAGTTTATTAAAGAATTTCTAAGTTTTTATTGTTTGCACAAGTAACAAGCCATAAATTAAACTTTGAAATAAAAATGATTTGTGTATCATGGCTTAATTAGTCGGAATTTCAAGTTTTTTCTCAAGTTATATATATGGCAATTTGTAAAAATTAGATAGTATTCATTTTGATTTAATTCAAGTATTTTTAAAAATATATACAAATAATATGGGGGATACACACGCTAAACGCGTACCCAGAAACTAGTATATAAAGAATCATGACCGAAAATAAAATGAAGTTCTGTCACCAACTATCTCGACATCTTTGCTGATATATATATATCTAACTAGTGTACTTGTTCGGACTTTGCATGGTATAAAAAGATATTAAATATATTTTTAAATAATTAATAAATGATATAATAAAAGAGAGAAATACAAATTAAGTTATGATTCTGATAAAAGGAAAACTTACATAAATGTGCTATAATGAAAAAATATTTACCATTTATAGCAATAATATTTTTTTTTCCACTTGATCCTTTTAATTCATTTATAATACAAGTTTAATACATATTACAAAGAACAATTTATTATTCACATACAATACAAGTTTTAATGATGGGATAATACATTTATCACACATTTTAATACATTTATAATACAATGTGACTATTTTTTTACCAAACAAACACAATATATTTCAAAAACAATTATAATTCAAATATTTTGCATAAATAATTCATTTTTAATACATATTACAGATTTATCACAGTATTGCTATAAATTGTAACAAACAAAAAATATCCCTAAAATCAGTAATTATTTTTTAAAATTATTAATTCATGTAATTTTTCCTATTATCTATTCAGAAAAATTGCTTAAAAAATCTCATTCTGCATTTTCAATTTAAAATTGTTGATAAAAAAGACAAAAACATAAAAATTGATATGAAAGAGCTTCGGTTAAGTAGCAATCTAATTACATAGTGTCAAATGATTCTTATAGCAATATTATTGGTTCATCCAACAAAACTAAATCTCTAGTTATATTATTTAATTGCTCATCATAGCTGTAGTTTGCTACAATCATCACTCGCGACTAACATTATGCATCAATTGGCTGACTTCGATTTTGTATAATTAATCATGTTTTTATATGTATAATTCGCCAAAATAATACAGATATATGTATAATATACAATTATTTAACCGATATACATATACAATTCACTTCTCTCCCACTCTCTGTCCTCTTTCACTCGCCTCTCTCCGCCCTCTCTCAAAGATCTCCCTAGTCTCAATAATTTGAAGTGTCTCGATATTCGTTATTCGTTAGGGCTGGAAGGTCTAACTTCACTCACCGAGTTATTTGTTGAACATATGCTAAAATGTTTACCCGAGGGATTGCAGCACCTAACAACTGAAAGCATAGTTAAACTCTCAAATGTGGATGATAATTAAGCTCTTGAAGATTATTGCTGAATTAAGTAAATTCGTTATTAGTTTCAAAATGTTTAGCCTCCTTGGGACCTGATGAATGATTCAAATTTCAAACACAAGGTCAAGCTATATTTGTAAAATTCTTACGGCCAAACAAAGTCATATTGCAACAAACTGTAAAAGGATTATTATACTCCAAAAGTAAAGATTTAGAAGAGATCTACTCTTAACACTAACTAAAAGATTCTTCCAATTCTCAAAGCAATTTATATTCCTTTCCAACCAAAGACGTTTTCCAAATTTGCTTTCTAGTCATTTTTTTTTCCTGCACGCTAGGAATAGATCTCATAAACTCTCTCCGTCTCATTTTATGTGAAGTAGTTTAACTGAGTACGAGAATTTAAAAATGAAATAAAGACTTTTAAAATTTATGGTCTAAAATGAATTATAAAAAATTGTGTGACTATAAATTATTTCATTAAGAGTAAATGGACAATTTTAAATTAAATTGTTACTTAATAGTTACGTGTCTTTTTTTTTTTTTGAAACTGCCTAAAAAGAAAATAAATCATATAAATTGGAACATAGGGAGTATATACTTACAAAGTAAAAGTTGTGTATCCCAAATATATGAAATAGATATTTTTGAAATTGTAAGACAATACTAAATATGGCTATTTAATTAAATATGCATGACACTTTTTTAATTTGTTTCCCATTTGGTGTTCCGCTAATTAGAATTCATGTGTGACGTTCCACTTTGAGGGTACTTCCTATAAAGTCTTTCCATTATCAAGAATTGAATTAGAAGATTGAATTTAGAACGAACGAATATTTATCAATCAATCAACTTATTTGATGAAAATATATATGAATTTCGGTTTGCACATATTATAAAAGGGCAAACTTCATATTTCAAGGGTTCTTCCTATAAGGTCTTTCCATTATTAAGAATTGAATTCCAAAGATTGAATTTAGAACGAATGAATATTTATCAATCAACCAACATATTCGATGAAATATATATGAATTTCGGTCTGCACATATTATAAAAGGGCAAACTTCAAAATTTATCGTATATGCCCCAAATTTTTAACAATATTTTGCTGCTTTTTAGTTTTTTCCATTCACGCATTTTCTTATTTACTAAACAAGTTCCTATCGTCCTCAGAGTATTTCCTTAATTCAGCACTAAATGCTGCGATTTTTCTCTGCAATTTTTCTCTGCAACAAAGTTTTCATTGAAGGGCTGAGATTAAACCTATTTGGGTATCCACGATCTTTGAATGAATCGCCAAACTCCATCTAAGAATTTAATAGCAAAAGCTCAGATTTTGTTTCAAATTGAGATATAACATTTCTATATAGAAATTTAAATTAATGATGTGATATAATGATAAATATGAATTCAGTTTTTACATTAGAAGGACTCTATTTTTCTCTCTTATTTCACAACAATGCCAGAATACATAAAAACCTAAAAATGGGGTAGGGGTGGGGGAAGGGGGTCAACAACAACATGATTCTAAATTCTTGAATATTTTTAACTAAAAAAATAATTCTTTTCCCGATGGATTCAAATTTGAATTGGAAAACTTACAATTTTGTGATTGACTTTGTGATTATTGAGCTTTCAAAATGTTGAATAGATTGACTTCAGGTGTGAGAGGAATGAGAGTGAGATGAAGAACCGTATGAGTTAACAAATTCTCAAGTATGATTCAAATAGAAGGAATTGAACTACCTATTCCGATCGGGGATAACAAGTCATTCGATAGAGTGATTCTCAAACTCCAGATGTTTCCTAAATGAAAGTTATATAGTAGCTAGCTCGGGATAGAGATGGGTTGAATTCTCAAAATTTGAAAATAAATTTGGATATGTCTGAAGTGATTCCAAAGTGAATATATTTAGGAGAAATTACATAATTCGATATACTTCACTATCATATATATTATTTTTACGTATACTTTTAAAGCACTAGTTTCTGGACACGAGCATTGCATGTGTATCCCAATTATATAAAATAGATATTTTTGTAATTGTAAGACAATACTAATATATGGTTGTGATGATTAGGTATGTATGAGAGCAATTTAATTAAATATGTATGAGACTTTTTTTTCCCCATTTGGTGTTCCGCTAATTCGAATTCATGTGTAACATCTAGCCAATCCACATGGAAAGCGGTAACATATACCTGCCATCATATGATACAAAATGAGATGATCTGGACAAATAATATATATTAATTAAAAAAGAATGAACCAACAAATAAAAAATTAAATGTAACAACGGAAGCTAAAAGGACCCACAAGTAAACCTCATTAAGTAGTGAAAGAAAATAAATTCTAGCCTTTAATAATGTATTTGGTCAACTTAGCTGTCATTTTTTTTTAATTAAGAAACTTGAAGGGCGTTTATCGAATTCAACTTTAGACTTAAGATCTTCCCACTTATAATATAATTAGTCTCACAGCACGTGCGTTGCACGTGTGTATCGCATCATATCGTATATAATATTGTAAAATAGAATTAATATTACTAAATTAAAGCTTTGTCGTAAATAATTATGATTGAAAGAACATAGGACAAGTGATTATAAATGTTTAATACAAATTATCATAGAGTTACTCAATTTTTAAATCAAAATGACAAAATATCATTGATAGTTTTCAAAATACAATCTATGTTTAAATTTGGGGAGACAATGACATTTTTTAAGTAGTATTATTTGTTACTTCACTAAATTATATAAAAAAAAAAGTTTAAGATCATATGTAGAAATAAATATCAATATAAAAAAGATCACTAGAGACTTTCTTCTTGACGTTACGATCATAAATAATGGACACCAGTTAAGTACAATTTTTCTCTTAAATATTTGAAATTTAATATGTGCATGACACTAATGATCACGATTACCATAAATATTTCAATATTCTATCTTTATAAGAAATATATCTTTTGGAACAAAAACAATGTTTTTCTATAGTGAATGTCAACACTGTTATAAGTAGAATTTTGTAGACACAAAAAATATAACCTCGAAAACTAGTTTTAAAGAAAATTAGGATATTATAGTGAAATGTTGTTATAACAAATTATAGTCAAATAGAGAGGTTTGAGTGCATGTCAAATATTTAGTTTGACAAATTCTTTGTTTTAGTAGCATAATTTAATTTTCATATATGAAAAACATAACCTATTGTGAAAAATATTACATATCTTTACGTTTCTACCTTATCTTTGCAAAATTGTAATCTTCTTCTTTTTTGTGTCACAAGCATATCATATAGGTTTTGTCTAATGAAGTATCAAGTATCTTAATTTTAAATATTGTAAAGTTATAAAAAAAAACATTCAAAATTTTCAATAAAAATAACATATGAATAAACTTTTAAGTGTTATTTATAGAATTTTTAATTTGATTTAAGATAATTTTATGATCAACCACATTTTTCTAACTTACTTTTATATGGCTAGCAAGGAGAGTATCGTACGACATACCATTTTCTCAAGTTTTAAATGAACAAAAAATATTACAGGAACTTCATGCATAAAAAAAATCATACTCAGAACAATTCCTAGCCAATGAAAAAGGAAGACGAAAATATATGTTCATGCTATATTTACTCTAGTGATTCATTTTTTGAAATCTCAATACTTTGCTTTCTCCATTCATTTATACTTACATTTTTATCAAGAAAATAATTATCATCATTGCTATATTATCATATTATAATTAAAAGTAAAACTCTATTTTAGAAATAGTGGACTAAACATCTAAACTAATAATTCAATGGACTACGTTGATGTAAGTTACGTTATTTTAGCAAAATTAAGAAGAAATTCCTCCATTTGAGGGTAGAATCGTAAAAATAAAAAATAGAAAAATACATATGAAATATCTTACCGCAATCATGTGTGCTCTTTGTATTTTTCATTACTATTGTCTCTCCCCGCAACTTGATCAATTACTTTTTTTAGGAAAAATAGTCCACGAAGAATGTATTCGTCAATTTTCACTGATTATGTGAACAGAAATTATTAAGTTCTCTCTCGAATGAAACAAAAAAAGAAATTAATTAAAGAATCAAAAAAAATTAAACGTAAATCCCCTTGCACTATTTAGAGAAATTTTCTATGTGAAGCATATTTCACAATTAATTGCACATTTCTCTGTTCTCTTCTTCTCTTCTTGAATAAAAAGTCAATAGCTAAATTCCCATGATAAGAGTATCAAAGAAACATATTACTGGATTAGGGATGAATCATTTATTAAATTGTTAAGTGATTTTAGATACTCACAGAAAAGAGATCACCAAGAATTTATAAGGAGTGGATGATTGTGATTTATGATTGAAGAAAGATGAAGGTTAAAATTGTTGTGACTATTAGTACGAAATATGTCTTCTTTAACAAATAAAAGTTTATTTAATTTCTAAAATAATAATATTGAAGTATGTGCATGATGAAAATCGTAAGAAGAAATACAAGTATGATTGATGAATAAGTTGCTATAATTTATTCACCGATTCTTTCTTATGTAGTACCTCGAGTTTGGTTGAATTTCGAACTTGATCAATTGTTGCAAACAACACTTGAGATATTTTAAGAAGAAGAAGAAATATAAAAATGTGAAGAAGCACTTCTATTTATAGCTAACAAATTGTGTTATGAATATGTGCTAATTGTGTCTTATTAGTAAAGCTACAACCCTTCGAAAAAGGCACTGCTCATCAGAAAGTCACAACACTGAGAAAAAGTTACAACTTATCAGAAAAGACACAATGATTTCGAAAACTCACAACCTTTTGAAAAAATCACAACCCTTCTGAAAAGTCACAACTCACCGAAAATGTCACAACCTGTCAATTTCAACCCTTCAAAAAAGTTACAATTCATAGCAAAAATTCACAACCGTTTAATGAAAAAAACTATCTATATTTAATATAATATAAGTAAATAAAATAAAAATAAATTAATTGTGTATTTTTTAATTGGGGATATTATAGTAATTCAACATTCACGCTTTTTAGGTAGTGCTAGTTTCGAGCACGTGTTTTGCACGTGTGTTCCATGTGAATTTTATACATATGTTAGAATGACTAAAATTTAATGGCAATATATATGTAAATTGTAATGAAAAATAAAATGTAACAATTACAAAATTAGTGTAAAGACTTACGGCAATAAAACATTCATAGAAAACTAAATTAAGAAGTCTATAGAGAGAAAAAAAGACAAAAAGAAACAGATTTAAGAAAAATACAATGTAGACATTATGCTTATAAGACTGATGTATATATAGCTGAAAAAATAAGTATAAAATTAGTACATATAACTCTCTGAGTTCTTCAACTCCTTTCATATCCTATCAAAATTCAAGAGTCTTCTTCTACTTTAACAATAGAATAAAATTAATAGCCTAATAATCTTGGTAGGGGTTTCATGAGATAAAAAAGTTGAATTTTATAGATAGAGTAGAAGGAATATCAAAAGATATCTTAAAGTTTAAGTTTAGATATTTGGAAGTTATGAATATGAAAAGATTAGAGTTATGAATGTTGAGAGTAAAAAAGTTGAATAAGTAATTATAAAATAATAATAAATAAATAAAGAATATGAAAAGGAAAATTAAAGGTAGCAAACCATGTAGAAAGAACAACTAAAGTTCTTATCACGTAATTAAGCATTAATGAATTTAAATTTGTTAAGCTAGAGTCATTCTTTAATAATAATCAAGAGGACATTATCAATGTGTGTCTCCATTTTGCAGATTTGCACCTTTTAAATTACTAAATTTCGTTATTTATCATAAAGAATAATACTTTATCCACATAAATTATATTATTCATGAGAGGGGTTAAGGAAAAAGTTATGAGAAGAGGAAAAGTATAGCAATTTAGGTAGAGACTTTTTAATTTTATTTTTTTTATAATTATTATATACATATAGATTATATGATAATTATTAATAAATTAGATATTTAATTAATCTTAGGAAGTCTAAAAGTCATTAACATTTTAATTAAATAAACATTTAATTTTATAGAAGAGGTAAGACCGTAATTCAACTTTTTTTGTTCATGCTTTTAGTAATACTGGCAATTATAACAAACTCGTCAGCATCAACTCTACCTGTATATTTCATAATCAATAATGTCTTGTAAATATTCATCAATGTGTCGAAACAAAGCCCCCCACGTATAATACAATCATCTTCTAATTGATTGAGCTCAAGCACTTTGATGAAAAATCGAATGGCAGGATTCCCCAAGTAAATATGCTTGTTGTGGTAATATTATTGCTGGTTTATCTGAAGAAGTTCCTGGAGGTATGGATGGTCAGGAGAAAGCCACTAACCTGCAGGAAGGGGATACCAAAGGGGGGAAATTGCCTCATGTTATGCATGAGGGGTTGGATTTGGACCTTAGTGGAGACCTTAGAGCCACTACTAGTGCTGGAAAAATCCTGCAACAAAAGGAACAACATCAGTTCCGACAGCAAGTTCAAATCGGAGAAAACAGCAAGCATAATGTCACAGAAAATTATGAGAAACAGGGAACTGGTAAAGAGAATGGGAAAACCCAAAGAAAACAAAGTGATAATATTGAGATGGACAGCCCTCCCAAAAGTAAGAATAAGCCTAGTAAACAGAAAAGAGATGCTGCAAAAAGGAGGGAAAACAGGCTTCAAGAAAAGGATAGTGGGCAGGAGCAGGGTGGAAAGGAAGAAGCATGTAATAAATTTATCATGGTTGAGGACAACCATGGGCTTGATATTCTTCCTCTACAAGCTCAATATATGAACACTCCTACATCTTCCACTCCTAAAACTGATCCCCCTGATTTAAGGAAACAAAAAGGTAAGCTTAACTCAGTGGTTACCTTAGATGAATATGCAGCGGAGAACTCAGAAGATGATATAAATGGGGATAATCAGTCCATAGAAGATGATGAGGATGATGATGAGACTAGTGAGGCACTCATTAGGGCTTTTAGTCCTCATAAGGACCAGACTTTGGAGGAGGAAATCCAACAGGTATCACAGAGCCATTGCTTATCTCCAAGGGGTCTCCAGTATGGAAAATTTCACTTCCAAAGGCAAGATGCAAACACTGTCACTTCAGGCAGACCTAACACTAGACTCTTCATCTCTAAATCATCCCAATGATTAGTACAATCATATGGAATGTGAGAGGGATAAACACTCAGGGAGTGTTGGAGAGACTCAGAAAGCTTCACCACTTATCTATTATTGCCATTATGGAACCTTTCTCAAATAGTGTTCATATTCAAAGCTTTAAAATGCAGCTAAGTATGGATAATGCCATTAGTAATTGTAATGGTAAAATTTGAGTTTTCTGGAGCAGTGATATTGACTGTAATATTCTTGATGAAGATGAACAGCAAATCACCTGCAACATAAAACACAATGAACTACCATACCAATTTACTAATACCTTTGTCTATGCTAAATGCAAAGATCATCTAAGAAGACCTCTGTGGGATAAAATGACTCAGTACTCTACTTTAAATGATGATCCTTGGTGTGCTGTAGGTGATTTTAATGTCATTACTTCTATTGAGGAAAAACTGGGTGGACTACCTTATAACATTAGAAAGAGTATTGAGTTCATTAATGTCATTGAGGCATGTGGACTAGTGGACATTGGATTCAGTGGCCATAAATTCACATGGTCCAATAAAAGAGGTATTAATCATAGAATCTGGAAGAGATTTGACAGGGCTATGGTTAATGACTCTTGGCTAGAAAGGATACCTCAAACCACTATCACCCACTTATCCTCTACTGGATCAGATCATTGCCCTTTGTTAATGGAAATGATACCCAAAGACTCTAATCACATCAAGTACTTCAAGTTTCTCAACTGTTGGGTTGACAGCCCTCTCTTTATGGAAACAGTACAGAATTGTTGGGATAAAGAGGTGGAAGGTACTGACATGTGGAGATTTCATCAGAAACTGAAAAGGCTAGCCAACACTCTTAGTGCTTGGTCAAAGGAAGAGTTTGGGGATATTTTCCAGAATGTAAGAAGGTATGAGGAACAAGTGCACAAGGTAGAGGATGAGTACATTACTCATCCAAATGAAGCCAACAGAAGTGCCTTACGTGAAATCAATGCTAAATACATCAAATTCCTGAAGTTGGAGGATATTATTTTGAAACAGAAAACCCAGCTTCAATGGTTCAAAGATGGTGACATAAACTCCAAATACTTCCATTCCATTATAAGAGGAAGAAGAAGGAAATTATTTGTGCAAAAGATTATCAATGAAGAAGGTGAATGGTTACATGATGAGGAGGAAATTGCTCAAGCTGCTAGCAATCATTTTGAGGAGATCTTTACAGGTGAGGAGAAACTTATTAATGAAAGTACCTTGGAATGTATTCCAAGGATGGTTAGCCAGGAGCAAAATAGCCAGCTGACCAGCCTACCCACTATGGAGGAACTTAAAGGTGTGGTCTTTTCTATGAATCCTAATTCTGCAGCTGGTCCGGATGGTATGAATGGGTATTTTTTCCAGAAATGTTGGCACATCATCAAGAAGGACCTAATGGGAGTGATTAAGGCATTCTTTAGTGGTCAAATAATTCCTAAGTACTTCTCCCATTCCTGTATTGTTTTGCTCCCTAAAGTTAATAATCCAAATAAACTAGCTGAGTTTAGGCCTATAAGTCTGAGTAATTTCACTAGCAAGATTATTTCTAAACTAGTAAGTACCAGACTTAGGCCTATCCTCCCTTACTTGATCTCTTCCAATCAATTTGGTTTTGTTAAAGGTAGAAGTATTTCTGAGAGCATTATGCTTGCTCAAGAAATAATTCACCAAATTAAGAAACCCAATGTTGGAAGTAATGTCATCATCAAGCTTGATATGGCAAAAGCATATGACAGGGTCTCCTGATAATACATCTGCTTGGTGCTAAGGAAGATGGGTTTTGAAGAGAGGTTCATTGATTTGACTTGGAGAATAATGGCAAACAACTGGTACTCTATCATTGTCAATGGTAAGAGGCATGGTTTCTTCCACTCTACAAGAGGCCTCAAACAAGGTGACCCATTATCACCTGCCCTATTTATTTTAGGTGCAGAAGTATTATCCAGGTCCCTTAACAGGCTAAATACTCATCCGGATTATCAAGGTTTCTTCATGGAAAGGAGGGGGCCTCAAGTAAATCATCTAAGCTTTGCTGATGACATCATTCTTTTCACTTCTGGAAGGCACAAAACCTTGAAGCTTTTAATGAAAACTTTAAAGGATTATGAAGAGACTTCTGGTCAACTTATCAATGAAAACAAGAGTCACTTTATGCTTCATTCCAATGCTTTCAGCAGCACAAGAGAGAGAATTAAAAGAATCACAGGCTTCAAACAAAGACAAGGCCCCATTACTTACCTAGGTTGCCCTTTATTTGTTGGTAGACCTAGGGTCACTTATTTTTCTGATCTTATTAATAAAACTAGTTTCCGAGAACGTGCGTTGCACGTTTATCCTAAAATCCTTCATATAAAGTTTGTACTGCAAAAAATAAATTTAGACTATATATATATATATATATATATATCAAGAATTAGCTATTATCACATTTGTTACCGACCCAAAGGTATATATGTACATTTCACAAATTTCGTCAATAATTTATTTCCTCGTAAATTTAAAGAATAAAGTTACAATGGTTCATATCAACGTATAAGACACCATTGAATCTCTTCATCTTCATTTTTATTCTCTTCATGGTAATTTTTTT
>NC_028644.1:64131915-64283375 GCF_001406875.1 Solanum pennellii
AATATGAAGATTCACTTACAAAGTTGAAAGGTCAAGTGTTACAAAAATTTAAGACAAATATTAATTAAGAACATAAATTAATTTAGAAGATAAATCATATACATGTATCTATTTAAAGGGTAAATAATTCAAGAAAATAAATTAAATTAGATATTTTAATTAAGAATTATTCTAAAGAAGTGCAAAAGTCATTAACATTTCCATTAAAATAATGTAACTTAATATTTAAATTAAATAGTTAAATATTTTTATAATAATTTAATTTATAATAAGGATAAAATCGTAATTCAACTTTTAACTTTTTTTGTTCCCTCTTATAATAATATATGATATGATTGTTTGCAGAATTACAGGTTGGCAAACAAAACAGCTTAGCTATGGAGGCAAGGCTATACTCTCCAAACATGTTCTTCAGGCCTTACCTATACATCTTCTATCTGCAGTAACCCCACCCAATACAATCTTCAAGCAAATTCAAAGGCTTATTGCAGATTTTTTCTGGGGTTGGAAGAGTAATAGGAAAAAATATCATTGGTCTTCATGGAGAAATCTGAGCTACCCTTATGAGGAAGGTGGGGTGGGGATGAAGAACTTACAAGATGTTTGCAAGTCCTTCCAATTCAAACAATGGTGGACCTTCAGAACAAAGCAAACCTTGTGGAGAGATTTCTTGAGAGCTAAATACTGTAAAAGATCAAATTCGGTTAGCAAAAAATGGCACACTGGAGAGTCAGCAACTTGGAAACACATGTTACTTGACAGACAGCAGGTGGAGCAACACATTTATTGGAGACTTCAAGCTGGGAACTCTTCCTTCTGGTGGGACAACTGGCTAGGCACAGGACCATTAGCTCAACACACCAGCAACAGCAACAGACTTAATAACTGTACAGTTGCAGAATTTTGGGGAAATGGGGAATGGAATTGGAGCAAACTGGTGCAACATGCACCAGCCAGCCAACTATCCAACATCCTGGCTACAGAAATACCTCAACAACATCACAAGCCTGACCAAGCTATTTGGAAACTCAACAACCATGGCAACTTCAGCTGCTCTTCTGCATGGGAACAAATCAGAAACAAAAGAGAAAGGAACCACTTTAATTCTCTCTTATGGCATAATTGCATTCCCTTTAAATCTTCATTTCTTTTATGGAGAACTTTAAGGGGTAAGCTCCCAACTAATGAAAGGCTATCTAAATTTGGCATTGAGCCATCACATTGTTTTTGTTGTTTTGATAGAACAGGCATGGATAGCATTGAACACACCTTCAACTCATGACAATTTGCAGCTAGAGTGTGGAACTTTTTTGCAGGAAGTGCAGGGCTGCAGGCTGAACATTCAACACTGCAGATGCAGGTCAAACAGTGGTGGACAGCCAAGCCAAGGAATGCAGGCCATCAATTGCTGCTGCAGGCCACTCCAATTTTCATCTGCTGGAACTTATGGAAGAACAGGTGTGCATGCAAGTACGGAGGCAAAGCAACTAACGTCAACCGCGTCAAATATGCAGTCTACAAAGATACATTTAAAATGCTGAAAAATGTGTTCCCACACATTAAATGGCCTGCAAACTGGACAGCCTTAATCCAAATAAGTGAGAAGTGTAACCATGGCATCAAAGTGTGTATGGTAACATGGAATAAACCTCCGGATCAATGGATCAAGATAAATACAGATGGAAGCGCACTCAAGAATCCGGGAACGATTGGGGCTGGAGGTATTCTCAGAGACAAAGAAGGCCAATTAGTGATGGCCTTCTCAACACCTCTTGGAGAAGGATCGAACAACACAGCTGAAATTGAAGTTGCTCTCCTTGGGATGAATTGGGCACTGGAGCTAGGATACAGGAATATAATACTTGAGTTAGATTCCCAATTAGTGGTGCACTGGATTTCAAAGAAAACAGCCCCACATTGGAGTATTTCCAATCAGCTAGACAAACTCCAACACCTCATCATGCAAGCTCATAATTTCAAATGCTGTCATAACTTCAGAGAAGCAAATTGGGTAGCGGATGCACTTTCAAAGCACAGCCATACCACTGCAGTTCCCCAAGTATATCACAACAGCAATGAACTACCTAAAGAAGCCAAGGCATACTACCATCTTGATTTAATGAACTTGCCAAGCTTTAGAAGAAAGAAAACTAAGATGATCTTTGATCCTCCTTGAGGTTAATTACCTTTTCAACTTAGCTATACTTAAATAAATATAGCTGCTTTGAATAGGTGTTTAGGTTATTTAGTTTATAGACTTTCTTGTTAAGGGAGAGTCTCCCTAATTTATGCTTCCTACATACTTTGTAACGAGAGGAGTCCTCTCCTTAGGTTCTTAGTATTTTGGTTTCATCCTTTATTGTAAGGGGAGGAGTTGACTTTCTTCGGAAAGTCGATTCCAAACCATCGTAGGACTGGAGGTTAGGTTTATGCCCCCTCCTTGTATTTTGAATTTTGTTATTAATGATAAGGCCTGGGGGTGTCGCTCTGCCCCTACCCCTCCAAGGGTTATTCAAAAAAAAAAAATATGCTTGTTTATACCAATCAGTATAAGACTATGACTGTTAGGTTGTGGAGACTGATTAATGATGTACTATTTATTCTCCATTTATTCTCTGTAACTAAATATACTCTGAATTATTAATATATACCCCACCGTCATGGAAGTTTACCAACGGGGTGTTACCACGAGATATTGGTTTCTCTCTTTCTCTCTCTAGATCTCTCATCTCTCTCTCAAAAATTTTTGTGTTCTTCATTCATCAAGTGTGTGGATTCGATCCTAACAATGACAAGAACCTAAAATCATACAAGTTGGGGGAAAAAGCTCATTATCATGACTTAGAGGATAGTCGAGTTCTTCCACAATGAGTTGTTGGTTTATTTATTGAAAGCAAGGGTTAGAGTTCTACGTTGCATTGACAATTGCTCCTCCTTCTCGACGTTGATTTGAGAGATGAATAAAATTTGGACTTGAAATTCAAGAATGTCATGATCGTGAAACACACTTGAATCGTAATAGAGATTTCACAGATAAAATTGAAAGAATTATCATAATGGTTTTATTGGGTAGATACACCATCTTGACAAGTAGTAGATTTTCTGGGTAATTTTAATTCTCCTATTTCTGATATAGACATATGCTCACAAATTGACGCGAAACCGCATGGGAAATTTACACCTTCTCTATTTCAACTTTCCAACAGTATGTGCTAAAGTATTTGTTGTTGCATTTATTTATTCAAACTTAATTTGTTCCAAAATATCATCAGAGTACAAACTAAAGGATTCAAAATGCCTTGAGTACATTTTATACCGTCAATGGCAATGCTACAGCAATTAAGCACCAGTACATGAAGCAACCGTTTATTGGTTGAGATTTGAGCGTCAGTGCCATTTCTTTTCCATTCTTTGTTTTTGGTAGTAACTATGATATTGCCATTGTTTATAACTTTAATGATCTGCTGATATTGTGGGGCATGCAAACTAAAAGCTATCGAGTAAAAGTGATCGTAATGTGCTAGTTCATATAAGACCATCTAAAAGCTATCAATTAAAACTTATCGCAGTGTGCTAGGAAGTTAAGGGTGTACATATATTTGCAATTAGCAGCAAAACAGAGCAAAAGCAAAGCATTAAGGTCAGAAAAAGTAGATTAACCTTAACAAATCGATCTCGCCTATTGTCCCCTACAGCAAAGTTAAACACCTGCAGTGTTTAAAAACCACAAACAACATTTAACAAAAGTGAATGATTAAAAGTAGAAAAAAAAACAATCGAGAAAGATAAAAAGGAATAGAAGACGGCATAAACTACAGTATATGTTTTCCATCACAGGTTATTCATATCATCCCCGATAAAACTTTCTACTTGAGCACTACCAAGAAACTATTGAGGATGAGAAACTATTGAGGATGTGGGACCTTGGGATGGTTGAGTATGGTGACAGAAAACAAAACATGGAACAAGACCAATTTAAGCGTTATCATCCTTACGATCAGAATGGACTCTTTGATTTTCCTCTCCTTCGTTCATGATCACACTTCTGTTAAAAATTCACCTTAACTATTATGCAACAAAAACAAAGCGCCAAAAATATATACATGTATTTTATCCAGGCACGGAAAAGAGAAACAGTTAAATGGACAATAACATGTGATTTGAGACAATTATACAGATGATGAGAGTAGCTGAAAAGGTTTTGGAAGAAGGATACTGAAACTTCATGACCGCTGCAGAAGAGAAGTCGAGCAGCAACTACAAGACTGTTACAGCGATAGGGCGTTTCAGAACAATTAAATTAGGGCTGTCAGCAAATTAAATTTATAATAAATTAATATTTAACTAATATTTTTAATAAATTAATATATAAATAATACTGTAGAGTTAAAACGGTAAATCAACTTTGGAGTTAGGAGGTTCATGCTTATAATAATACTAGATTTTGAAAACGTGCGTTGCACGTTTATCCCTTGTAATTACTACAAAATGTATGCATACTTAAAAAATTGAATTTCAGAATAGAAAATATATTTGTATTGCACGCTACTTAGTATAAATATTCGTAAATTATTTAAATACAGTTACAATATATATAAATAGTTATTCATAAAATTAAGTAATCAAAAGAGAAAGAGTGTAACACCAAATTAGCTAATGAATTCGAAAATAAAATGAAATAAAGTAGACTAAAAACAATAAAATAGCTAATTAATTCTAAAACTTTTAAATTACAAAAATTAAAGAGAGAAATAGTTCTAGTTTATAAGAATAGAGGAACTTCCTCAATAACTAACAAAAGTATAAACAGATCTATCTCTTTTTTATTGCATATGTGATGAATAATTACATTCATCAACAATTATCCATCAATTATTATACATTAGAATAACAAAGCGTATGCATCAACAAAAAGTAATTGTGTTGAACAATGTGTCAGTGTAATTACATCCACCAATAATCATTCATCAACAATTATACATTGAAATAACTAAGTGTATGCATTAATATAAAGTGATTTTGAAGATAATTTTTTGGTATTTATAGTTACAAGTTTGAAATTGTAAAATTCATTTAAAAATCGATGATATACATAACGTCTATGAGAATTAGATTGTTTAAAGTTGGATATATGTAAAGTTTCTTACTAAAATCTAAATATGTGCCATATTAAGATGTATGGTGATTCAAAGGACATTTTTGTTCTTTAATGTTAAAGGATATTTCGAATATAATTTACTGTCTTTTGTTGTTACGAAACACTTCATCTACCGGACTCTATTTTAGAATAAAAAATAAATTAAACATTTCTTTAATTAATCCTACCTAGAAACATAATGGATTAATACCAAGTAATATTTTATTAATTATTTCTTTAATTTAAATTAGTAAAAAGGGTAGAATAATAATCCTATCTTAAAGTTAAGATCTTCTCACTTAATAAAAATAATAATAATTTCTTGACTCGCCTTCCGCTCGTTTTCCTATATCAGTCAATACACATTTTTTAGAAAAAAGTATAAAGATTATTAATAATATTGTTTTATGTTTAAAAATTAAAAGGAGTATATACTCCTTAAAATGAGTATAAAGTGTGAGGTCCATCCCCATGTACCAAACTTTGAATAACTTTGTGCCAATTTCAAAGTTTGGTAGAGTTGGTAATCTATAAAGAAGAAAAACTTGTTTTGTGCCAATTTCAAAGTTTGGTAGAGTTGGTAAGCTATGAAGAAGAAAAAAAATTGTTTTTCTTCTATAACACATTTGGAGGGTAGTGTATTTGTTCTCTATAAAAGGGAGGACAATTCTTCATTCTAAGTACACCAAAAAAGAATTACAAAAGGAGAGAAAGAAGAGTGAGGCATCACAGAGGAAAATAATCTGTGAGGAAAAATAGAGAGTGTGAGCGATATTGTAGTGAGGTGGAAAAATCAAAAGAGTGTTATTTCTTTTGAATGTGTAGTGGTCTTTGGAGTTTTACTCAGACACACAAGTGTAAAATCCTTACTATAGTGATATTCGTTGCTCCTCTCGGGTCGTGGTTTTTCCCTTATTTAGGAGGGTTTCCACGTAAAATCTTGGTGTCATTATTTCTCTTTTATTCTCGTTGATTAACCTTATTGTTGTGTTCCGCATTTGTTGCCTTTATTACTGCAAATATTATTTCTGTTACGGATTTATTCCCAACATAAAGAATCTATGAGATTTTTTATCCAAATACTTTTTCTCTAGATAGAATAAATGAAATAATAAGTTCTAAATTTAATCAATAAAAACATAAAGTTGCAGAATATAAAAATATTTAGTAATACCGTTTTTTCTCTTCAACGCTTCCACTTCTTTCGTTATTAGGAATATTTATTTACAAATATGAAATCACACCATGATTTTATTTTCATACAAGTAGTAAATCATTTATAAAATTTAAAAAAACACATTAAATATAATGCATGCTAATTTGTCTAGATTTAATTATGAGAAAAAACTAATTACATGAATTATTCAATTGTCTTATCCAATAACTTAGAGTGTTCACTACATGATAATCAACTTGTTATAACAAACATAATCTTTAAAAGAAGATTTGTACATCAGACATGTAAATGAAAATTTTTGTTTTCTTTTTTATTGTCATTATTCAAGAAAAAGTAGTCAATTTACCTTCCTTCAACCGAAAAATTGAATGTAACAAACAATGAACTAAGTAAAAATATGCAACATTGAAATAAAAAATAATACTTACCAAACAATAAATAAATGTCCATGACGCCTTTAACCTTCTTGAAAAATGCTTCGAATGCACTGAAATGCTTAAATTCTAATTCAGATACTTTATTCTCCAAGAATTTACCGTCAATAAATTAACTAAACAACATAAATATTCTTTCTCACACAAGTAGGTTTGTTTTACCTCATGAATGTTGAGCAGACTTTTTGTCCAAATGAAAAACTCTCTAGAATTATTTATCACCTATTGCGTTAAAAACATAAATTTTTGATGAAAATAATGAAACAAAACATGTAATATTAGTTCTATCTATATACATATATGTCTAAAATTTATTGATCAAAAGAAACATGAAAAAATTGAAGAAGAATTTTGTGAGATGAATCAATTCACATGCTATTGTCATGAGAAGACATCAAAATGATGTATTTTGTTGGAAAGATCATGTATATAATTTTATCAATGGAACTCTTCAAATTCTTTAACTTAAAATTAAATAAGAGATGTTTTGAAATGTTTGAACTTCATTTGTTTGAATGACTATTTATCTTTCATTATATCTTTATTACTTTAAAGTTTATTATCTAATTATTTATTAAAAATACTTTTACATTTTAAAAAATAGAAAAAATATTTAAGTGAAGGACAAAATGGTAATTCAACTTTGAGGTTAGGAGCTTCCCACTTATCATAATATATGATATATGATATGATGATATGATGATGATGATATAGAGCAGAAAGATATGTATTTGTATTTTAATATCCCATCTCTCTTTTCTTTATACAAACACAACCACAAATCATACATTTAGTTTTTATTTTTGTAAAAAAAAATAAAAAATAATTAGGGAATCTATAATAACTTTACGAGAAAGAAGTGTAAAAAATAAATTTGACCATCAAATAATAAAATTGAATTAAAAAAAAACATGTGAGAAGATCAAATATATCCCTTCATTGATTTTTTAAAAAGAAAAAGAAAAAAGAAAATGGTATTTGTAAGTCATTTGTTTAACCAAAATAAAGACATATATCAAACCCTTTTTCCCAAAATAAAATAAAATTATTTACAAGTTTTAATGGGAGAGTTGGTCAAAATGAGCTTCTATTATATCCTGTTGTGTCCTTCTATTAAAGCTCTCCTCTTGTTGTTTGTTTTGTGGAGTCCCAATTTTGGCGTGGCCAATTCCATGATGCCAAATTGGTAACAAATACTTGAAAGAGTGATGACTCAAGAGAGATGGTGAAGAAAGTAGACATAGTTCAACGAATTGATGGGAGGTTCATAAGCTTAAGATATCCATATTCCAAAACAATATTATCCATAGTTCAATGAAGTCATTTATTCAAATTCCATAAGCAAATATTAATGTGGAAAAGTTCTATTCATTTCCAAATTGAACAAAAGAAGCAAACAATAGATAAGGTCTCCAACATGGAGATAATAATTGAGAGTAAAAACTTCTATTGCTATTAACTAGAATCTGCAATTTAAAAAAAAAATTACATAGATACAATATGGAACTTCAATATGTACAACTTGGAAACCCTTTCAATGCTTGAGGTCTCAGTTTTTACCACATTCAGATACAAAAATGTAGTGACAATGGCAATTGTGCGCGATTCTTAAATGGCAAAAAAATAATGCCAACTTAACTATGGAAATTATGTACAGATATAACTAACTATAAAACTTAAATCGTACAGTGGCATATCAACAGAGCCTTCCAAGGCTCTGCTGCTATCATCAAAAAAAGTTTTTGACTGATTCTGGCAGTTCATCGAGTAGTATAAGCTTCGGACGATTTGAACTGATCACACAGCATGTAACTGATTTAAAAAATTCAGTTTTACTCTATCAGAGTCACCAACTCCTTTCTTCCCAGAAGAACTAGCAGCCACTTGTTCCTTCAAAGCTTCCTTCTCCAGTTTCTTCTTTTCAGCATCAGCTGCTTGTTCATTCTCATCGCGTGATTTTTTAAACATCTTCATGAACACCACCAAAATTTGTGTCACTGCATCCAGAAAGTAAGGAAATGAAAACTGACAAAGTTTGTCACAAACATTGTCCGGTTAAAGAGTTGGTTGGTGAGGAAAAATCTGTTGGAGCAATTTTCACACCGGTTAAAACAAGATCTCAAGGACAAATGCAATTCGAGAAATCTAGCCGATGGCTATATGCACTCAACAAAAGCTACAAAGGCCATAAATGTTGCATCCCATAATCTTCACATAAAGACAGACAACTAAAAAGATTGCATCACTGATAAACGCTACTGGAATAGCTATATTACCAAGACTGTTTGTTAAACAGCCAAACGACTGTAGTTTTTTCTTTTCCAGATGACTGATAAGTGATAATACAGCAAGAAATATAACGTATGTATCTCTAACCTTGCTCAAAGGGGCATCGAGCTGGATCTTCGCCAAAATACAGGGATAGGGAGTCTGCACTCCTTCCCTGCAGATTTACAAGATAGAAAAACAATCAATAAACTTGGCATGGCTTATACATCCAGGAGGCTTTAAAATATGGCATAACGGATGCAAGTAACTCACCACTTCAATATAAAGAGTAGTGAGAGACTTGACTTCAGCCTCAGCAGTATCAAGGAAATTCTTTAACACCTGAGAAGGAATGCACGAGTCACAAACCGCATATTTCAGATGTTTAACAAAATTATGTGTACACCAAATCAGAGACATCGCAATCAAGTTTGACTGCATCACCAGACTCCACTCTAAAACCATGTCCAACACAAACCAAATTGGGAGTTTTCCCAGCGCAAGCCTTTTTCACTTGACCTTGTTAAGAACACAAATGTCATCCATTGGGGACACCTATCACTCTTCTAAAACAGTGGTACACTGCTTCCTTTGTTTTCTCAAACTATCTAGAATAAAGCTTTTTGATAGTAAATAGGGATCCTTGTAATGTATAATGAAGGAAAGCTGGGGAAAGAGGAATCTGCACAATGCCATTCATTTCATATCTGGCGTAAGAAAATCTCGAGAATTTGATAATACATTTAGGGGTCGTTTGGTAGAGCGTATTAAGAAAAATAATGGATGCATTAACCTTGTTTATTGCTAGTACCATGTTTGGTACTCTTTTCTAAACTATGTACAACTAGTGCTTGCATTAGTTATACACTCTTATCGTTTATTAAAGTAGATTATCATATGACCTTCAATTTTCAAAATTTAAAACTAAAAAGAAACATTATCTTGGAAGTACAAGTAACTCATTTGGTATGTAGGAATAATTTCACATGTTACCATTCTCTTTTCTCACCTTCTGAAATCCTGAAGATATTGTACCATCATTGTCGGATGCAGTAAGTTCTTGTTCAACTTTCTCAAGACCTTTACTCACTGCTTGCATTTCTTCAGCCAAAGACTTCAGTTGAATCTAACCATATAATATGAAGTAAACAAACATTTCAGTTCACCATAATACCAGTAGTACTGCAAAGGAAGACCATAATAAATAGCAAGGGTACCTTAGAAGCAGCTTCCAAGTGAAGAAGATCCTTGTCAAAATCAAGCAACTCTGGCATTTTCTCAGCAAGGAGCTGACAAAAAAACGAATTTACACATTTGGCATCACATTGGGAAGTGCAAACATATATATGCCGAAGAGTAAAGACTAAGGCTGGGCTGGTCAAGCCAGCTATAGTTTATAACTTAAGGCTATCAACTAAAGTTCACTGATAGTTGGGCAAAAGAACAGCATAAGCATAGAATACTGAAAGTAGAAAATATATACAAAAACATTTAGTTCTCTACAGAACTCAACCTTCTACAATACAGGAACCTCATGGGTGCACCAAAAAGCAATAAGGGACAAGAGGCTATTCCTTAACTGTGCAAATTACACTACACTTTCAAAAGCTCTCCTAATTCTCACTCTCCACAAAACCCACACAAGTGCAAGAGCATACCTTCCACGCCTTGTGTCTCCTCCTTCATCTTCCGCCATTTCAGTTGAGCAACATTACTTATACAGTGACGGGCATCACCCAAATGTACCAAACGAACACCACATTTCCCACCATAACCGAGAAGTTATCGCACAATCTAGAAGACGATTCGCGTCTTCACCCGACCCCTTACACATAAAACACCGCCCAACATAAGTAGTTCTCCTCTTCATTCTTTTATCATCCATCAAGATCACCCCTCTTGTTCCTAACCAAGTGAAAAAACCTACCTTTCTCAGAACCTTAGGGATCCATATCAAAATATATGGAAGGCTATCTTTCTTATCATTGATCAAAAATTTGTCCAAAGAAAAGGACTTTAGCAAATTTATCCTTAGGCGGCCAAATGGAACTTAGATTACAATGAAACCTTAACAAAGACAAGATTACAATGAAACCTTAACAAAGACAAGGACCAGACAATAGAGTCTAGCTAAAAAGAATCTGGGCTTGCTTTTTCAATTCAAATCCGTGAGCGAGGATTCCTCTTTCTCTTCTCCACAAAAATTTGAAGTGGTTTATAACTTACGGAGTATCCGATAATCTCTCGCAGTCTTGTATAAGCCTGTGAGATGAAAAAACTTGAACATTTCCAGGAGTCAATCGATTTGCACCAGTCGACCAGTGAGAGCGATAACTTAAAGATATAAACATCATATAACCTTCCTTTTAGCCTATTCCCACTTGAGCGTACTTCACAGCTGATACGCTCATAATACTTGACGCCCCGAAATAATGAACAGGGATAGATATGGAGATACAATTTAAGAAAATGAACCTTAGGCACTTCAATATAAGAGAAGAGAGAAGTAGAACAAAATAAAGAAAAATGCAACTGGAAAAATGTTGAAAATAAAGTGAACGATATAAGATGGATTAGTTTTCAGATTTTCATCTTTAAGGGCTGCTGACTCTCAAAAATCCGCTACACCGCCTTGCCGCCGCCTTCTTGTTTGAGTGCTCAACAGAAGCACCTATACGCACTTGGACTTTCCTTTGGGTGATCTAATAGATTTTTTGTGTATTTTATTTCCAATTGTTTCATTTGTCAAGATACTCTAAGCTTGAAATTTTTAATTTCTATTTAGATAGTCTTGTATGCCTAATTTCATGTTTGATCTTCTATTTCATTTTAGAGTATTGGAGTTGATACTGGATCTAGCTATCACCGACCTACTGTCGTACTAGCGTCAAGTGCAGCACTTAGCCAATAATCCCCAATGATAGGGGCTACACTTAGACAAAGTATGAATCAAGAAGTTTTAAGCGTTAGATGCATGTGTGGCATTTAGCTATGTTTAACCTCTTTTGCTGGAGTAATCTCTCCTTTGTAAATGATATGGATCAATCAACCCACCAATAGTTCTAGTAATTCCTGAACTACTAAGTGTACTACCAAGCATTCTAAAGCCTCATGCATCTTCCTTGATTGTGTAGAACCATGCCATACTTATGTGGTGAGCCTTGCTTGTGCACTATGGTTCCCACTTGTGCTTCACCACGCCTCGTGCATGCTACATCATCAGACCATGCTCCTGTGCTAACACTATCACCATACCAGCCATGCCTCCATGAAACAGTTCCTAATTTTCTTCGCGTTACTACTAAGACAACGAATCATTTGACCTTGAAATTCCTTGCCTCCTCTCTGTTAGCCTGGTCCATGGCTTTGTTGCGCTTGCGCATCATGCCACACTTATGTTTGTGAACCGTGCTTGTACACTATGGCTTCCACTAGTGCTTCTTCACCATGCCTCATGCACGCTTCATCTTCGTAGCATCCTCTTGTGCCAAAACAACCACGCCTACCAGCCATGCGTAACATGGAACTATTCCCCAATTTCTTTAACTTTCTAATTAAAACTTAAACAAAGAATCATTTGGCTTTTGAGTGTTGAAACCTTGAAAGCGCTCGCCTCCTCTAAAGTAGCCCCCTTCATGGTTTTAGATGGGTTATGATATAGACCTCAAATACACTTGGCACTTTTTCAATTCAATCATGAGCTACTCAACAATCATTATTGAGCCAAAACTAATCTGATTCAACTTACGCTTAAGTCACCTTCAACTCTTCCCAATTCAGAGCTAATTGATCAATACGAGTACATAAAGGTAAAAACAGAAAGGCATCATAATGCAGTAACTCTACCTTGCACAGATAATGCATCAAGGTCATTTTGTTGTTTCTCGCACGAGTGTCAGAAAGCTTAAGAAGACTGTCCAACTTGAACCCTACAGCAGATCCTGTAACGTAATTACAAAACAAAGATGTTAGTCCCGACGACTCCACCCAACAACTGATTGTTTTCTTATAGAGATATAGATCTTAGAAAACTGTACCTCGTGCTGTACCCTGATTCAGAGCATTTCCCAATGTTAGAATGGTCTGCATTATCTGACGTAATTTGGCAGATTCTTTCACCTAATTGACCAGGAAATTCAGTTAGAGCCTAGTTAAATCAGAATGTGCCAAATCAAACTTCATAAGGTATTAAAAATACCTCTCTAGTAGCATCATTAATTGTACTCAGGTTACTTCTCAAGTCCTTCACCTGAACAATTCAACATATTATAGTCAACAGAAAAATTAATGGCAGAATCCATAGACATTAGATCACTAAGAAGTACAAGAGCAAATACCTGATTAGAGAAAGTGATAGTAAATGAAAACACTCGTAACTTGGACTCAACTCGTGGGACCTTCATCAGCTCCAGGAAAAACTGAAACGGGTATTACTAATCCGGTTAATTACTTATAACTTAAAGGATAGGAAAACTTGTACTTCCCCACATATATGGTCAAAATGGAGAAGACCTGCTCACACTTTCCAAGCATCGCCTTGTCCCCATTATAGTTCTGGAAAATAGAACAATAAACAGTAAGATCAAATTGTGAAATCAAGAATAACAATTAAATATCAAATGGCAAGTATAGACTGTCAAGAAACTAACACAACTAAGTTCACAAAGAGAGGGGGAAATCAAGCAGAAACAAGTATGGATCTACATACACAAAAGACTAAGATATATGCCTATGTTTATACACATCCACACCCACCGGGAAAGGAAGTTCCCAGAAATAGGTATCTGCATGATTAGACATTGAAACAGACACATGAGCATGCACGCACAGCATAGATGCAAGTACATACTGTATAAGCATGAAACCGCCAAATGGGTCATTGAATTATGGGCATCAACCTGCACAGCTACTTGCAACAAATGGCACATCAACAAAATTATAGGCTCCTGCTGTTCCTATGACTCACTTAACTATTCTAACGTTAAGTACAATTGCAGAATGTGAAGGTTTTGACTCTTGTTTCCAAATACTATGGGCAAAAAACATCAACATGGAGTATTTTCTCTAAACGAGAAAAGTTAAAAGAAGAATCAAAGCAAACTTCAGAACATACCTCTAATATTACTTGTGAAATCAAAATAAATGACTAGACACACATTATAAGCATATTATTGTAACTTAAACTTTGCCATGATAGGCAAGCACAGTAGGATGAGAAAGAGATTATACCCTCAGTGTCTCCATTTCTTCTTTTGTTGGGCAAAATTTTATCAGATTTTCAACCTGATCAATGTCCAGAGCTGATGAATCCAAAGCCAAAATAGCATTCTGTAAGACATGCATACAAATATAATTTGTCAGAAATCCGCGGTAAATTTTCCTGTGTAAACAGAAATTTTATTTGCATTTGCATAATACTGGCCGCGAGTATTCATATAGCGGACCCCAACTTGTTTGGAACTGAGGCGCAACTGTTGTTATAATATTAGTAAAAAGAAATCCATGGCAAATATTTCATTCATTTCAATGTACCTCCATTAAAACTCAAAATAAGGAAAAAAGAACTTCCAAAGAAACCATGCATGAGCATCCTAAAGAAATGCTCGTCAGTCATTACACTTATTGAACACATGCATGAATCAGCATATTGATACTGTGCATTATGAAACATGATTTTGACCAAAGGCCAAAGGATAGAATATTTTATACAATTTGTATCATGATTCCTTTGAATTTCAAAGGAAAAATATCCATAAGAGTTCAATTTTGAACTCTTCAACTTCGGTGAAATTACATGATCTTTTCAACACAATAAAATTATCAAAAATATAAAACATAAGAAAGTCTTTTGGATAAATAGTTCTACAGCTAGCTCTTTTTTTCTACTTCCATAGAAAGCTCATTTTCTCCTTGTACAAAATAAAGGTTTCTTTATCCATTTCATTGAACTCCGGCTAAAAAATATTTCTAATAACGATAGTGTCTGATCCTACTTGTGCATGTATCTTGACTAATTTATAGGGTACTTGACACCTCCTATCAACATAGGTACGGGGAACTATGCCCTCCAAAATGCAATCAGATGAGGAAAACCACCAAGTCTTAGTTTTGGTCGCTACTAGAAAAACCACTTGGCCACACTCTAAAGTGCTCATTGAACTCCACCAATATGAGAAAAGCATAACTAACTTGAAACTGAATTACAAGGAGAACTGTTATAGGTTAATGGCTAACATAAAAATAGTCAAACTACCAAACTCCTCTGAGTATGACATAAATGTTATGTGTAGTTAACCGATCTATACGTTCTTCATTCCATTGTTGAGAAAAAATATAGATAGTTAATCAATATATTGTACTTCTATTAAGCAGAAACGAAGATACTTCAATTTAGAGTTCAGTACATAATATAATCTTTTTGATCTAATAAAAAGATTATAGCATGTAGAGTTCAATACATACAAGATACAACAATCTTTTCCTTTTTTTTGTTGTTGAGAATGGACTTTTAGTCAAACCCATTAAGCTGATTCAATAATTTTGCATATCTATTTGATTCATCAGATACATACTTCTATAGTTTTAGCAAATGTACAAAGGGATTAAAAAAAACTAAAATACTAAATTGTAATCTTTTGGAAAAGATTCGTTAATTTTAATGGCTGTTTAGTTTGTGTTACTTTTTAAATTATTAGCAGCTCATTTTCCAAATATCTGATTGTCCTAAAGCCCAAGTAAAGATCACATAATCTAATAGTTTCATCTGATAAACAATAAAAGAATATTATTAAAAGACCCACCTGTTGGCTAGAAGACATAAATTAGTGCAATAGATAAAAGTATCGAAGCTAATAGTAGAAACAAGAAAGACACAAAAAGAACTCACAAGCATATCAGGCAGGGGAATCTTGATTTTTGTAAGCATGATTTCACAATTGTATGCCCTGCGCAAATCAATCTGGCAAAAGCATATGTTAAGAAATCATCCCGGTCTTTTAACATTAGACCAAAATGTAACACTTCCAGTCTTTCACTATAAATAATGGGAGTTCTGTAAAATAAACCTCCAATACCTCAGGAAGAAAAAGAAGCCAACACCAATAGACTGTTCACCAACTATTCCATAGTGATCTCATATTATACAGTGAAAGCTTTGAAAACTATCAGTTTCTTTCTATAGAAGTTTTCTATCTCTTTCCCAATTTAGCACTAACAGATAAATTAAGAAGCAAGTGAACTGCAATTCATTCATGGTCAATGGCCATCCCCATGGGACACAGTGCCCATCATGAGCACAGCCTCCGCAACTCTTTCATTAGATCTAGACATGTATCGCAGCCTAATAGAATTACTCTGTTGCATGAATTTACATCTCAAAGTATTAACACAACTTTTAAGAATTTTTCAAAGGCAACGATTATTTTTTTATATGATTGACTCCATCCACTAAACCCTCTGCCTAAGAGGCCCAAGAGTGGTTTCCCCCTTTATCCCTTCGTTAATCAAACCCCCAACCTTATGGTTGGAGATGAAGGACCTTACCCTAGGATATCACTCCAGTCAAAGATAATTATCTCAACTTTCATGAAACAGAAATGGTGTTACCTACAGGATGGAGAAAGGAGGACTTTTCCACCCAAAGTTTATGTAATCATCCACATCCGGGCTGAAAAAACACAAGTTCTTCTCTATAAGGGCATGATTGTTTCGAAACGTCACCTATGTTAAACCCATTTAAGCCTTTCTATCCACTTCTTTTCTTCCACCTTGTTAGCCACAAGATACCACAAAAAAAGCTCTTTAAAACCTATCAAATATTTAATTGTTTTGTTAAACTAGTAAAGGAAGGAGATACACTCATCCTACAACACTCACTTTACTACATGAAAGACTTGCTAGATAATGCCTACTGGAGAATAACAGTTGTAGAGACTGGAAACAAGATAAAGCATATATAACTTGCCAATTGCACTTTTTCTGGTTTGTTGATTTTTGAACCACGTCGACCTCCGCCTTTGCTAGTGCCATCAGTAGCTGAAGCCACTGAAAACAAATTCTCAAGCTCCGTAATATCAATTTCAGGTGCTCTGTCATGTACATTAATAAAATCTTATCAGAACTACCCATAACAGACAGATAACAAATAAAAATTGCAGTACCCAACACAAACTAGGTTAAGCTCAAAGTGCTCAGAACTACTATATCTGCAATCTATTAAGCATTAGAAATTGAAACCATGAGAATGATAGTGCTTATGACAACCTGTTAAGGAGTTCCACGAGACACGAGAAATAGCGAACAAATTAGCTCTGACTATTAAATTGAAATGACACAGAAAGTTCTCATTGTAATTTTTCATCCCCAGAAATAAAATCTTCATACCTGGAAGTATTTTCCTTGTTTTGTGTATCAGCCCATAAACTCCCTTGCATAGCCCGTGTAACTTTCGACCAATGTAAGGGCTTCAATGAAGCTTTTTTTGGAGGAATTGAAGTGCCTCCTGTACCTCGCCCTTTCCCTAGAGCAGTTGAACCTACAGAGGCTCTTACACGTCCGGTAGATGGAGGTGGTGGCGCTGGCACACTAAGGCCCTTTCCACCAGGCGGGGGAGGTGGAGTGGGTGTCAAACCCCGCCTAGGGGGTGGTGGAGCATTAGGAGCCTTTGGTGCTGGTGGAGGTGCTGGTGGAGTGGAACCTTGCCTAGGAACTCCCAAAGGAGGTGGAGGAGGTGCAGGTGGCCTTGTAGAATTGTTTGACGGTGGAGGTGGTGGCGGTGGAGGTGCCAACGGAGTAGGCCTATTTGATGAAGAAGGCGGAGGTAGAGGCGGTGGTGGTGGAGGTGCCAACGGAGTTGGCCTATTTGACGTAGAGGATGGAGGTGGAGGCGGTGGCGGTGGAGGTGCCAACGGAGTTGGCCTATTTGACGTAGAGGATGGAGGTGGAGGTGGAGGTGGTGGAGGTGGAGGTGCCAACGAAGTTGGCCTTTTTGACGTAGAAGACGGAGGTGGAGGCGGTGGCGGTGGAGGTGCCAACAGAGTTGGCCTATTTGAAGTAGAGGACGGAGGTGGAGGTGGAGGTGGAGGTGGAGGGCCTTTGGAAAGGGCTGAAGGGGTAAGCGGGGGAGGTGGGGGAGGCGGGGAAGTTACACAAAGCAAGGGTGAACACTTAGATGACATGAAAGGGGGAGGGGGAGGGGGTGGAGCTGGAGCTGATAAATTACAGTTAGATGGACCCCGAGGAGGAGGAGGAGGAGGTGGAGGTGGAGGCGGAGGCAAGGCACTTCTAGAAGTAGAAAATGTAGGGACAGGAGGTGGATGTGGAGGAGCAGAAGAGCATAAAAAGCTCTTATTAGGAAGTGGTGGAGGTGGTGGAGGTGGCGGAGGTCCTCTAGAAAAGCTATCAGGGGAAGTTGAAGAAGTAGGTTGTATTGGCGGTGAATGTTCTCTATGGCTACCAATTGAAGGTGGTGGTGGTGGTGGAGGTGGAGGTGGAGGTGATCTATTAGAACTTGCAAGTGGTGGAAGCGGAGGAGTACGTGGGACAGAAGAAGGGACACCAATTATAGGAGGAGGTGGAGGTGGTGGAGGAGGTGGAGGAGGTAATGAGACCTCCTTGCTAGGAGAACCAAACAGAGAGGGTGGTGAAGGGGGAGATGGAGCTGATGATTGAGTAACTTTTATACTAGAAATCACAGAGGCAGGTGACGGAGGTGGTGAAGGTAGCGGAGAAGAAGAGGAAGTCCTTGTATCGCAAATTTGAACTCCCTTTAAACGTTCAGGAGAAATGGCAGTATCCAATTGACAGTTACTTTCAGAAAGAGACTGAACAGGACCAAGATCTGACTTTGAAAGCTTCATTTGACCCTCAGAAATCTTGGGATCAGAAGTTCCATCAGAAGCTGAATCCTGTTCATCTAAAAAGTTGACATCTGTTGTATTAGCATAACTAATACTACTAGCTTTCTCTGAGTCCAGAAAATCCAAACTGTCGGCAATGCTCGATGCATTATTTTCTTCTTCAGAATCAAATGGGGATGAATACCCACTCATCCTACTTTGCAAAATTGACAAATCTTTCATATCATTCAGCACCGATAGCTGTTTAAACAACCACAAAGCAGCATCATCACCAGTATCAACCCAATCAGCACCACTAAAAAGTTCTTGTACCCTTGAAAAGGCTTCAATAGGAAGTCCACCAGTCTCCTCACCATTGAGAGCTGCAGTGGGAGCTTTTAGTGGAGATATGCTCTCAACATCACCAAATAAAACCTACAAAGCAGAAAGTACAAGTTAGAGGAGAAATATGACGAGCAAAGGTGATCCAATAAAACAAAACTAATCAGACAGTTTGTAAGAAAGTATTCACCTCAGCTCGAAAGCCTTTTGGATAGCGTGCCTTTGAATCCCATAGAATATCCAGGTTATCGCAGTTTAACATCAAAATGTTAGAGCGAATAAAAGCAGTGTTAAACACAATACGGAACATCATGACTTCCCTTTCAGGATCCAGGTCTAAGTGGACACACTCCAAAACTACATCTCCTTGCACCAAACACTGAATATCAATCTTGATGACATCACTGTCCTTCTGCAAAACAATAACAATCATGTTGCCACACAGAAGAATTGAAGAAGACAACAAACAAGATGCAGTGATAGCAATTTTTCACCTGGCGATAATGTCGAAGGCCTCTACCTTTCTTCGGCATGGAGTACAACATATGAGTTGACAATCCATCCTTGCTGAGAAGGTTCCTTCCAAAAATGCGCACAATTGGCCTACACCCTTTTTGATTGTCAAATCTTGGAATGGCACGAAGAATGAGGCAATCCAGAGAAAGAGCTTGTTCAGGAGGAGGCCACTCGGGAGATATATTTCTTCTTGATATATATTGCAGGTAACGAAGCTGAGAAGGGAATGGGTTCAAAGGTGACAACAATTGCGATAAACCTTTAGGTGCCTCACGATAAACCATCTCGAGAGTTTTTCTCTCTCCGCTTTGTAACTTTCTGAAAACCAAGAAACTGGCCAAAATGAAGGCTAGAAGGGGCCAACCACCTCTCTCACAGTGTAACAAAATTACATTGTTATGATTTTGAAGAGAGAGCCAACTCTCACAGATACATAGAAAATGATGTATCAATGACAATGGCAGTACAGGACAGCCCTCATATTGCCTTGGGTAATCCATTACAGTCACATCATACTCGCATAAAATCTCAGCAAACTGGCTCCTTTTCTCGCCTTCTCTGAAATTGAAAGCAAGAAAGGAGGAATCTGGAAATTCTTCATGTAGTTCATTTATGATTTCGTGCAAGTAAAGCTGATAAATTCCCTCATGCAGTACTTCAGTCGAAAAACAAGAATCAAAAACTGCAGATATTCAACATAAGATAAAAAGATGTTGAGAAAACTACAATGCACTTCCAATGTACAATAAAAAACACATTATAAAGTCAAAGCTAGTTCCTTTACCATATACTCTATCATCAAGTTCCAGCAACCCATCTGGGGGCCTTCTATAGAAAAATCTACTCAACAGCGACATAATACTGAGCCAATATATCACCTAAATTTACCTGACATCAAAGAAATTCAAACCCATTTTCATTCATTTGGTGTCAACAATATCAAAAGGGTCAGAGAATCAGCTCGTACAAATTCAAGAAAATGTGAAATTCATAAGAAGAACTCAAAATTAATCTCAAATTCAGAATACCCACAAAGCTAAAAAGGGATTGAACTATATTTCAAGCGAAAAGATTGGAACTTGACACCAAATAAACTACAACTAAGACTGAAAAACACATAAAACTCACATAGAAAATATATGCATAAAACACCAAAAAAGGAAATCTTTGAACTGAAGCAAACCGACAGAAGCCGTTGAGGAAGGATTCGAGATGTGAGGTGAAGAACCGACAGTGTTGCCAGTAAAGTTTTCACCTGCGCTTTCCGATTTTAGTATGAATTTTTTTTTTTTTTTCTGATTACGGATTTGAACTCTTTGGAGTTCAAAATTTTGGGAACGGAAAAAAAGGGGGCTGATTTTTTTTTTTTAACATATGGTTGTTTTCAATTTTTGAAATTACAGAACCAACCCAATACTTGTATGGACAACTTTTAGTTGTGTTTTATTTTCGAAAACTCTAGGAGGAATATCGTTCGAAAATAATTTTTATTTTCTACTCATAATTAGGGATAAGATTATAGTGTGAAGTATTCAATAATGATAATGTTATATTTGATTGATCATTACTGATTTGAATAATAATAAAAATATATATAAATTAATATGAGCTTGCGGTAATACTTAACTTTACTTTCGTTATAATACGAGTTTAATGAGTAGAATTTAACTTTCTTAAAACAATTGAGTGTGATGGCTTAATGGTCAAGATGAATATGTTGTACTAGATGATCATTTCTTTGAATCCCTATTTAAATCAGCTATCCAACATGCACTTTTGAGCTTTCTATGGTGCGCTAATACTTGTATGTCAGCTTTTTTAAAGATATATATGAATTAATATGTGTATCATGATTTATTCTGAAGTTAACAGGTACGCATGTATTTCATTTATACATGTTAGGTTTGTCTCTAAAATCAAACCTATAAAGTTATATCGGGTATGTTATTAATATTATTGTCGTTGTTTGTAATCAATATTTTAATTAGAATTGTTCAAAATCAAATTGAAATTGATAATTCGAACGGAAAAAAAAAGTTATTAATTTATCAGTATTGGGTTATTGGTTTAGCGATTTAGATAAGGGTTTTGATTTATTTTTTTATCGGGTTATCAGTTCTTAACAGTTTGAAGTTTTTTCTCAACGATTTAACTGATAACCCGATAGTAAATTAAATAATTATATTTATACCATTTTATATATAAAGTCCTTGACTTAAAGTTTGCTTTCCTAGTTTTATTTTTGGTTATTCAATGTATCTGCTTTTGAGCAAGATGTAACTTGTGAACCGACGTGCATAGTTTATTTGGTTTGTCACCTTGTTTCTAAGTGATTTTTAATATATATTTTTTGTGTCAAATCTTAACCGGTAAAACCGATAACCGAATCGATAGCGATAAAAAATCGATAAGCCAATATCTTAATGGTTCTATAACGATTTAGCATCTCTACAAACCAATAACCAAAAAACTAATCAATAAACTTTAAAACCGAACCGAACAGACCGATAGACAGACCTAATTCTAATGGCACATAATCGATTGTGGAATCTATATTAATGCATTGAACTCTAAATTGAAGTATCTTCATTTCTGCTTAAATTACCTCCAAATGAGGTACCAAATGATACCAAAATTTTCAGGCTTGGTTGATGGGCCAAAGTGACCATGTGATCGCCTTTATTGGGCTTTTAGCCCAGTTAAACTTAGGGCCCAATGACCCATATTCTATCAGCAACAAGAAGTATTGTTGGTGACTAGAGAATTTTAGAATGTAATTAAACTATTTTTGGCCAACAAAAAATATAAATGATATACAATATTTTAAATAAAACTAGAAAAAATTAACATTATTCCTCAATGAGTATGATTGAAAATGCATAGACGAGGCTATATACAAAAATAGAGGAAGATTGGATCGCCTATTTGATTCTGGTTTGGTGTTGAAAATCGTAAATAAATCAAGTTGAAAAAAACGTTGTGACACGTGTTTTACGTATGAGAGCCAAATGATATGGACTTTGATTAATTTTTCAAGATGTATTTTTTCGTCATATTGATATTGAGAAACATTGCAATTTATAGCATTATCATCATAGTTTTAGAAAACCAAAAGATTTTAAGTTTGAAATATAGAATTAATCCAATCAAATTTAGTTTTGAAAGTTCAATCAAAGTGACTCTCAAAAAAGCAAAACATGATAATATTTTGAAATAAATTAGGGTGTTTTTTTTATTGTTCTATCTCATTTGTTTGAAATATATTTTATAGAAATTACGCAAACATTCTAATCGTTATTCATTGAGTAATATACCTAATTATAAGACGATTAATATTGAAATTATGAGATAAAAGGAAGAAAATATAAATTAATAGTACTAAGGATCACGATGGAGTCATGGAGATCGTTATTTGGATAATTAACAAGCAAATGCAACTTAAATTCAATTTTCTTTTATTCAATTACAATTAATTAAATTATGATTAAAAAATCATTTTATAAGTAAAAATACTTCTATAAAAGGAAATTTTATCCTCAAAATTCAAATATTAAACTTCACATTAACAACACATGAACCTTATACAAAACAAATCAACTAGGATACCTCTCGCAATAATTAAATTGGTGGTCAATAAAATTGTACTCCATAATTATGAATTGTAGTTGGCAATAATAAATATGCATTGTATTGTCCTCATCGACTAGTCAATGGAACATTTATGAAACCAAAAAACATGAATCAATGTTCTCTACTTGCACCAAAGTTTTTATGAATGAGAAATAATATTAGATTTGTCCGTTAAGGATTTCAAATGTTTTAAATATTGTACTTGGAGAATAAATGAGCATTTTTTTTATCAGTAAATTTTTATCGTATTTTTGATGATTATAGATCTCCATTATCAGAAACATCACTTGAAAATAGCTGTTACTCCATCCGCGCACCCAATTATAACATCGATCGTAATAAAAATACATAAAAATCATTTAGTTCAAATGGTTTCCCTCACTTTATATTTTTATCATTTTTTTCTATTACCAATTAACTAGTTTTGTTATAAAATCGTCGATCGTCAACAATTATAACTCTATCTTGATTGTCATACGATTGTTAAGATGGAGTTTCAGCGAGGTTAAAAATTAACTCGTTGGTATAACTATGCATTATTTAAATTTTATTTGAGATGATTTATAGATTAATGGTAATTAATTTAGTCTTGAGGATTAAAATAAAATCGTTATAGGTTTTTGAGTGTTCCTAACATCAGAATGGTGACATCTTTATGAAGTTTTAAAGACATATAATACCGTTTAAATTAGGGAAAAAGATATATATACTTTCGAACTATCGTAAATGGTATGTAAATATCCTCCGTTAAATTTTTGGGACATTGGTGATTTTACCGTCCAAAAACTAAAAATAATATATACCCTTTATACTAACGGACACACACGTGTCATAATCTTATCCACCAATTCTACATTTATCGACAGAGAAGATTGCGCCATGTGTTTCTATTTAGTCTTCCTTTAGAGTTAACGGCATATAAGCTTTAGTTTTTTTTTTTGACAGCAGGAGCATCAATGTCCCAAAAATATAACAAAGAATATCTCCATATCATTTATGATAGTTCGAGATATATTTGCCCTTTTTCCATTTAAACTAATATGCAAAATACAATCCGGCTCCTCTCCATTTCTCTTCTCTCCATTTTCCCCAAGTTTCTATTTGGATTAATGACACATGTCATAAGTTTTAAAATAAACGGTTAAGATTTAATTTTTCAAAGTAAACCTCTAAACATGATTTAGTTAATAAATATATTATATATCAAGTATCAAAATTATTATAATCTCACAATCTTAGCAACATATTATTTTGTCCATATTATTTATGTAAAAAAGTTTTCTTCCTATAATTTTTTTTACGTAGGATCTTTTTTTTATTTTTCTTTTATACAATATTTTAATTGTAATCTTTTGTTAAAAGTATATTAGTCCGTGATTAATAAATTACCTAGAAATAATCAATTCATTTTGACAAACTAATTTTAATTTCATAATAAGATTAAGAATACGGTGATACCAGTACATACAATAGATTAATTATAATTTCCATACTTCTATTCAGTTACTTATTCTTCTAATTAGATAAAAAAAAATATTATATAAAAGAAGAAAAAAAAGTAAAAAATAATAATAGGAAGACAACTTTTTTTTATCTATATTTATGGATAAAATAATATGTTCCTAAGATTGTGAGATTATAATAATTTTGATGCTTGATATATAATATATTTATTAACTAAATCATGGTTAGAGGTTTACTTTGAAAAATTAAATCTTAACCATTTATTTTAACCTATAACTGTTGGGTATGTAGCAAGAATTGATGGGAAATAAAGGGAAGGAGAGGAATTTGAAAGGTTTAGAACTTGAAAGGTTGGGAACTTGAAAAGTCCCCTAATGCTTTATTGAAAAAGGCAATAGTTCCTCATCGGTAATGGAAAGGAAAATAGGAGAGTTTAAATAAATAAACACTCCTATTAATTGTCAAAAGGGTTGGAAAGAGGGACCCCCCTCGCGCCGTCGTCGTCGTCGCTCGCTCGCTTCGGCTTCGGCTTCGGCTTCGGCTTCGGCTTTGGCTTTGGCTTTGGCAAATGATCGATCGAGAGATAATTTTTTGGACAAAATTTATTTTAATTATTTATTAATTAATTTTAAATGGCCAAAAATTATTTTCAATAAATTAGTTGATAACCGAAATGTTTTCAACTTTTTAGTTAAAACCCGACCCGACTCGGATCCGCGCGAGTGACCCGTTTTAAATTCCGTTATATTCAAAATTTCCCGCCATGACTGTTCTGAAAGGTTGCAACTTTCAGGAACAGTCAATACCATTTGAAAGTTTGCAACCTTTCATTAATGGTCGTGTTAATTCCTATAAATACCATTCAGTCTTCAGAATATTTCTAACGAATTTTCTGATCTTCCTTCTTCTTAAAATCACATTTTTTCTTCGTGTACTTTCCTGCTGTGGATTGATTCGCTGACAGTAGAGTTTTTGGTATCTATACTCTACTGATTAAAATCATTTTACCCTGTGAGGTTATATTCCAAATCAAACCTCAGATACTAGAGGGGAATAATTTCCTTAAGGGGACACTGTGAATTCAGTTGACTTGATTTTCTTCCTAAATTTTCAATAAGAGTATTCCAGATTCTGGTACGTTTTTACAGATTAAATTATTTTATTTCTATTCATCTTATTTACTGGTTATAAAAATTCTCAGTTACTTCGTGTTTCTGAATAATTTATTAGAACCAGTAATTTCTGATTTTATAACACAGATTGGAAACAATAACATGTGTCATTAATCCAAATAGAAACTTGGAAAAAATGAACAGAAGAGAAATGGAGAGGAGCCGAATCGTAGAAATATATTTGACCCCTCCTATTAACTATTAAAACGTTCTTGTTTCATTTTGAACTTGCAAATATCTGTGGTACAGTACAAATTTAAGGGTTATAATATCTATTAATAAACCTAATTAGTAAGGGCTAATGAGACTTTAAACACAATAGGCAAATGACAGGTAAGCCCTCAGATTTTGATTCTCCTATATCACACATGATGTTGTCAGAGGTCAAAACTGTCATTATATGTCCAAAATATGATTTTTTAGCAGCAAGAAACAAAACAAAAAAAAAAGATACAGATTTTGGCAATTTATACCTTTTTGAATTGAAATGATTACACACCTTTTTCACTTTGTCAGTTTATTTTCTTTTTTGGGTCTAAAATTTTTGGTTTTTGAAAAAAAAAAATCTGTTGATTTAATTTTGGAGTAATTTAAGGGGGATGTTTGGTTATGAAAATATAAAAATATTTATTTTATTTTTAAAAAATTAAAGTTGAAGTTTGAATTGTGTTGGGTCATATTTTTTGTAAATAATATTTATAATTGGTTATGTTTTTGGGTGACTAAAAGTATTTACTTTAGAAAAGAAGATATTTCTGTCAAGAAAATAAGTGTTGCTAAAGAGTAGAAAAAATTATTTTGAAAAAAAATGCACTTAAAAACACTTTGAACAATTAAACACTAATTGTCGTGTAAGAGGTCTTTAAAAATTAATTGGTCAATGCATTATGATCACAAAAGTATTTTGAAAAAAATAAATCTTTACTAAAATAAATTAATTTTAGAAACTCGACCTAACAAGTCATAAAAATACAAATAAACTTTTACTTATTTCATGTTTGGACAATTCTAACCTCGCCATTAACAATTGAATTAATATTGCTTTCTTCAATAAAGATTTGATTTTGACCAATCTCAATTAATTCAAATTAAAGTTTGATTTTGTAAATTGGATTGAAGTTGCACAAATGAGTATATTTAGTTATTTACTAACATCTTCCATATTAATTCTCCTAAATCTTTAGGTACATATTTTTCTTTTCCATATTTTTAACGATTTTACTTTCTAAGTTTTAAACTTTAACTTTTTTAAATTAATTAGTTCAATCTTCTTCTTAAGACTGGTCAACGGATCGGAACGAACCGGTACCGGACCGGAACGGAACCTGTTGACCGGTATGTTGATCGGTACCGGGATGAACTGGACCGAAATTATCGGGATGAATAATCGGTTCCGTCCCGTTCCACTATATACCGGGATGGAACCGGAATGAACCGGAACGGACCGGGATGGAACGGGACGGGATAAACGGAATGATATTTTTTGGAATTACGAAAATATAATTATTTTTTTTATTTTTCTAAGTATAAATTAATAGTTTTTAAATTTATACTATAATTTTTTACTTAAGTTTATTTTAAAGATATTTTATTAATTTTTTTTTTGTTGTTAAGTTTACAAGTAAAGTCTAATAAAGTTTTCAAAATTTAAATCTTTTGAAGTTTATACTTTATAAGTTATTACTTATATTCATTAATATTTATTTTATAAGTTATATTTATAACTTGTGTCTTGTTAATATTAAATAAATAGAAATTATATAAAATATAAATATAAAATATAATTTATAGAAAATATAAATATAAATTATATAAAGTATATAAAAATTAATATATATTAAGTAAACCGGATCGGAATCGAACTGGACCGAACCAGAACCGGGATGAATCGGTACGTCCCGTTCAGTTGACCAGTCTTTTATTTTTTTTTTGGAGGGACATAATTTGATCGATCTATTAATCATAAAACATGTCTTTTTTTGTCCAATATTATATGAATTTTATGAAATAAATTTATTTTAAAACTTTTTAACGTATTTTGACTTTAAGCTTTATTCAATCCGCCTTCATTGACAAAAATTCCAAATATAAATAAAGTGCTAAAGTATAATTTATATATTATACTCCCTCTATTTTATAAAGAATGGTTTAATTTGACTTGATCCGAAGTTTACATATCACATGGAAAGTTATTGTCAGGAAAAAAAAATCATTCTTTCTTATACAAACTAAAAAAAAAATCATTCTTTTTTAAACAGACAGAATAATATATTTCCCAAAACTTTTTTATTGAGAAAGCATCTAAAATTTGATATGGCAATTGCATGAATGTGGAGTAAAATTATTCTAATACACAGAAATGATGCCATGCAGAAATGGTGTGGAAACTATATATAGCACAATTCCCAATGAAATTTAATGTACTGTCATAACTATATAAGTATAGGCTTTCCTCTAACTATACATAAAGTTACCCCTAAAATATAGGGTAGCTACCCTTCTAGCTTTGCCCCAAATTCTAAATTAGAACAAAAAAATATTTCTACATCTTTTTACAGTATTTAGTCCCTTTCACTCTTTGGGGTTATTTGGTATCATTTGGAGGTAAATTATTTATAGTAATTTAGAATTTATATGTATAAATTATAAAAACTTATATTTGTGGCATCTTTAGGAGGTAATTATTAATAGTAATTTAGAGTTTTATATGTATAAGTTATAAAAACTTATATCTGTTCATGTAAGGTAGAAGATATAATAATTAATTTTATGTAATAATTATTTATATAACTTTAATCAACCATTCTTTAATTGTTTAGTACTTGAAAGTTGATTAAGTGTTCTAACCTAAAATGAGTTAAATTTATACACTGATACTCTTATTTAAAGTTTAGTAGTAGTTTTTACGTAGATTATTGTACAAGTTCTTAACTAGCCAACAATCTATTTCGTATAATATATTTGGACTTACAAACACTCTATAGAACTTATCTTTAAGTATTAAAGATAATTTGTTATCACATAGGCACGAGCCTCTATTTGATCCATTTCGCTTTAATATGACGTGCAATATCTTTTTCGATTTTCTTATTTACTTTAATTATAGACTCAAAATTCTTGAAACTTCCTATTTTGAGGATAACCAGTGTATCAAATATCACTTTCCTATTTACCTTATGTGACGCGACACAGAACTTCTATTTAATGTACTTTCTTTTAGTCCTGCTCATCCAAAAGCATTTAAACTCTTTGTCGGTCTCCAAATCTCTAATCTATCATTAATTCAATAGCATGGCTCTTCAATAAAATACTATATCATCTACACATAACATACATTATGATACTTCCTCTCGAATATGTCATGTTAATTCATCAACATCAAAGCAAATAAAAACAAATTGAGAACTAATTCCTAGTGCATCCCATCTCGAGTGGTATCAAAGTCTTTTACTTTAACGGTCCTTACATAGATCTTGACTCCATTATACATGCCTTTAATTACTCTAATATATATCGTAATTATATTCTAGACTCCAAACATCTTCGTAAAACCTCTCTCATAATCACCATATAAATAAAAGATAACTCAAACTTGACCTATTAAGAGTTGATTGGTTGAAATTCCATGTTAAAGATCTGAAAAAGGCCTTGTATAAAAATGGTCCTTTGTACAGTCTGTTGATTCTGATTCCAAATTGTTTATGCCTAAAACAAACATGATCTAAATATTTAATTAAAATGTCTCTAATTCAATCAAGATCCATTTTGTAGTCAAAATATATACTATTTTGGTGGAATTTTGGACATAAGAATTAATGAAAAATAGTCCATTATATTATATTTTTTTCATAGTTAAGCAACACACTTTATACTACATGCCTATTTTTTGCTAGTAATTTCGCCTAAGAATTAAAATTAAAAGTGCTAATTAATTAAGACATTAAGCTGTAAAAATATTTAAATATGCAAAGGCTAATCATTATGGCAAAAACAACAGGCTCCTTAACCGCACTTTCATATATAAATAGCAAGAAGGAAATAATATGTAAAAATGGATAAAAATATGATAACGTCTAGATACAAAAAGACTATCTTATTTGAAGAAATTGTATGTATAATAGCTAACCTATTAATTTAAATTAAATGTTATAATCATAGTTTGATTTAATTATAACTCTTAGTCAACTGTTGCTATTTCACCTTTCTCCTTCGTGAATCTCGCTCGTCACTCACGTTTTCGCTTGGCAGTCTCGCTCACCTCTCTCGCTTTTACACAAACACAAATGTATAAAATGTGTTTATTTTTGTATAAAGCGAGAGAAAATTGTATACATACATATAATTTTGTTTTCCTCTTCCACATCTCGTTCACCATTCTCACTCGTCTCTCCACTTTATAGAAACCCAAATGTATATATTGCGTTTGTGTTTGCATAAAGCAAAAAATTTGTATATACAAAAATAATGCATATATTTTCGTTCTATATACTTATGATTATAAAAATACGATCTTTCCCTGCCTAATTTCTTTTTGTCTTTCTATCTTTCTCGCTTTATACAAACACAAATTATACAATTGATTCTTTTGTATATGTATATCGAAACATATTATACAATTGCTTTTTTTTTTTGTATATAAGTATAACGAAATATCCATAGCAAACATAAAGTTTGCTATAAAGCGTAATTATGAAAACTATAGTTATAACATACAAATATGATTTTTGTATTTGCTATATGTGAAAGTTGCTCTTTTTATTTAAGTGTGTAAATAAATTAATACTTAAAGTATGTTATCACTTTTAATTGGGAAAATGCATAAGTATCCCAACAACTTATGTCCGAAATCCCAGAGATACACTTATACTGTACTAAGGTCCTATTACCCTCTGAACTTATTTTATAAATACTTTATACCCTTTTTCGACCTACGTGGCACTATCAACCACATAACTTGAAAAAATTGTCAGCACACTTTGGGCCCACAAGAGAGTGTCACGTAGGCCGTAAAGGGATAGAAAGTTATTTATAAAATAAGTTTAAAGGGGTAATAGGACCTTATTATATTATGAGTGTGTCTCTATAATTTCGACATATGTTGAAGGGGTACTTAAGCATTTTCCCCTTTTAATTATATGCATTAACCTCTATTAGTTATAAAAAAAAAACCTATTTTGAGATTGAAGCATATAATGAAATGCAATAACACATATATTATTGACATTTTAAAAACGTTCAACATAATTATATATCTTGGATCTTGCTTTTCGGAATAACTTGAATCGGCATGCTAGTTCAAAATTCTCGTGGAAGCTTCATTAGTGACCGCACTAGTCGGTTAGGAAGACAACAAGGTCCACTTATGGTCGAGGAATTGGGTGTTCAAGAAGCACTAAGCTGGTTGAAGGACACTCTGCAGCAACCCCGATAGTTGTAGAGATGGACAATCTTTTGCTTAAACAAGCGCTAAAAAAGTCCTGCAAAAACTACTCTTACTTTGATGTTATTATTCATGATTGTAAAGCATTCATGTGTGGCTTTACTTCTATTTCTTTGTCTTTCGATAAAAGATGAGTGAACCAGTGTGCCCATTAGTTAGCTCGAATTTCGGATTTTATGACTAATGCTATAAAGTGGATAATAGATCCCTCTCTTTAATTCAAGATGTACTCAATTTTAATTTGATCGATAATTAATTAAAATGTTTGATTAAAAAAAATGTTCAACATACTAAACCATAGTATGTAATGACATATATAACTAACTATTTTGATGAATAATCAAACTACTCAACTTTCTTTAAAGGTTTTGAAGAACAAAAATGTCATATTGGCTATTTACACTTCATTTAGCTGATAAGAACTTGGACTTTCCATCTTATAATTTTTTTTTGTGTTTTTCTTCCTCACCTCCATTTTTTCCGACTTAGAGCTCGTTTTGATTGATTTAAAAGAATAGTTTTTAGTCAAATTTAAATAATTTTTAAATCAAAAAATAAAAAGTAGGAGGAGATTTACTTTTAATTTTGAACTTATTTTAAGTCATTTATAACCTTGCCAATCATATCAAGTCAAAATTCTGACTGAAAAATAAGTTTGATTAACTCTTAAGTCAATTCAAACATCCTCTTAGTCTTAATTGACATCTATAACTTCTAATTTTAGGTGTGTACAAATAGATACTTAAATTTATATAAAATTAAACAAATTAACATTTGTGATATGTGACATCGCATAAGATAATTTTATATCATACGCGATGTCCTATCTATATTACGCCACATAAATTACATAATAGCTGATCTTTCAATTTTATATACGTTTAAGTGTCTATTATATACCCTATCAAAAAAGTATTATGCTTGTTGAATAGTTCTAAACTTGTAACATCCAATTTCCTCTTTCCACTTCAATCCCAAAAACATTTCTTACAAATTTGCAAAAAACAATGAAAAGGACTTGTTAGCAAAAGAGACCACAAAATGAAAGGGTCACATGGGGTGTAGAGCTCAAGCCTAAAAGAGACTTTGTTTTGTTTTTGAATAGAAATATCACTCAAAAAACCCAAAAAGCAAACCAGTAAAAGGTGACCCCAAAAAGCTTTTTTTCCCCACACACACACTGAAGACAACTTTCCAGTAATGGCGGCACATGAAGAACAACAACACCATCATCAACAACAAGAACAAGAAGACCCCATTTCCTCTTTATCCTTAAAACCCAACAATAAACACTTGGAGAAGATTTTCTCCTCATATTTGGGTCTAAGTTTCGCTGTCTTTCTTGGGTCTTTACCAAGAAATGCAGTTTCTTTGGTTGGGAGACTTCAGAACCGTAACAAGGAGCTAACTTTTCAGCTTATTGACACAGAGGAGCAGTTAAAGCAGCTACTTTTCAGGAGAAAAGAGGATTCAAAGGCAAATGCAAGAGTTGTGGAAATCTTTGCAAGTCATAGACATGCCTGGCAGCAAGAAGAGAAGAGGTTGTTACAGCAGATCGATGAGTGTGATGAAGAAATTGCTGAGTTAAGAGGGAGAGCTGAGCAGTTTGAGACAATGGAAAGTGAGTTGAGGGCTAATATTGAGGACTTGAAAAGGGAGATTAGTGAAAGAGATGAAATGTTGAACTTTATGAGTAGAAGGGGTTGTGAGATGGAGAATAGTACAAGTGGAGATGGTGGGAGTGATGGTGTTGGAGATTGTTATGCTGAAATGGGTTTGAGGTTTGGGAAAGTTGGGATATCTGAAGGGATGGATTTGGGGGTAGGGATGGAAGAGTGTTACTTGGCTAATGGGATTCCTAATGCTGAGCAAATGAGTGGTGTTTATGGACAGAGTAATGGGTTTAACTCAGAATACTTGAATTCTGCTTCTAAGTTTTGGGCTGAAAAAGCTAGTCCTTGGCAGGTATGATCCATTCATTATTTCTTTTTGGCAACTTTTTTGTTCTTTATAGGTGTTGTTATTTGGGGTTTTATAGTGAGTGGTGTCATAATGTGGTAAAAATAAACGCAAAAGTCCTTTCCAGGATCTTCATATGTAGGAAGAACTTGGACTAAAGTTTGTCGCTTTAATGTTTGTCTTATATTTGGTTTTTCATGGTGAAACTTGTGAATAAAGTTGCTTCTTTTATTTAACCATGGGATTGTACTTTAAGTACTACCACCTGATATTCTTTCTTTTAGTGTTTATCTGTTTGTTCATCTTGAGGCTGTGGAATTTGTTTTTGTATGTGATATCTGATGAAACAAATGATCCAGAGCAATTGAGGATGAACAAAATTAGGTAATAAAATGTTTGGCTTATAGGGTTCTTGGTGAAGTACAGGCCTTTATGAACTTTCTTCACATACCTGAAAATTTCACAGGAATATCCAGTTCTAATTGTTTCTGATAAAGCTGAAATGAAGGTGTTTCTCCAGGAGTAGTTCAGCGCCAAATTCAAATTGAATTGTATAATGATTACATTCTGAGATGCTTATTAATGAAATATGTAGTTTAGTGTGTACTCAGTTACCTCCTACTTGTCTTGTGATTTGTCTTTATTGTTGAGACTCCTGTCTCTATTATCTAAAATTTTGAATGGTTTGATCTTCTTAGTGGCTACTGAAAGTTCAAACTACCCAGGATATGGTTTTCTGTTTACTGAAAGATAATACTCACCTCAACTGTTCATTTTTACCCTATACTGGTGTTATGGACCACTGCTTGATAACCAGGTCACCGTTTCGTACTTTTCTTCTTTCACCTTTTTCGTCCTATTAGAGGTTTGCAATTCTTGCTTCAAGAATGGTCCCCTTTGGCTGAATACTTTGTGTGAAGGTTGGTTTCCTGGTTATGAAGGAAGCTCAAAAAAATGTATTTGGGTTAACTCTAGCAATCCGAAATCCGTTTAAAACGGAACGTTTTGTTGGCATAGACCACTGTGCCTCTAAAATACCAACTAATGACATCCAATTATATATCCCCTTTGGTTTGGGAAGTTCAATTCTGGTTAAAATGGATCCTTATATCAGCAAAGGATGGGCTGTTATCAGTCAACATCTAGTCCATCTGTTATATTTCTGTTTAAGATTCATCAACCTCAATGGAAAGATGTCCTTTCCCTTTCTTGTTGCAAGCTGTATCTTGTCCTTGTCTGTCTCTGTATCTTATTTTCCAATTACAATGTTATCTTTGGTAATGCGTTACACATCCTCGAAATAAAGCAAATGCCTCCATGAAACTTGAACTCCCCGCGGCCTCTAATCCAGGCACTTATCTTTCCCGTTCAAAAGGATCACTGGAACATTTTCCCTATACTTGGTGGATGTGTCAAAGTTTGGACTAGGTAGAGATCACACATTCAATTTGTGGCTGTGTTTTTTGTCTTTTATCATTTTTCTCTTTATTATACAGAAAAGAAGATCTGGATTTTCTTACCCTTGGTACATTCACCCTTTTCATTTATTTGGAACCAGAGGAAACTGGAGCATTTCACTATGTTGTCTTCACCTTTAATTGAAAGGCTAAAGAAAACACACGACAACCTTAAAAATAAACCTAAATTACCTAACTATTAGTTGATCTATGCCTTGTGAGCTGGTTAGGGATTAGTCATATTTACGATGGTTTGAGCAAAAAGAGAAATAAACATCTAGATCACAATGCTTATATTCTAGTTTCAAGCTTGAATGGTAGGAGAAATGAGGTTCTTTTGACTCTTATTCAGCTTCTTCCTTCCATGTGAGATGTCCTACCTATCTTAGTAAAACGAGCTTGGTATTTAGGATGCTATTGGGTCTTAAGAAAATGTGTTTTCTTCATGCAGGATATGCAGTATGATTCTGGCGATTCACTTCACCATTTAAAGCATTTTGTAGCAAGGTAAACATTCTGTGATTAGTTAGAGAAATGCTTAAACGTTTGCATTTTGATGTTGAATCAACTAACTAGGGTGAGCCCTTTTGCTTTCTCAGACGGGAGGCCCCTTGGAAGATAGATGGTGAATCAACAGGAGTCTCCTCCAAACTAAAGTTACTTGAGCAGGAGCTACTGAATTTGGAAAAAATTGGGAAGACTGATTTATCTAAGGTGCCATCATCAACGCGGAAGCAAGTGAAGAGATACCAAGCTCTAGCTGGCAAGATCGATGATCTATGCAGAAGAATGGTAATTACTGCATCTCTACAAGCTTATTGATTATAACTTTAGTATATGGATTTCAAAGCTTGTTAGATGCATGCTTAGGTTTCTCTAAGAATGGACAATACGTACGTTTTTACTCAAAAAAAATCGAGATCAAGAAATACACATAACTCATCTTTTTTATGTGAAATGGATTACCTCATACATCTATAAGGCTAGGTAATGACTACTTTTATCTATTGGACTTGTTCGGAGAAGGTAATAAACTAGTCTTGATTACGTCTGCTAACTCAAATATTTAGATGTTGGGTTATACTCTTAGCTTGCACGACTAGGCCTTACAATTAGCTTATTACCTAACACAAACATACATCTGATAATGATCTCCCTCCCTCTTAGCAGCAGGCCAGTGATCCTTGCGAACCAAACCTGAGTCCTGAGTTCCGGACCCAAAGACAGACCGAGTTTTTGCTTGAAGCATTTCGACTTCAGCAGCGTGCATCTGAAACTGCACAGAAGCTGATGGTACTACAAAATGACAGCGGAAAAAGTTATTACGGGGACGAATTTGAAGGGCAAGCCCAACTAGCCACTAAACGATCCTTTGACTCCATCCGGAACAACTTAAAAGAAATCCAACGGAATTTAGAGATATGGCTTGCCAGAATTATTGGGGATCTGGAGGGAATCCTTTCTCGAGATGGTGCTTCTCGTGTAAGGGATTATTACATATCTAGATATCCTTTTGTTCAATAGTCATGTCTTGACATGCTCAGTAAAATCATGATTGAAAAAATGATGTATAGGTCCTTCCTGTTATGTTAACAAGATAGCTCCAACTGAATGAACAATATGAGGTTGATAAGTCCATTTATGCACATAAATTTGCTTCACAGAAGCAAACTATTAATGCTAACTAGTACTATAAAGAGTGAAGATTTTTGACAGAATTATTGCTGGATGTCACTGTTCCTGATCTGGATGCTTGTAATTTACTAGTTTTACTTGGTCCTGGTCTTTCTGGATTAAAAAGTTGAGAGGATGGTGTGGCCCTTAGCAACTGGATAAATGTCATGTCTACACAAATCTGGCAAACATTAAATATTTGTGGACCAAGTTTACAGCCCCATTTGATTTGAAATCAGATTGATTTTAAGTTGATATTTGTTTTGATTTGGATTCTTAAGCTGTATTTATTATTCTTAAGCTTAGCAAATGAGCGAATCATATTTTTCATGAATAAGATATCAAAATATTCTAGGAAGTTGAATTAACAAGTTATATAGCTTCATGTTACTTTTTTATAAATAAATATTTGTAATTATATGTTATTATAAACTTTCAAATATGTTCAATAAACCAAACAACAGTAATACTTTCTTTTGATAAAGTTATTCACGCGGTACAAACAATTTCTTCGTCAGATTTTCTTTTTTCAATTTTAAAATTATGGGTCTTTTCTTGTAAAAATCAGGTTTCTTTTTCTTGCCTATACCTAGTCGTGGACGTGAGTTCATAAGTTGAATAATCTCTAACTAAAAGGATAGTCAAGGATGTGCCACTGTCGAACAAGAAGGATAGTTAAGGATGTGCCGCCACTCTCAAGCGAGGCCGTATGTAATCTAAATTTAGTCAAAGTTTCAATACAAGCTTTGAGCTCCAATGTGGCTTTGATAGGTGGAAAAATAATTAAAATTTATCTTTAATATATAATACTCCCTTCATTTTACCACAATACCTATTAATTGATGTAATGGCCTGAGGTTATAACTTTTAACCATCTCTGTTCTATTTCTGTCAAGAAGTGCAATCAGGTTTTGAACCAAGTAGCTAATCACTCAATATAAAGAAACCAAATTCAAACTTTTTTAGGGGTTTATTATAGAAGGTTCAGACATACTTATAGCAGTAATTTTTTTTCCTAGCCAGGAAAAGGCATACACCTGCTGTTACACTAAAATCAAACAAGCCACATAATCCAATTCCAATAACAATTTAACAACATAGATAGATGAGCCTTATGCTGAAGCAGCAGCTTCTTCCAGCAACTGTTTCACCTTGGTGATGTAGTCGTTCATGGCTTCATCGGTGGATTTTCCTGTCATAGATGCACGCAGTGCAATTAGTTGTGTTTCTCATACAACCAAGAGAAAGGAAGTCAATCTGAACACTGTTGTTAGATCACATACCTTCAACAGCCTTCCATGCATCCCACTTTGCTCTGTCTCTCATGTTGAAAATGCCAGGACGGCCTGCCCATAAGAAAGGGCGTAAGAACAAAGTGTAGCTAGTTTGAGACAGCATGTACATATGCATAAGACATTTCAAGCATTATACTCACTTGTGTTGACATTGCCAACGGTGGCTTGCTTGTAAAGTCCGTAAAGAATAAGCTTGTTCTCATTGGTGGTACTCTCAGGCAATGTCTTAGCTTTCTCAGCATGTGCTTCAAATTCCTCCTGAAACCCAAATAGTTCAGAAAAAAGGTGTGGTAGCAGAAGTTACAAAGATAAATTTCCAGGTATACTTTCTTAGTGATAAAATAAGGATGAGAATCCAACTTAATAGTCGAGATCGAAACAATTTGTGAATTAAGAGGGAACTGAACTTATGGAAATCTAAAATACAAATTGAGTGTTCCTTCATGGGGTAAATGAAAAGTTTGCAGTTCAGGATATCAAATATGTACGAATTCATTGATGGACTTTAGCACAAGTGTATGCTTAGCCTAGCGGTGAAAAGGGTTCATTCTATTTAGCCAACCCGAGTTCAATTCTCGCTTCCAACATTGTTTATTTTATTTTATTAGCCAACCCGAGTTCAATTCTCGCTTCCAACATTGTTTATTTTATTTTATAACTTGAATCCGCTTCGTGAAAATCCTAGGTCCGCCACTGGTTAGTGAAAGAGTATTTGCAAGAATGTTAGACAAGAAAAGCACAAAAATACATTCCTCAACATTGTAAGAGATTCTGCTGGCCAACATTTTGCTTTGGCCATGTTAAGACGCGAATTTTAGACACATATGTGTTAATCATACAATTCTCCAACATAGCCCTGACTTGTGAAATTATTTTTCAGTTCCAGGTGGATCACTTTTTCCTTTTCCTCTTCTAGAAATGCTTCTATTTACAGATCACAGTGAAGCACCAAAAACATCCTCAGATAATGTATTATGAACTCTTTGGTTTGTTTACTGGTTTGCCCTGTTTGTTACCCTATGATTCAACCATTACCACTCAGTAGCCTATATACTTGTGGTAAGAGGAATCCTTGTAGTGCGAGGCGATTGGCCAACCAACAATTTTTGTAGTCACTTAAAAATAGGTCAGACTAAATTACATCCACTATAGGTTATGAACAGCAGAGAAATTTCAAAGACAGGCTGAACACAAAGTGCACATTTCCTTCAAACTTTTCCCCTTCCCCAATAAAAGAAATATGGAAGGGTTATGATAGGTTTTTGACCAGGAAACAAAAACTATTCTTGGACTAGGCTATACAGGATAGGAAAGAGAAAGAAGCGGGCGCTATCTCATATTCAATTTTTGTTAAGACTATTATTTACACAGAACTTGGCCAATGTAGCACCATATATATTCGAGAAACAGCCATTTGTTCACTACTAACATTTTGACGGCCCTAACTGCACATGAACTAATAGTAATCTGATTCTAACATCTTGTTCCCTTGGTTTAGTCATCGACTTAAGCTTCAAAGTATACACCATATATATAGCCAATAATATCAACAATATGAAAAACTAAACATTAGATGAAATCTTCAAAACATTGTTGAAATTATGGACTACTTCTGGGCCAGAGACAATATATATGCCTTTTGATAAGGCCAAAAATGACATACACAAATCCGGACTAAAGTACTACTCATCTGCCATTACATCCGCACTACTTCTTATCGAATTCAGTGCTCACATTGCTATCATTACCATAAATCTTTCAACAAGGTCAAAAATGTACAGCATGATTGAATTCATTATAAGATCTATTTATAAGATGGTATGCCGCCACTCAACCACAGTATGAACTGCTAAAAAAAAACTCTTAAACATCAATTACACCAACAGATCAGATCAATCCAATCATCGACTATATAATAACCAAACAATCCTCACATTTGGGTCTCTTAATCTACATTCACGTAACACAGAATCCACAAAATTACAGCACAAGCTGCACAATCCACAAAGAAAACTAACAGATCCGCAAAAACCAATTGCATAACAACACAAAACCCAAAATTGAAAACGAACATTAATCACAGAAAAATACTTTTCACTGTCAAAAAAGATTAACTAACACTCACTAAACTCGCTTCAAACAAGATAAATACATACTGAAAGGCAAAAAAAAACAGAAATCTAAAGGGGTTTTAAAGAATTTACCTTCAAAGCCATGTTGTGGAATCTGATCTGGTTAGCTTGATAAAAACGCGAGAGATGTGATTGTGATGGAGATTGAAGAAGAAGGGTGGGTATATATATATAGTGGAGTATTTAGCATAGGAAATAACGTAATATTCGATTCGATTTTGATAATCTAAACAAGTTGCACATGGATCACTTACTAGTCATAGTGGACCCAAAAATTTAGTGTAGATTATGGACCTATGCTATGTGAGCTCCACAACGTGTAAATTGTTGGGCTTCGATAGTCTAATGCATACGTAATTACACGAATATTTCTATCATATATATTTTTTCTTTTTTATTATATTATTTAATTAATTAATAACATTATATCACGTTTCAAGTCATATTATATCTAGATACAATTATTAGATTTCAAATTGAAAAAGAGGTAAGCGAAAACTCCAAATACATGTGAATCACTAGATATATGTATCTGGAGAAGAGATGAGCGAGATAGAAGAGAGACGAGCGAGAGTTGTAAATTCACTTAGATATAGTATATCCAGTACAGATTACATCTATTTTTGACCTAATGTATCCGAAATACATGTATTTGGACGCGTTCAAATACATATATCCAAAAGTGCTAAATCTAAAAAAATCGGTAACATTGCAAAGTTAACATGAATCTTAGTAATTAGCTCCTACAACTAATGTGATTTCTATAAATTACTCATTAGTTCCTACTAGCTCAAACTTCCTCTAAATAGTTTTAAATTTTTACATATGAATTCTTCTCTATATTTCGAGTGTATCACTCGAAATGACTCACGTTTGCAAAAGATCAAATTTGAAGAGCTCTTCAACAACAGACGAATACGTCCACTATGTGAATCTCTTCAACCACCTTCCACTGCCTCGATTCGAATGCATTCAAAGATGTCTAGTCTGAACTACCCAAAAATGCGAGAAATACAGGAAGCAAGAAAAACTCAAAAGGGCTTTTAAAAGCTCTGATTCAGTACAGAAATTGAACATTATGCTTCAACACATTTCGATAGTTGCAAAAAGTAAATCAGTTGTATCTTAGACACATTATGCACTAGAGCATTTGTATTGTTTTATTCCATCTTATCCAAAATAACGAGATCAATCGATAGGAATTGAATACCCAAGTACAAAACTAACTTCATTTTAAACCAGAATTCTTAAAACGAGCTAGAATGATTTACATCATTCTAATTTTTAAAAGAACGACACAGCTAAAACAATCTACCGAGCTAGTACAAGCAGTAACTTATCAATCGCATCTCTAAAAAACTGACACAATCACTAAGTTAGATGCTAAAGCATGCAGAAACAGAAGAGGAACAGGTCTTGCGCTAATCAAAAGATTTGCATAATTTCACAAACAAAACAAAATCCTCAAATAAAATGATAAACATAAGTTCCTCAAAATGATTGTATGATAAAACTTTCACCACAACGCCTACCAGAAAGTTGATAATGCTTAACAGACTACAGAGTGACTCTTAATTGCTTATTTCTTCTCTTCCTTTTCTGCTTCAGCTGCCCTCTTCAACCTGGCTCCCATATGTCGAGCATTTGTACGCTCAATACGGAGCTTGCCATAGGCCTTGAATGATTTCATCTCATCGGTCACCTTCACAAAGTCAACAGCAGGCTGCTCCCTAGTAATAGGCAGGTATGGACCTTGGACCTGGGTGGCAGTAGCAAGTTCCTCTGCACTAGAATCACCAGCCTGGAAGAGAGGGTAGTTTAAGGTTAATTCAAGGAAAAAAGTGTTTATATACCACAGCAACAGGAACCCAAGGAAGCACAGTAAAGAACAGCAATTTCTGAATTTACCTTGACCTTCTTAGCACGCCTTGGGAAGATAACTAGCTTAGCCTTGTAGGTCTTAAGCCTCTGGACATTAGTTTGGAGACCTTCCAAGGATCTGTTCCTTCGGCGATGATCAACAGCAATGCCAATGGTTGGTGCTAGCTTCTTGGGAATACCAGCTGCCTGAAAACCACAGGTAAACATTAGTGACAAGATCAAACGTACAAAGAATTATGCTACTTGACAAAAGAATTTCATTTTTTTACACAATGGATTGGTTTTGTTTGATTGTTCTTTCACTAGGAGCAGGTTATATAACGAATGACATACAAGTAACTAGAATTGTACCTTCAGTTCTTCAAGAGAGAATCCCCTACCAGCACGGACTTTCATGTTGTATTTAAGGGTTTGTCCATGAACAATAGGTCGAAGTGAACCAGCTGTTGGCCTAGGGAAGATCTTCACAGCCTTCTGCTGTCTAGCTGTTGACAACATAATAAAAGAGAATTACAGAAATGTTAGTATTGCACAACCAAATTTGAATTTCAAAATGAAAATAATCATGCCAAAAATTCAGTAAGCAGATAACATACCAGCACGTCTCCTTGTTTTCCTAGCAGGTTGGTTGAACCATGTCCTTACATAGTTCTGCCAATGCTTCTTGAAGTGCCCATTGGGAATAACATTGTTGTGCTTCATGACTTACCTGCATTTGCAATGAAATAAAATATCAAACAAGCATCCATCAGAATGCAACTGCTCTCGTCAGCAAAATAGAATAGAACTATTTCACTTCAACTTTGTTATTCACACAGAAAATTCATATTCAATTAAAATATTACAATAACCAGCAAAGCAAGCCAAATAAACAGATAAAATCAATCAAATACACAAAAACCTATATGTGAGCAAGTAAAATTATTCAAACAAATTTGATTTGTACTCACTAAATACTATTTTTCTGGCTTTACATCTCTCAAAGTTTCTTTCACAAGGTTAGTGACTACATATAATCGAGTTTTAACGCATTTCTTTGACACGTTCTCCATGAAATCATCAGGCTCATTAAAAAAGAACTCCTGGCATGGTCTTTTGAATAATAGACTTAGTTATTTTTACTACTGAGTAAATATACCGAACAAAATCCGGTAGCTGATTTAAATAGTAACATACACAACAATAAGATATCCTAAGATCCGAATATGTAAAAAGGAGATTTTTACGAACTTCAGGTCACATTCAGAGCGAGCGATTAGACCAAGGTTTTCTGAGACTAAACATAAACTGCAACCCAATTCAATCCAAACACACCCGCAATTTCTTCCCTCAATCTAAGAACACTTCCCTACAAACACTCTACACACTGATTTAAACAATTATCCTACATTGCAAAAGGTATATCGATATGCATATGAGATCATCGAAACTCGCAAAACTAAGGCACTGCGCATACAAACACAAACAAATCCAAAATTATCAGTTAAGCTACAAGCTTATCTACCTAAACATACATTTTCAGTTCAATTATATTTGCATTATACAAATTCAATAACACGTAGTACAGCTTACAAAATCAACTGAGCATTATTACTTAAGAAATTTCAAAAACTGGAACGTACCTGGGGGATTTGGGGGCTAGGGTTCTGGAGGCAATGGAAGAACAAGGCACTGCAAAAGAATTGTACTTCGCTTTTATAGGGCTGAATGAAAAACCCTAGATTTTAAAAGGCCTAAAATGGATTTCGGAATGGGCTTTTCATTTGGGCCAGTGAACTTTTTTTCTTTTTTTTCTATGGCCAGTTTACTCTATGGGCCTCAAATTGTATCCAGTTTAGAAATCAGCCCAGTCCACTTTATTGGACAAGGACTAGCCCATCAGAATTCAATTGGGTGAAGTCAAAGATTGAAAAATCATCCGAACTAGTAATCTCGATCCATATATGTTAAAAGTCGTTTCGTAGAGTGTACTAAGAAATATAATGCATGCATTAGGCGTGTGTATCAGTGGTACCTTGTTTGTTACACTTTTTCTTGTCATGTACGCTCTATTGTGTATTAAGTTGTGTAACGCTAACACCAAGTAATTCTAGGTATTAGTAGTAACACATAGCATTTAATGCTCGCGTTAAATTAAATAATTACAAAACTACCCTCAAAGCCTTTTTAATATATTTCCTAACATTTTGTCTTTTTTGCATTTTCTTTCTTGTCATATGTTTTTGTTTTTATTTTTATTTGTTTTTCAATGTCTTTTAATTTGTTGGTGTCTCAATAGACTTTATGGCCTCTTAAATATCTTTTTTTAAAAAATAAATAATGATTTCAACACAGTTTGATAAAAAAATTTTACTATTGTAGCGATAAATTTGATAAAAAAAATTATTTGCCAATTTTTTACAAAAATATTTAGACTCAAATAACAATTATTTAATATTATTTTTAAAAAAGAAGAAGAGGAGGAGGGGTTAATGGTATTTCAGCAAAGAAATTAGTTGCAAGGAAGTGTAAAAATAAATAAAGTGTGAAGGATATTTTTAATTTGTTATTTCTAATACATCAAAACAAACAGTGTATAAGAAATAATGCTTACATAACTAATACATTCTATTTTGTATTGTGCTTATACACTCTACCAAACGACATCTTAGACTTTATAGTATCACTTTGGGAATGCATATACATAGATATACACTTGGTAGCATATACATAATACATACAATTACAAAATATTGCATCCATTGTTACTTTTAATTAGGATAGATATTGTACGTGTGTGGATGCATTGTATATTGCTACATTATGATATATTGGTGTGTTCTTCTTTCCAATCTTACCACTCCTTTAAAGTCTTTACATGACAGATCTCACCTCAATAATCTAGATCGGAGACGATCACCTCGAAACACATCAAAATTTGCCTGCAGTATCGATAAAACCTAAGAAAGCAACCCGATTAGATGTTAAAGAATCCGACATTCGGATTTAAAATTATTTGTATTATTATTATATGTCAAAACATTTTCAATCAGTTAATTGTTTTTATGTAAAATTATTGAGGATATATAAATGGCTGAAATTGTATCAAATATTTCATGATAAGTAGAGGACCCATAATGGAAAATATTGGATCACATGTTTCCTTGATGGTATTTGTGATGTGAATATTGACTAATTTGATGGGTTGCTTTAGTATAAAAATAAGTTTAAATGTGAATAGAATCAAAAGTTGTCATTGAATGGGAAAATTTTATTTGAATTGGACTTGCTAACTACTTTTTATTTAACAAGTCCAATTCAAATTGAATTTCCCAATTGACTATCCTTAATTATCAACAAAGATCATCTGGTAAGTATTTTTTTATTTTTAATCAAAAGTTTTGAGTTTGAGTCCATTTGGATACGAAATCGTCTTTGTTAGAAAACGCATTACCTTTTACTATAGAACTTCGTGTGAATTTAAATTTAATCGGGCTTTAATGTATGTATAGGAGATTAGATGAAAAAGAGAAGAAGAGTAAAGACAATCCTTAATTAGAGATCCGACCTATAAAAAAAAATAACCATCTGAGAAAAGCAAATTAGGTAATGAAGAAATAGTAAGATATTTTCATATTAGGGTTGTCAAATTGTATATATAGGGTACTCGAAAATGTTGAAAATAATCACTAGAGTTTTAAATATCATGGATCTATGTAGTGTAACAAAAAATCTAACTCTTGTATTTAAAATTTCATGATAATAATTATTGAGTGTGCAAATAAAATTTATATAATAATAGGAGAAAAATAACATATAAGATTCAATTGATACCTCTGATGAAGTGAGACATTTTAGGAAAAAAATGAACGAATTTGGCCTATATTAGGAAGAATATATCACACTATCATATTAAAATTATCTTTTTGACTAATTTAGTTCAATGTTTTGCATCATAAATCTGTATTTTTAAGTAGGTATGTACATCATTGAATTAATTCATATTTTCAAGTATCAAATCAAATTATTTGTGTCAGATTTTTAAATTTATGAACCAAATCAAACTAATAAAATATCATCATCTTAATTAATTTACGATTTGATTCGATTTTCAGTTCAATTTTACGCTCCTAATTTAAAGTATTTTTCCATGACATGAAAAGAACAAAAGTAAAGGGGAAATATCGATACTCAATCGGTGATTATACTTATCAACTAATCATATTTTAATTATTTCATACGGTCATAATATAAATAAATCACCTTAGTTAAGTGATAAAAGTTTATACATAAACACGCATATTAATTTAGTATAGATATCAAGCACAAACAAATTAGTTGTGTCCATATATCGGAGACATATTGCAATATGGGAATTCGTAATAACTATCCTTCTAGTACATTCTTGTTAAACTCCGCTTCAGTATTGTACATAATTGCTCATGAATTATATAAAGACATAAATCATATTAGATAAGCTCCGTGCAATAATATTGAATCCAAAACTTTATATTAAAAATTTTCTCGCTCAATCGACTCGTCCACCAATATTTAACCAAGGGCAAGAAACAAAATACAATACAAATGAAGAAAGGCAAACTATATTTAAACACTCATTATTTGAATTACTAAATAGATCTCCAAATCTTAATTTTTCTTCTTCTTCTTATGTTGTCTTCTAAATTTTCGACAAAATTATACTCACAGCTTTTTTATCCAAATGAGTTTGGCTTTATAGATTATGGAATGCGTGGGATCTTTAAAAAAGTAATTAAATAAAGTCAAGCGTGCAATGCATGAAATAATAACTAATTCCAAAGTGAATGTCTTTGTCCTACTTCAAATTTTAATAATTTGGATTACTTAAAATATACAAATAGTCACTTTTCAACTCTTATAATTTTAAAAAATAATTATTGTCATAAAATTTTAAGTTCAACATATAAAACTCTATAATATTATTATAAATTTTTATCCGTAGATTTTAAATTTTATGAGTGACTTATCGATATTTCTACATTTTCTTTGAATAAACGATAGAACCAAACACAATAACTTGCTTTTATAAAAACAACAGTTATTGTGGAGTGTAGTAAGAATATCTTTAGTACGATTTTTTTTTATTACGATACACTTTTTTCTGTAAAAAATAAAGAACATATTTATATGATGTGTAAATTTTAATTAATTAAAGGCCATGGCAATATGAACACTATAGACACCGAGCGAAAAATAATAAAAATAACTTAAAGCTATTTTAAAAAGGCTAACTAAAATTTAGGAAATGTCCAACTAGTTAGCAGTATTAAGAGGTTACTAAATTATAAAACTTTAACGAACTCTGACCTCTTAATTATTGGATGATCTTTATTAGATATTAAAAAAAGATGGTTTTACAAAATTTAACATTACCTTTTTCTATAAATTAATCTTCTTTGTACGTAATTATACATCAGTTTAACTTGTCATTATATATATTCCTCTAATATATAGGTTTTAAAGAAGGGAAAATTATATAATAGCAAACTAATAACCTAAAATAAATGGAGTAGTTAGGGTTTGATTTAATTGTGCTCCATAGCAAACGTTTATAAAAAATTGTCAAGCGTCTCTCTCCCAAATATCTCGCTCGCCACTCTCCTCCAATCTCTCGCTCGCTTCCTCACTTTTTATACAAACACAAGTGTATAAAAATTATTTCTAATTATATAAAGCAGAGAAAATTATATAAATACATATATTTTTGTTTCCCTCTCTCCCCTCTTCCAAATCTCGCTCGCCACTCTCCCAAATCTCGCTCGCCACCCTCGCCTTTTTCACTTATACAAACAGAAGCGAAATCTATAAATTGCGTTTCTGTTTGTATAAAGCGTGAGAAAATTGTATATACACATGCAAGTACATATATTTTCGTTCTATACACTTATAATTATACAATAAAAATACTCCCCTGCCCAATTTCTTTTGCCTTTCTCTCTTTCTTGTTTTGTACAATTTTCAAATTGTATCTAATTTCTCTTTTTCTCGTTTCGTACAATTCGATTCAATTGTATATTCCTTGTCAAGTCTCTTTTGTCTTTCTCTCTTTCTCATTTTATACAAATTCAAAATGTATATAATCGCTCTATACACTTATAATAATACAATTCGTTTTATACACTTCGTTTTTATACAGTTCTCTGCCCAAGTGTCTTTTTTCTCTTTCTTGTTTTATACACTTCGTTTTATACAATTTGCTCCAACTGTATCTGTATAGCGAATTATACAGTTTCTATGTTTGCAATGGAGCGCAATTATACAAACTTTGTTATAGCCTACAAATATGCTTTTTTATTTGCTATATGTGAAAGTTGCCCTTTAAAGAATCGTTACGCTTCTCCTTACTTCCATTAAAAGCATAATTTTAAAAAATAGAGCGACTTAACGAATTCGGTGACCTAAATTAAAATATATTTAAAAGCCCTTAGTTTTTCCCCTCATAAGTTAATTGCATTGTATTGTTTGATCTATATATTGATATGATAAATTGTTAATGAGACACAAGAGAAACTCATATGCCTCGAATTTTGTGGTAGAGCGCAACACGTGATGTATAGATTTGATATATGTTAATAATATCAAACTCTCGCTTATATTTAAAAATATGAGAGGACTGAGTGATAAACCAATTACCAAATTATTTTGAATATTACTAAACTTAACCCCCCCCCCCCACACACACACACCCATATATCCAAATTCTAAACATTTAACAAGTGTACAAAGAAATAGAGCCAAAGTGGTGAAATTTGAGAGATCTTTGATGAGGTAAGGGAAGGTGATCGTGTGACATGTTTATTTAGGTGTATATATAAAAAATGGATTATGAAATTTATGTTTCTTTAGTGGGTAAATAGGATAAGGTCATCGATGACATTTGTTAAACAAGAAAGTGTTAAATCTTTTAGTAAATAAAAAATATTTATATCATCATTGACAATTTTAATAAAGTAACACAGAATAATTTGTAAGTGTCACGGGAGATTCAAAAAGGTAATTAAAAAAAAAATCTAACTTTGGTTGGTGAACAAATCCCAGAGAAGAAGAAAATAACGAAAGGGGTGGAAGAAATTATGAGGAAAAAATTTATTCGCATCGGCAAGTCAATGCAATTTTTATTATAATGTGATTTAGTGAAGTAAAATAAAAGCTAAGTCATTCAGAGATCCTTAAAATTGTTTGCATATTTCACTTAGACACTTCAAATCAACATTTTACCTATTGAACATTTTTAGCTTTACAAAATTGTTCCTATTAGACACATTTTGATAATTAGTTAAAAATGTAAAGAGAGTGTGATGCACTTGCCATGACATGACAATTTAACTAATTAAATAACGTCATGTGTAGAGACGGATCTAGGATTTGAAGATTGTGGGTGTCACATCGCCCAAGCAAGTTAAATGGGTCGGTTCGTTTAATTTTGAGTTACAAATCAAATTATATGTCTTTTTCGATTTTCATAAAACTAATTGATTAAACGTGGATGTTAGTAATATATACTTATCGTTATTCTAAGATTAGAGATAACTAAACAATTCAATTTATTTATTTTTTATTTAGAGGCCTTATTCTGTAAAACTTTCCGAAAAAGTAGATTTTCCACATTAAAAAGTCAAATTTGTATAAAGCATCTAATAGTGTTAAATTTAATATATTCATATTTTATTGAATTTATGTATTATTGCATATATATATATGTGTGTGTATACTAGAGAAAGAATCAAAATTTGTTTCAACCTAACCTTCTTACTTATCAAGAATGTGCTGATCAGAAGAACCTTAAAATTAAATAACCTCTAGCATAATAATATTCATCATTTTTTGTAAAACTTATGTTTTTTTTAAAAAACAACAATTTAAATATATTCATAGAAATATTTATGTGACTTTCATAGTACTATAGTCATTAATTAATAAAGGATATACACAGAATACTCATATCATGAGATCAATAATTAGGGAAAGAGAAAATTAAAAAAATTAAGAGCTAATTACAGAAGAAAAGTTGAGAAGCCTGTTCATACAAGAGTCATCCAAAAAAAATTAATGTTGGCAATAAGAATTGAACTCGCATTGCGTGTGTGGAAATTTGTTTCTTCTGCCAACGCCTCCGATCACCACTTTGTTCACAGGGTGGCAGAACATATTTATAACGAATTTTAAGCGTATATACAGATACATATACGAAATTCTAATCGAGATCGCTGGGTGCCGTGGCACCCCCACACTTACATATAGATCCGCCCCTGGTCATGTGGCTTTGAGCTCAATATAATTATAATTAAAAAGATTAACTAAAATCTAAGCCTTCATGTTGCCGCCTTCGACTGTTGCCTACGCCCCAAGCCCCCAACTTCATCTTCTTCCTCTTCTTTTTTTTTCAAAAAAAACTTAAATCACTTGTTTTCTATAGGATTTATGTTTGTTCTTACGCGTAATTGGGTAGAAAGAAAGAGATTTATGGTGGCAAAGTTTTCCGACGAACAAACTAAGATGGCAATCTTAAATTTGTGATTGATTGTTTGAAATTTTATGGAGAAAGAAAGACATTGACGACATAAATTTAGAGAAAAATGAGGTGGTGTTGATGGTGGATGGTGGGGGCGATGATTGGTAAAAACGAAACGGAGACGATGGCCTGAAAAAGAAAAGGGGGGAAGAAGACGATCGAGAAAGAACGGAAAGGAGAAGAATGGGTAAAGTGACGAGAGACTCGGTAAGAATTAAGGTGGTGCGAAGAAGAAGATTGACTGCAACGGAATGAACTTTAATGGTGGCGACACCGACGATTGCCGGAAAGGTGATGGCAATGGTGGTTGAGTCAAAGAAGAAGAAGAGATGATAATTTAATTTTTATAAAAAAAGATAAATCTTTTTCTATGCCTCTTCTCATGTGTGTATTACACACATATTGCCATGTTAGCAAAAAATGTTTAATAGTACAAATTTCTTACAATTTAGGTGTTAATAGGTATATGGTTGAATTGGATGTCTAACTGAAATATGCGGACAACTTTAGAGGGCTTGGATGACTTAAGCCTAAAATAAATTATAAATTTAAACACATGGCATACATGTATTGACTTGGTATAAACACCCGTTCGGGTAAGTTTTACCCAAATTACCATGCTAACTTTTCTATAGTTAAATGTTTGACGGGGTATTCGTGGTTTAGTTTGGATTGGTTATTGATGAAAATCAAAATCAAATTAATTTAGTCGGTCGTTAAAATTTTAAAATCAAATCAAATTAATCTAGTCGGGTTGGTTATTGTAGGTTTGGTTCAATAATCTGGTTTTTTCGATTTGAAAGTAATACTTAAATTTTTTGAGGATATACGTTTGTCGATAGACAAATACACCTAGTATATGAACAATCAATAGGAAACTATTGTGAGTTCAATTAAACAATTAAGCAACACTAGAAATATTATACACGAACAAAATGTCTCAATTAAGAGAAAGTGTGACTATCTTTATATTTATATTTTATTTATGAATAATATATATATGATTATAAATTTATATATGTAATCTCTTGATTCGGTTTGATTATTTGCGGCTCTTCTTTAGTGAAATTAAGATCAAATCAAATAGTATCAGATTTCAAACATTAAAATCAAACCTAATCAAACCAAATATCAATTTCTTTAATCGATTAGATTTGAATTGCGGTTCGATTTGATTTTTTAACCATTGCTATGAACAACCCTAATTGCATCATTTACTAGGGGGTTTACAAGTGTTAAATGGGAGATAAAATTAAATTTAAGTGGATGAAATAAAATAAGATAAATGAACTTATTATTTGATTCATATCTAGAAGTTAGTGTTAGCCTCATAGTATCGGATAATTTTAATAATGAAAAAACACTTAACCGACTTGTGACTTGTTGCAAGCAAAAAAAGAAAAAGATGAACCAAGAACATAACACCTAAAGAAAGAGAAAATATGTTCAACAAATCAAGGCAAAGATATCAAAAAGCAAAAGAGATCACACACTACATCAAGAGGGAAACCATATGATGTACGAGACATAAAAGGAAAGAAATTATTGCATTTACTATCGTAATAAAGATATGTCTTGATATCTAGAATCAATTAGATTCCAGAATCAATCAAGCAGATCATGATCAGTCAACACTTCCATAAGTCAATCAAATATATTCAAGATTGCACAAGATATTCAAGATCATAAAACAAATCACCTACAGAAGGAAAGAGATAATGTGCATCAATCAGCGGATGCTTTCAAGACAACTAGATCAGTTAACATTCAAGACTACAAGGAAGAAATCAAAATCAAGGGATGCACTCAAGTTAACGAGATCAGCCAAAGATTCAATACAACAAGAAGATCATCATACAAATGAACAAATCGATTTGTTCATGCACATATCTTATATGGTCATGACCCAGCAAATCAATTAGAATAAAATCAAGGATTTAATCAAACATCCTTGATTCAAGCTCCTTGGGTTTCCGTAAAGAACAAAGTCCTCCAAAGCTATTTAAACCACTATTAGCCATAGTTGTGAAGCACGCACTTCACTTGAACTAATATTGTAATATTCTTTTATCTTTCATGAAACTTTGTACACACTTGAGTGAACAATTGAAAAGAAAAGAGAAAGAAAGATCTGAGTGTAAGTTATACAGGTAGAAGTTGTGTCGAAAAAGTAGATCTGATTTGCAAATCGGACGTACGGGCTCTTAATTGTAACATTTTGTAACACCCAGTTCTCAAAAAGCTCTTAAGAAAACCATTGTAACCCAAGGGACTGAAAAAGACACCACATCGATGACCCGAACCAGTATAATAACACTCTGTGTTATTTAGTTATCACAAGTTGTTATTACCTTTTATCTAATCTACTAACGTGCAGGTGAGTCGACTGACCATTACAGGAAGTCAACTAAAGCGAAATTTTAATTTACCCTAACTTTTTTTTCTTCTTATATCATATCTATGTATAACATAGCAAATATCTTCTTAAACATATTTTGACACAAAATTCTCGTGGATTAATTTTAATGGTATATCAACCTAGTTTTAAAATGAGATGAATCAAGATGGTTAAAAAGTTAAGTAGATAACATAAGCAAGTCATTAATTCATTCAAACCTAAGTAGGTTGGACTAAGGCTGAGCATAAGAATGGAATGGGACGATCGGAGTGAAACTGGACGATTTGACCTGATTGTAATCGATATCGAGATGAATTTGATCAAAATTATCGAAATGGAGGCTGAATTTCGTCCCATCCCACTATATAATAGAATCGGGACGGACTGAAATGTATTAGAAAGGAATGGAATAAACAGAATAGCACATATAGCTATTTCAAAAAATAATTTTTTTAGAGTTATTTTGAATTATTAAAATACGAATATTTTTTTCCTAAGTTTATTAGTTTATAGAATTAAGTTTTAAAATTTATAATAATTTTACTTAAATTTAATTTAAAGGAAGTTTATAAGTTATATATTAAGTTATTTAACTTGTAAGTTAAATAAGTTTGATAAGTTATATATTAAGTTATATTTATAACTTGTAAGTTAAATAAGTTAAGTTCGTAATTTCAAAAAATTAAATATACAAAAATTAAATGCTTATAAAAGTAAACAATGACAAAAATATTATTTTTTATTTTAATTAAAATGATTTATCGGGATAGGAACGATACCAAATCGGATTGGAACGAATCAGGATGAACTGATATCATATATCAATACCAAAGTATGATATCGTTTCATTTCGTGTACCGATTTAATAAATTGCATCCCTTCTCGAATACTATCTAATCGAAATGAATTGGTATGGTACAATATTTGTGCTAATAATAAAGTAATACTTTATGTTTGACTAATATTTCAAAAATACTTTTAAAAAGAGATTATTTTTTAAAAAAAATATCTATTATTATTCAAAACACCTATTTTTTTCTCTAAAAACTTGATCGAACAAACTGCTTCAACAAAACCCTTACTCCTTTTTATATAGCTTTAGGTCCTCATTTTTAGATTTGGTTTCAAAGAATTCAAAATAATATTCGGGGATTATTATAAATAAGTGCTTATTTGAAGTTTAAAGAGTTTTTTTTTTCAAATTGTTTTTCATGTTAAACATAATTTTATTTTTTTAAAAAAGGGAAAAGGGTCTGATTTACCCCTCAACTTTGTCATTTGGAGCTGATATACCCTTCGTTATGAAAGTGGCTCATATATACCCTTACCGTTATACAAATAGTTCACATATACCCCTGCCATTACAAAATGAGCTCACATATACCCTTCATTTAACGGAAGTAAAAAAATTAGTTTTAGATTTATATTTTTTACTTTTATTTTAAAAAAAAAAATTATTTAGGGGTATATATGATTCTTTTATCAAAGTTCAAGATATATTTCAATTTTTTTCATACATAAATTATTTTTTTGATTTATTTTATTATAATTATTTGAGTTTCTTATTCTTATTTTTTTTTCTTTCATTCCTTAGTGTAAAGAAAAAATATTTAAAACTATTTTTTATGTCTATATTGTAATTTAATTTTTGTATTCGAAGAAAAAAAATGGTCATCTACAATAAGTTTTACAAGAATATTAGTGAAATTTTAATAAATTTGATCATCAAAAATAATAATTCTAAATTATTCATTAAAATAAAAAAAAAGAAAAAAAAATATGTTTGACGAGGATTAATTCTACTCTTATGGGATTATATTTTTTAGAAAAAATAATAAAAAATTAAATTAAAAGTATTATTATTTTCATTTTCCGTTAGGAAAAGNATATATATATATATATATATATATATATATATTACAATTCCAAAAGGGCTATGATGAATTAAAATCTAACATGATGAACCAAAACATGATTTGAGTAGTTAATTGTAGTTTGGTGATTTGATGTTTGTCATTCGATTCTTCCCTTTTAATTAATCTATCTAATTCTATATATTATATTCAAATTATCATTGCATGGAAATATAATTATAATTATATATAGTCTCAAATCATGCCCACCTTATACCCACATTTGGGGGCACAAATAGACAAACATTCAGCTTGCTTACATGATGGGATTGGCTCAATTTCAGTTCACATATACATTATTATATTATAATATCTTATAATAAAATAAAATATAAAAGATATATCACATAAATTATTGGATTTTGAGTACCCTACATCAATAATTATCTTATAAATTTTAAGTTATATCTATATTAACTGTATAAAGATTTTATATTATTAAATCAAATCAATCAAATATAATAAGTTACTTTTCTGTTTTCCAAGTTATCATAATAAATAAATTTTAACTAACTTAATTGGATAGTTCTTGTTTGGATGGTTGTCACATGTTTAAAAATTCATATGTTTCATTGTTTTGATAAATACACATTTGGACGGATTGTATATTTTTTGTTGTTTATTACAATATTATATATCAATAATTTAAAAAATTAACTTATAAAAAAAGAAGACTAAAAATTACATGATAGAACTATTATATAAAATAAAGGGAATAGGGTTAAAAATGTTTTTGAACTATGTCAAACGAATAAAAATGTCATTCGTTTGTAGTTTGGTCCAAAATTGTCTTTCTTATCATATTATGATCCAAAAATGCCCTTATTAATATTTTGGGTAAAAATGATCTTTTTTCAAATAAATATATTATTTATTTTCTTTTAACACATTTTTTGTTCTAGTAATATTTTTTTAAATTAGCAAATGTTTATCTTCAATTAAAAAATGAAAATATTTCTTATTTTATTATAATTATTTGCTATCGTTATATAAATATAAATTAATGATGGATATATTATGATATTATACTCATATATTATTTGTCAAGATGCTACATGAAGTTATTTTTATTGATAAGATGAGATTAAGGAGGAAAAAAATATTTCCTACATTTACTTTTTGTTAAAGTGATTTTAAAAGGAAGAAAACAAGATCATAGTTCTTTAATAATTTAATTAAGAAGAAAATGTAGTTATAAAGAAAAAAATATATAGTTATTCGAACAAGGGTATTTTGGACCAATTTTAGTAACTATAGAGAATTTTTTGGACTAAAATATTGACTGCAAAATATTTTTGAATCAAAATATTGACAACAGATATATTTTAAATTAAACTATTACAAAAGATATTTATATTCCTTTTAACATATTTTGAAGATATTTTTAACTATTTTCCTTAGAAATCAAAAGTCAAAATAGGATCATTAGAATACAAAATGAATAAATTTTTGTTACACAAAAAGACACCATATAATACATTATATGTAACAACTATCCAAACACATTGAATGATATGTTCTCTCTCCATCATACTTATTTTGACTTGAATACGTGTAAAAAATAAATATAGAGCAAAACTATTAAAATATCTTTTAATTTAGTTGTGATTTTAAAGCAAATAATAAATTTGAAAAATTACTAAAAAGAAGAATTATCCCTTTTTAAACTACCCAAAGAAGTAGACAAATCAAACAAATTAAAATAGAAAAATTACTATTATACACCGACGACGTACATAATTTAATTTTTTTTTAAATCTTATGTACTCTTTCTATTTAAAAAAAATTAATCTACTTTTTTTTTAGTCTGTCTCAAAAATAATGATATCTTTCTTTTTTTGTAATATTTTAATTTTAGCTTTCCATACAACATGTTTAAGGCCACAAAATCAAATGATAATTTTATATGTTTGACCTAACTTTAATTTAGAACCACAAAATTCAAAAGGTTCTTCATATTTTTAAATTCCGTACCAAATCAAAGCAGATTATTTTTTATAAAACGGGGAGAGAAATTAACAATTATAAGAATAGCAATGTCTCCCTTTGACCATGTACACTTGTTTTCTTACTTATTATCTCTCTCTCACTTTATCATTCATATATACTTAAGCCACAAACTAAACTCTATTCATCAAAATCTTTTCTTGATGAAGTAAAATCATAGAGAAACTATATATCACAAAATCAATTTGTTTGATTTAAATCTCTATTTAATCTATAAAATAAATGGTGCCAACAACAACAACAACATCAGAAACTCTTCAAAATTCTTCAATTTCAGTAGCAGACAAGAAAACTTCTCAACAAAATGGTGATAACAACAATCAGGTAATTAATTAAGAATATTTAACTTCCTTAATTATTAAGTTTATTCATTTGTTTAATTAGATTATGAACATGGGCGGTTTAAGTAAAAGTGTAAAAATGGTGATTTTTTTTTTTCTGATTAGTTCTAGATAGCTAAGCTGTGTTTGTTAATTAATTAATTAATTATGGCCGGTAATCATCCTAATTAAATAAGTAATCAAGTAGTAATGACGATGACGTTTTTTTTTTAGGAAAAAACTATGGATTTCTCTTAAACTACTTGGTGTTGGTGAAATAAACAAATGGAAAAAATTATATATTATTTACTTATCATGGAAAATAAAATGTGTGTGAATTTTTTCGTTTATTAATTAGAATTTGTTTAAATTAACTTTTCATTTTAAACAAATTAAGTTATTTAATGTAGTTAACTAGTAGTTATCCTAACTCCTTCAAAAATATTACATATTTTTTTTTTGTTTAAATTTTTATGAAATAGACATTTAAAGCAATAAAACAGTGAAGTATGTCGGCTTTAATTCTCATAATTTTTTTTTAAGTATATTACTTGTTTGCTAAAGCTTCAATTTTTTTTTTTTATCGCAAGTGCTTTTCGAAAAATATTTTTTTTAAAAAAATAGTTTATGTTTTGCTAATCAATTTTAAAAATATTATTTATTATTATTAACACAGTAATTTGTACTTGAACAAAGTTTAAAAAATGTATTTAGAAAGAAAGAAAAACACAATTTTTAAGAATTTTTTATTAATATTTAAATAGTGATTTGTACTTGAACAAACTTTCAAAAAAGTGCATTTAGTTATCTAGTAAATATTTTTGACTTTTCAAAACTTTGGCCCTAAAATTAATTAACTCGTTTGGACAATAAGCACTTTTTCCTTGTACTATAAATACAAGTTTTATGTTGATGTTTAATTTAATAGACAATTCACTTTAACCGCAATTAATTTTTATACTTTTTAAATTATTAAATCTTAATAACTTTTTTTTGTTATTTCTAAATATCTAATTACCTCTTAAAAATAATAAAAATTATATATTTAAATATAAATTATATCATATAAACTGAAACGAAAAAATATCGTCATTCTACAAATTGAGTGGGAAGGGAGATTATTGTGGGGTTTGTATGTTGAATAATGAAGAAAAAAACACTGCACGCCTACAATGAGTGCAGTGTATTTAGAAAAAAAATCTAAAGACATAATTTTATTTTATTTTTAAGTTGAAAAGCAAATGGAGACATAAAATATAATTGCCGCATGGTTGACTTGGCTTGCTTTGTTAATAATGATCATCAAAAACTAAACTTTTAGCGTGTACTTTCTACAACAAAATACTTATAATTTATCATAATAACATTAGGTTTATTGAATTATAATATGATCTCGACTATTCATTAGGTATTTGTTTTATTTTATATATAATACATTATTAAAAATATGAAAAAAGATCAAAAATACCTTTAAACTATTACGTAAGGTTTAAAAAATATCCCTCATTCATGATTTATTTGGCTAAAAATACTCCTCACTGACATCACCCTCCGATGACCTCCTAAAGTTATCACGAAGTTTCACTTGGACACCATAGTTGAGCGATATTTATTTTGAACCCCTAATGTAGGATCTCATTGTGTCATTTTGATACTTTTCGCTACATGACATGGTGAGTGTAACACACTCAAAGTCAGCTCGTGGAGGGCTTTGTTTTCGAGCCAAAATTATTTTTAAAACACTGTATCTTCTTCCCTCTTTCTTTGTGATTGTCTCATCCACCACAAACCATCAATCCATGACGTCGTCGATACATCATCGTCATTAATCTTATTAAAATCGAAGTAATTTTTAATTTTTCAGATCTAAAAATCATAACAATCGTCTTTTTTTCATTATGTTTCTTTAAATCCAACAATTAAATTTTAGTGCCACAGAATAGCTAATCTATTTCGTGTTCACATATTTGAATCCTTTGTATATTCAAGAAATGCAAAAAAAAAGGACTAATTCCACGATTGTTAGTTAGAACTATTTTTTAGAAGTAAAATAAGAAAAAAATTATGTTCTTATAAATTAATTTTTTACAATGTAACTATATTCTTTTAAAAGTATTTTTTAAAAAAGACGATAGAGTAAAAAAGGGGCTAAGATTGAGGTGTGTGTGGATAAAGAGGATGGACGACCTAGTAGGGGCGAAGGAGTGGTTAGGGCTGGAATCGGTGGGGTGGGGCAGGGAAAATGCCTGAGTTGATTGAGTGCAGAAGACAAGGGTGAGTTTCTTGAAAATTAAAAGTAATGAAAATAATTTTTCACTAAAATGTTTAAAAACTTTCGAGTTTTTTGTATGAAAATTTGATTACTTTAATTTTTCATTGCTTTCAATTATAATACTAGTGAAAAATAACACTAAATTAAGAAAATTTGATTAAGAGATAAGTGACTTGCTAATAATGATAGTGTGCCAATCTATTTCTTAGATGGAGATTGTGCCAACCTATTCTTACATGGATAAAATATTATTATCATCTTATCGTAAAATAATAATTATCTTGTAATCAATAACTTAAAAACACTAGATAATTGTCTATTAAACGTTTTAAAATATTTTAATATTTTATTTTTTTTATATTTAAATTTTAAATTTTCTTTTTAATAAAAATATAATCAAATACACTTCAAACTTTAATTTTAATTTTTTTCATGATCAAACGTCCATTTAATTTCCGAGCCAGGTTCCCTTTGTTGGGGGCAATTGATCCAAGCCTATATGGGCCTATAATGGCCCAATTATTCTAGTCTTCCCAAAACAAATCCAATCCAATCTTTTAGTGGCCAGCAACCGCACATGCCATGTTTGTTTATGCTGACAATTTCTTTTTTCCTCCTGATTTTCGAGTGTCGCTTTGCGAATTCGATTAGTTGTATTTATCGGGTTCCGCTGTTTCAAGGCGGATGCATCACGATTAGTTTTACGGGGTCTTGGAGACGCAGTCAATTTGTAATGCCTCCTGTGGCCCTGCTGGGACTCGAACTGGCGACCTGAAGGACTTTGTCCTCAGGCCTTTACCAGCCGAGCGACCCCTCAGGATTTTTATGCTGACAAGTAATATCTCATAATGTAAGTGTATTATTTCCTCGATTTCAATTTATGTGACTATCTGATAAGATACGAAGTTTAAAAGGAACGAAAGGTGACGTTTAGCTATGAATTAAATTGAAACTAAAAAATATATATGAATTTTTGAAATCTATTAAAGTATTATTTTTAAAATTTAAAATTGTGTTTTGAAAATGTATTTTAGAAAAGGACAGGTTATTTGATTATTTGATATTTTGCCAACACTTTGTCCTACAAATATTATTTCTTTTAAGAAGATGGTGTTCTAGTTTAGACTTTTGATAGATTAATATAAGCCATAAAAAAGAAACAATTATATAATTTAGACACGTTTTTTTCATGTAATAGCAATATAATTTATTAAAAAGAATATTATATTGAATTTTTCAACTTAGGAAGATTCACGTGAATCATCATATTCTCATACTATTTCAGCCATTCAGATATATATTCAGCCGAAAATGACTCCAAAAATTATCATTTTTGTTTCAATTTATTTTGATATTATTAATAAAATAAATTATTTTATTAAAAATTAAATAAATATTTAAAATTATATTCTAATTTTTAGAATTTTTTTTTTAAAATTACTAAATAAATTGAAACAATAGGAACAGATGGAGTACTTCATTTGGTCCACAATGTCTAAAGCCAATCAACTACTTGTACTTTTATTTATCTAATTTGCACCTTTTATATATTACCTTTTAAGATCGCACTTAAGATTCTACTAAGAAGTAGCTTTTTATTTTTCTATTTTAATTTAATATTTTTTAAATCAATTTTCAATATATGTTAGATTTTAAAATTTTCAATATATGTTAGATTTTAAATATTTTAGAGTTTATCTATAAAATTGGATTTTATAGATTCATGAATGGAGAAAGTAATTAATGAATGTATCAAGTACTTTAATAAATATTATTAGGTTTTTTTAGTTTGATTAAAGTATATATTTTCACGACTAATGAACTATTTTATTAAGAAAATAATATAATAAAGCATTGATATTATGAGATGATAGATACATATAAAAAAGAACGGAACGAATAGTATTTTAATTTTTAATAAAATTAGATCTTTGAAAATCGTGCCATTAGGTGCTTTGCAATGTCAATCTATTGATGATCCACGCAAGAACATTTTTTACCCCACACCCCACACCCCACCCCACCCCTGTAATCCGTCACTGAACTGTAAACTCTTATATCTGTTTGAAAATCTTTAGCTTTGCATAAGGTTTTGAGGGCTGTAAATGGTGGAACCTTCAAAATTGAGTTGCATTTCTTCATGGTCATTTTTCTCTTCACCTCCTCGTTTTTATCTTTTTTAAAATTGATTATTTAATTATACACGTTGACTGAGATCTGATACATGAACAGTTGGTTGATGGGCTGTAAGTTTTGTTGCAAGATTGAGTTTTTGATTTAAAATTCGATGACCCATTATGTTGTTTTATCATTATCGATTGTTTTGTTGTTGCTTTTTGTAATTTAATTGCTTTCTTGAACAACCCCATGTTATTAATTGTTTAAAAAATGGCTTCTTTTTGATGAAAATGTTTACTGAAAAATGCAGAAATTGAGGGTTTCAGCTCAAAGAGAAGCTGCAATTCCTATGGGGGACTACAATGGTGCTGAGTACATAGGGATTAACGAGGTTCCATCTCCTAGAGCAAATAATTCTAATAAAGTTTCACTTTTGCCATTAATTTTCCTTATTTTCTATGAGGTTTCTGGTGGGCCTTTTGGTGTTGAGGACACTGTGCAAGCAGCTGGTCCTCTTTTTGCTCTTCTTGGATTCTTGATTTTCCCATTAATATGGAGTGTCCCTGAGGCACTTATTACTGCTGAAATGGGTACTATGTTCCCTGAGAATGGTGGTTATGTTGTGTGGGTTTCATCTGCTTTAGGTCCATATTGGGGGTTTCAACAAGGTTGGATGAAATGGCTGAGTGGAGTCATTGATAATGCACTTTACCCTGTTATGTTCTTAGATTACCTTAAATCAGCGATTCCTGCATTAGGTGGTGGGCTTCCTAGAATTGTAGCTGTTTTAGCACTTACTGTGGTTCTCACTTATATGAACTATAGAGGTTTAACGATTGTCGGATGGGCAGCTGTATCGCTTGGTATATTGTCGATGCTACCTTTTGTTGTTATGGGGCTTATTTCGATTCCCAAAATTAGGCCTGAGAGATGGTTGGTGGCAGATGTACATAGTATTGATTGGAACTTATATCTGAATACTCTTTTCTGGAATTTGAACTATTGGGATTCGATTAGTACTCTTGCTGGAGAAGTACGTAACCCGAAAAAGACTCTGCCTAAGGCTTTGTTTTATGCTGTGCTTTTAGTTGTGCTGTCTTATCTTTTCCCTTTGCTGATTGGTACTGGAGCTGTTCCACTCGAACGTGAATTGTGGACTGATGGATATTTCTCAGACATTGCGAAGATACTTGGTGGAGTTTGGCTCAGATTTTGGCTTCAAGGGGCTGCTGCAGTATCAAACATGGGTATGTTTGTAGCTGAAATGAGCAGTGACTCTTTTCAGTTACTTGGTATGGCTGAGAGGGGAATGCTCCCTGAGTTCTTCGCAAAGAGATCGCGCCATGGAACTCCAATACTTGGGATTATCTTCTCGGCTTCTGGTGTGCTTTTACTTTCATGGTTGAGCTTTCAGGAGATAGTAGCAGCAGAAAATTTCTTGTATTGCTTTGGAATGATCTTGGAATTTATAGCATTTGTATGGTTAAGGATTAAGTATCCAAATGCACCACGCCCGTTCAAGATACCGGGTGGAATAATTGGAGCCATCTTGTTGTGTGTACCTCCAGCCATTCTCATTGGTGTTGTATTGGCCTTCTCTACAATCAAAATTATGATTGTAAGCCTCGCTGCTGTTGCAATCGGGTTGGTGTTGCAGCCATGCATTAAGCTTATCGAGAGGAAGAGATGGTTGAAGTTCTCAACTAGTTCAGATCTTCCTGATATCACAGCACATGGTCCATTAATTCGATGATTCTCTAATGAGCTACATCGTTATAAGGTTTATCTGTTTCACTTACATAACATCAATGACAACTGTGTTCAGTGCAGACTGAAAAACAGGCAACGCCAACAGAATTGGTTTTTGAGGTTTTGTACTGTCCCTTTTCTCTTTAAGGATCTTATGGTAGCTTCTAATCTCGTAAGCTGTATTTGCCATGGTTTTCTGCTTGTGCCTTAGCTACGGTTTCCAGCGCAACTCCAGCAGAAGTGGTTCATCAAAGGTTGGTTGATCTGTTTCTCTTAAAGGACGTTATGGTAGTTTCTAATTTTGTCGTTGTATTTGCCCCGCTCTTGAGTTTATTGAAGTAAAGTAGCTATCAATGATAGTTCAGGGAATTGTGTTAGAAACAGATGACAATTGTTTTTTCCTGGATTGATCATGTTACTTGTGTGTAATGCAGTGTGCTAGTAAGATTAATAACTTTTGAGGTGTAAATGAATTTATATGTTCGTAATTGAAACCAAATTCAGCTTGTTTATCAAACTCTGGAGTGCCAAGCTTGACTACAACACAACTCCACAGCAGTTTTCAAAGCTTTTCAGAAAAGTTCTACTAACACCTCCACCATATCAAGTGTAATTCCACGAGTGGAGTTAACAGAACAATAAAAAGTAGTTATAGCTCTGTGAGGGTGTGCTTTACTTGTAAAACTCAAGCAGAAGTCGAAACACTAGACCAGACTAGACAAATCTTTTCACAGCAAAAAATCGCGTTATCTTGAATATAACCACCAACATACATCATTTGGATGAAATTCATGGAAGTACTTTAGTTTGACCTCATTCATAAGACTTTCAGATGATTGCTATTTGAAATGTAACACTATTTACTAACTTTGATACAAATCCTTGATGAGAAACCTCTTTGACTTAGACAAACCATCATTTGTAAACGAACACTTTTGGAGTTATTGAAATGGGGAATACACATTCAGTTCAACTACAAATATGAGAAATAAATAGCATTTGATTACTCGCAAAATGAAATATCAGTGATTCTACAGCTCTTTGACACAAACGACAGTTTCCGCGAAACTATTTCAGAGATAAGAGGCATCAATGGAAAATTTAGCACCAATTGTACAAAACAAGGCCATATTTGCTATCTGTTACTGTCAATAGTACATAAGATGCTATCTAAATTGATATGCAGAAGCAACCTACTCTACACAGCTGAAAGCCTCCAAAATCAAGCAGGGACTGTTTATTAAACTGTCAAAAGGATTTCATTCCCTGTAACACATATAAGACTAGTGACTCATTACATTCCACCTGATTAGCAATTAGATGCGACGCTTCTTTGTGAGGCGGCATCCATTATGGGGTTTTCGTGTTGTGTCCTCAATGAATACCACAGGGTTCTTATCTCCACGAGAATGAGTGTAGCCCTCTCTGAAGCTTAGAATAGCTTGCTTCTTTTTCTTAAAGTAAGTAAACCCATTTACTTTCATGACCACAGACCCCAAGCCTCGGTCCCTGGCTTCACGCCCAACATGTTCTGCAGTTGATTCAGCAGAGTATCTTGCAACTTTCCCTCCTTTTCCTGTTAGCTTACCTGCACTAGCTCCAAACTTTTTATTCCCTTTCGAATCTGTCACAGTTACAAAGGCATTGTTGCGAAGAACCTTTATATGAACAATATCAGCATCCTGCTCAATGTGATACCTAGAAAGTGGAGCGCCACTCGGGAAACGCCTTGCATTGTCCTCCGTAAGTCCTCTAACAAAGTCCATCGGCCTATAATTGTTTCCCATTTCAGCTTCCTTTGGGCTTCCAGAATGTAAGAAACACCTCCTACCAACATTACATGTTGAGCAACCATTCATTCCCGAAAATGAGTTCTGATTACTGTATATTTTGCTTTCAGTCTTCCCTTGAATACCTGCACCAAAATGATCCTTTGAGCAAAAGTTCAAAAAACTTATCTCAAGACCAGAATAAGACACAAGGGCATGTGTATTTCAGAAGCTCAGAAGATATTGTAGAAGAGATTCCTCGATCTCCGAGATACTGAATTTAGATAGACATTGTAACAGGTTTAAATACATTTAATTAATTATAGATCACATGTTCTACCATTGATAACAACCAAATCGTAAGAAAGAGTGAATTGAAACAAACAATCAAAACCTATATAGAATTAACAAGATAGAGTTTGAATTAGAATATAGGGAGGATAGATTTAAAAAAGGAAAGGAGAATCAAACCCATTTCTCTTTCTGTTACTCAAGAAGCTAGTAACGGCGAGGCTACTTATAAAATCCAAAATCTCTACTCCATCTCTTTAGAAATCTCTCAGAGAAATTAACTATAAGGTCTCACAATACGACGTATAGTGAACCATTTTCTTTCTCCCACACTAGGAACAACAGACCATCTTTAATAAAAACCTTAGTTTATCAAGAAATGGAACAGTAGCATAATAATCCAACAGGGTGGGGAAAACAAATACAACAAATGCCAGATAGCCAATATCAACAAGTTCCCATCATGGAAAAATTTGAAAGAACACTATATGGGATACCAACAAGAGAATTTTGATTTTCCAGTGCTTAAAGACAGGATTATTCTTAATTTTTATTTCTCGCTTACCTATTTAAGCAGCAGCATAAATAAAAGAAATCAAGGCAGGTAAGGCTACTGCACTAGATTTTTTTATGTCTTCACCTGTTCCTAATGCTATATGAGATGACTTCTTAATTTGGTTTTATCACTTCTTTGCAAGATTTCTGTTTTTCTGTATAATATGCATATTCACAAAGTGAGAAGAAAACAGACCAAATATTAGTAGTCCTCCATCCTTTCCATAAAAAATAGGTTATTTTCCAGCTTCATTCCCAAAAATCGTAGTCTTTAGTTGAAATCTTCCATTTACTTAGAAATTGGAATCAAATAATATCCATAAAATTCTAGGTAATTCATAAATCCGCAAGCAAGGAAAACCTCCAAGTAACATCTTCCATTTTGATAGTCCACTATTCTACATTATAATTGTGATGCATACTCCCTCTATGCTATCTTTGATCCTCCTCAGTCTGAAACAACTTAACAAATTCTTCGTGTACTAGAGAGAGAAATATGAATAGTTTATCTAAAATTGTGCAATTAAGGATGGAGAAGCTTTCACTCTTCAAGTGAAATTCAGTAAACCAGCAAGTAGATGCATCATTCATCTTGAATATCAAGCAAAAGATTTAATCATCGCATCGAACAAATATTGAATATAAAAAATAGATGTCATGAGATTGGTGTAATTGAAAAGCAAACAGTCACTTGTAACCATTGAAATAAATTTTAGGACAATACGCTTCAAAACAAGCTCAAAACTAAATTCACACACTTCAAATAAAAATGGAAACCAGGTATGAAGTGGTACACAATTTGATGAAGAGAATTGCACAACATTTAACAAGAAGAGAATAAACAGCACCCACCAAAATTTGGGAGTGTTGAAAAGGTCCTGAAAGCTTGAGGATGATCCGAAGATCGTAATTTGAAAGCATTAGCAGCCCATAGGACACTCCGGATGAGTTTCATCTTGCCTGTAACAATGCAAATCACTTCAACTTAACATTTATTTTGACAAGAAAATTATGAATAATCAGAAAAACCTTTCTTACAAAAACCCCAAATCTATCGTACTTTCTTCCCATCTTCTTATTGAACTCATAAAATGATATCACATCTCTATAATAAAGTTATTTCACCGTTAGATGGTTAAATGATAATTGTGTGATTCCTATATACAAATGGAAAGAACATCAAACTGTTAATTAAGAAATGGAAAGTTCATATGTAATATCCTAGAATTCTAGACATACAAAGAGACCATATTCCTGTAACTATTTTGATCCAATAGTACCATATGCATTAGAAACAAATCCAACTAAATATTTTCAGGGAAATTAACTTAAATAGCAGTCCGCCCAAAAAAATAGTCCGCGTATGTGTAATTATGTATAACTATTGTACCAAATGTTTAACTTGGTTGCAAGCCCAGCTAACAATCATGACTAGGTAAGAGTCATATTTCGAATACAGGCATCAAACAAGACTAGCATAGTAACATGATCACAGCCCACAAACACATCTTCCAACAAAACATGCCACCAAGCTTTAACAAGTTGCTAACTTGCTCATTTTGTGATAGGTCCCAGTTAACCCCTTCTTCCTGACCTCTGGAAGTCAAAGCTATTGCCCGTCTAAATGAAATGGAATAAATCAAATCAATAAGCTTTTTGATTGATTCAGGTCGCAGCGAGGCCAAATTCAACCAAGGAAAGAGGGCTTAGCGGGGTTACAGTCCTACAACAATATCTGTTATGTACAAAATACAAATTGTAGTCTAAAAGATCACACAACCCAATCTCACATGTGTAATTATCATTATAGTCTTGCACCAAGAAGATACTCAAACTTGCTCCTTTCACACCCCCAAGGAACAAAAATATAGAGAGTAACATGTTCTAGTCTATGGTTACTAGCTGAATGAAATTACCACAGCTCAAACATACCTTTTCTTTTAGCTCAAAGTACAACATAAAGATCCATGAAAACATAAAACAGCAAGAAATCAAGATCTAATTTTTATACAAGTATTCATTCAGAAATTAAGAAATCAATGCTGAGACAATCTTCAATTTGGATAATCAAAGCAAAAACAAACGCAAAATTAAAAAAAAAAAAGCACAAAAATTGTTAATATGCCGCTGAAACCGAAAAAATGATGAAAATAACAGATAGAGAAATTTTAAAGCTTGAAGTTGGAGAAAAAACTTACTTTTGCCACTGAAATCGCAGAAATGGAGTAAAGAAGAAAGGAAAAGATACGGCTATGGAGGAATGAAGAAAGGAAGATGGAAAAAAAACTTAGGGCTCTTGTTAATGAGGGTATTGTTGGAAATAGAAAAAATTATAAGGCATAAAAAAGTCAAAAACAAAAATATTTTAAGAACAAATTTATAAATCTTTTAACCACTTTTTAATTTTGTCAACAATTCAAAAGGGAAAATATAAAATTAAGAGTGAGAGATTTTGTGAAAACTTCTAAATTTGATGTGAATTATTTAGTTTCATTCTTGAATTATTAATGGTCTTGAAAACACACTTTTACTTAATTAACTTAATATAAATAATTTGAGGACAAACCTAATGATTTCTGCCAAGTTTATGAGTGCTTTCAATACTTCTCTCCAAAATTAAAGACTAAAAGAATCATAGAGAGTTTACGTGTTTGATTTTACAAATACAAGATAATCTTTTTTGATTTAGTGGACTTTTGAAGTAACGATAAAATATGCATACTAGTGTAAATTTCACTGGATATGTTTTGATACTTTGATCTATTGAATTTCTTTACATCAATTTTAATTGTTTAATTTTGATTTATTTCTTTAGGAAAAAAGGAAAAATATATCCAGAACTATCATTAATGATATGCATATACCCTCCGTCATACTTTTAGGACAGTGGTAAACATATATGTCCTTCACTCTACAAAAGACTAAATGGGGACACGTGACACAATCTTATCCATCGATAATATTTAATAAATGTCTGATTAGTCGATAAGATTATGTCATGTATACGTCCGTTATCATAAAAGGTATATATGCTCTAGTTTTTGGACGGCATGAGCACCAATGTCTCAAAAGTATGACAGAAGATATTTTACATATCATTTATGATAGTTCGAAAATATATGTGTACTTCCCCTTTTTTTAAAAAAACAGAATCGCGTTGAAGGCCTTAATATTATTTACTTCATATAACAAATAATTGTGCATAGTTTTAGTCTGTAATACCCAGGTAATCTAAATTACAATGAATAATAATTGAGTCCCTCTTGCCTAAACCTGATACAAAAAAGTCAACACACATCAACATAATTCTAATCACAACATAAATTGATGAATTCAATGCTTTAACAAACCTCTTAAACTTACAACTTGTCAAAATATAAAACTAATAAACCATACTGGTAAAAAATATTCCTATATGTAGTGACTCAATTTTCTTTATTATATATAAATATAAAAACAATCTTTTACCTCATACTTAAATACTTTTATTGTTCTCAATAGGAGTAATAAGGAAGAGCAATGCAAAATAAAAATTAAAACAAATCCATCTGTTCCTTGTACTGAGAAAATAACAATGAGAAAAATTGTTTGACATCTTGGCCTCAAGAACTGTTCCAATCCTTTGCATTCTGTCATGTAAATCCACTTATTTTCTATCAACTCTTAACGATCTAACAACAGCTCATGGCACACAGCTGTTTCCCTCTCGTCGACAAGAGTACATATTACATATTCACTAGTCTCGTGTCAACCAAAAGAGAACGAAGATAACAAGTCTTTGACCCAAGTATAACGTTGCAGCAATCTGATATTGACTGTTATGATCTGAACTTAGATGTCAGCGTCAAGAAAGCTTGCAGAAAGCGTTACCTGCCAAACGAGAGAGAGAGACTAGTGTCAGACTTTAGCGCATCACAATGCAAACAATAACATGATAACGAAATCAACCAAAGATTAGGGCTTTCAAAGAATCATCCTCAGTGAAGCACATAATCAAGTGTCATGTTTTCAAGGTTAATGTGAATACAGTATTACAGTACATATGCCATTTTCATTTTATTTTTTTCGCTCCATTCTTCCTTGTATATCCAACACGATCAAATTTTGGTTAAAAAATGTTCACAATGAACACTGATGTCATCATTTAAAAATGTTAGTAATCAATGTGTTCATGTGTACTGCAAATCTTTTCCTCTGGTAAAATTATAAATTATATATATTAATGGATACTTATTCATGTATAGAGCAACCTCAAGAGTAGCTTGTGTTTGACATGTACCTTTTCACCAAGTTTGAATGGAGGAAGACCCTTATAAGGGCATGTACCGCAGCGGAAAGCATCACCAAGACCACACTGCAGACATCAAAGACATGTCCCCAAAAATACATAGTTAAAAAAGGAAATCAATTGCAGAACTCAAAGCAGATCAAGAAAGGTAGGGGTCAAGAAAGAATTGACTACTTGTTCAGCTGCCTGCTAATCACAATATAAACATCAATCAGTTACCAAATGACACAAATAAAATAATTTAGAAGGCGAAGAAACAAATTAGGTAGTCGAAAAGCACTTATACAAAACTGTGACAGTATAAGGCAACAAGTCATGAACTTTACCATTCTCAAAAGAAGAGAATAAAAAAAGGCAACAAGTCATGAGGTCCCAGTTAAAAAAGACATGTATTTTTTGGGAAAACCATATTTTGTGTACTCTTTACTTTTCTACACTGCTCATTTACAAGACTAGACTTTTCCCACCAAATAAATAATTATAAAAGCATTAGTTTAGAAAAAACGCAACAAATAAACATCATTTTGATTCCTCTGAAGAGAAACTTCTCATTCAAAGAGGCGAAGTGTTTTGGGAGAGTGAAAATTATGCCAAATAATCTTGGCGACGAGAGTGATCTACTATATGACATAAATCATTATAAAAGAAACCATACACTGCCACAGGCAGATTGAGGATTGTTCAGTTGTTCAGCAGTTGGTCCAAGTTGCACTTTTGTCTCAGCTTCAGCCCGTCCACACGTACAATTTTTACATGCTTTCTTTGTTTTTCCAACTTCACAGTCATCAACTGCACCGTCAAGTAAGCAACAAATTGAATTAAATATACTACTGAAAGACTAATAACGTCAAGAGGTAAACAACCTTAGTGCATTAAACTTACCACTTGGCAATTGTGGTTTCTTCAGATCTTCCTCAGTGAGAAGGCTATCCTCATCAATAAGATCTGAATCATCATCAATCTGAACTTTCGGTAAACTTTTTGCGACTTTCTTGATAGAAAAGGATGAACCAACCTTCCATGAAGGTTTCTTTGCTGTTATCTGTTCACAGATTAAATTAGCCACGCGACTTTTTTAAGTCAAAATCAAATAACTTCAAGGCTTTTTTTACAACATCTGTGTCTCAGTCCAAGCTAATTGGGGTCAGCTTTGTGAATCCTCTATATCCAATCCGCTTTATTTGGGCCCGTCATTCTACTTCTTAATTTATCATTTAGGTCAAGTGGAGGTTTTGTAAAACTAGGGATTGTCAAAATTTTACATGCATCCCTATGACACCATCATAAAATATTTGACCAAGACAAAAGACTCCTATCGAACACTAGATTCAATCTAAAAGTGTCCCTAATAAAGACCAACTTCAAGGTTTGGGTTGCAGTTGAAAACTGAATAAACATCAAACAGCATTATCAGTGACTAGATTAGCATCATTGCCACACCAATAAAAATAAAGCCCTGAATGAGTTTAATGCCATGAAATAGCTATTAAGAAACTTATGACAACTTTATTTATAAAAAAAGAACTTATCACAATTTGAAATGAGAAAGGAAAAAAAAAATTGAAAGGGGGATGACGTGGTCCTGTGGAGGAAGACAATGAGCAAAATCCAAGGCATGTGGATGAAATACTAACCACGATAGAGTGACCAGCTTCAAATGACTGTGTCTCAGAGAATCCAGCCAATAATAACTTGCGGTCATGGGTGGATTTTTCCTGCAATTCAGATAAAAGGACAACTCACACCCCCATACAATTTCTCCATGAAAAAAATACGCACAGAGTGACAATTCACTCACCTTCGAGACTGATTGAGAACTTAGGCTAAGTAGGACTGTTCCACCAGGCTTCAACACTCTTGAGATGTCCCCACACAATTTATCACTAGGAAACTCAAGGGACCTACAGATGAGAGCAACAACATCCATAGATGCAGTCTCAACTGGTGTCAGACCTGTAATAACCAGATGTTAACAGCAGGAAAAAGAAAACATTATTACGGATGTCTAGGGAAGGGGAAAACACATGAAACAGAGGTAGAAGATACTTAAGTCAAAGGGGGCGCAGAAAAGGGAAAAAAAGAATATTAAGGAGACAAGTTCCCTCTCTTACCACTAACTTGAGAACTTCTTTCTCCAAACAATGCTCCTCCCACTTACATCCTCTCTCTCTATGTACCAACTTCATGTTTTATGACAGAATTACGGTGAATAAGAACAGTTTCTTCTGTTTCTGCGCTAAGAATCTATTACATGAAGCATTCAAGGTTGTAGAAACAGCTTCTTATTATTCAAACTGCTTTCTTAAGTCACCTATTTATCTCCAAAAACTACCCAGTAGAAGAATCTAAGAATACTTAATCTACAGTCATATACTTCTCAAAAAAGGTTCAGACATTTGATCCAAGCAAGGAAAGAATTACGTCATATAGATACACACAATTCTTCGAAAATATTGCAATTCTAACACTCTAATTAGTCTCTCGACAAAAGGACTTCTCAATAATTGGCTCCACATTCCATTCTAGTGTACCAGGTTTCCTTTGATATCGCATACAACAGAAACACTAGTCCTCAGACTTGCCAAGAGCCAAAAGACTAAAAAGGCATCAAGATCCATTTTGGCTTTGAGCATAAAGCACAGTTTTTTAGCAAATACAGGCAACACTGAAGATGTATATGTGAATATCAAGAAGTATAAATAAATATAGAAATAAACACTAATTATTTGGACCAAGGCATTGAGAAAAAGATATAATTATACTTAGATAGGGGTTGTGGAGGTCACGGATTAGGGTAGAAGGTTAGTTAGATAGTTAAGTGTTGTCTCACTTATTTCTCTGTACTAGTAATCATAGTACTCCCTTGTAATTTCTTGTCCTTTGAGTTTTGTTATTATTCGCTCCTTTTTGTACTTTGATTATTGTTTTATCTTTTAATGACTTATGTTCAAGTTGATTTGTACGGTTGTCTATAGTGTCAAGTTGATTCGTATGGTTGTCTATACTATCTCGCCATGACTTTATCATTTTCATTATTTCTTTCTTTATGCTGCTTTGGACTGTTTTCTTTTGGAAACAATCTCTTCACCTAGGTAGGGCTAAGGTCCGCGTACACTTTACTATCCCAGACCCCATTTTGTGGGATTACACCGGGAATGTTGTTGAGGTATACAGTATCATTTCATAAATCCAAGGCCAAAAATTGGTCGTATACCAATAGTATACCAAAAAGTAAAGAACCTTCAAATGATATAGCCCTCTACAAAAGATACCCAATCCTCTAAACATCCCAGAACTACATCGATGCACCAAAAAATAAATATGGGATAGAAGACTACTACTCCACTGCCCAAAACTAAATTCTACCCCTTCAAAAGCTCTCATATTTCACTCTTTCCAAATGAATCATACCAAAGCTAGAGGAATAACATTCCGTGCCCTGCTTTTCCTCTTGCTTTTTCGAGAGAGAACATATCCTTGACAGACTTTGGCATCACCGAAGACATACCAAACCAACTGAACATATCCCACCACAGTTGTAGCCTGACAGAAGTGTTGTAAAAGATGATTTACCTCTTCATCCGCCTCCTTGCATAAGTAACACAAACTGATAAAAACAACATTCCTTTTCCTAAGGTTTTCCTCCGTCAAAATCACCCCTCTAGCAGCTAGCCATGAGAAAAAAACACCTTCCTTGGCAACTGAGGAATCCAAATCAACTTTACAAAAAACGCATAATCCGCCTTCACCAATAGCTTCTCATAAAAGAACTTGACAGAAAAAACGCCTTTGTTCCCCAACTTCCATCTCATAGAATGGGGTCCTTAGATGGACTCACAATACTAATGGTGTAAAGCTAACAATCTTCATCACCTCCCATTCCTGGAAATCCCAAGAAGTATCTGCCCCTTGTGTCCCCCTAAATCCTACCTTGTCTTCATCAATAAATCCCAAAAACAAAATTTTGAATAAAACTCTTCATCAAATTAACCTAGAAAAAACATTGCAACAATCTTTCTTTTTGATAGGCATATAGTAACAAACATTTTCTTTGATAGGTATAACATGGCGATGGACTTAAGAAGGAAGAAGCCACAAATATCAGCAAATCCAAATAGACTAGGAAACATACTATAATCTATAACCCTCGTCCCAAAAATGAAGATAAAAAGATCTGAACGCTGACAATGAAGTGAGCAAAAAACTGACATAGTAAACAAAGTGAGTCACTCATGGTCAGTTGGTCACAACATAAGCATTAAGAAGACTAAAGAAGTATCAGTGCAGCACACACAAGGGAGGGACTTTACTCTGGGCTGAAGCTTGAGTAACAATCATTGGGTCCAACTTCTCAACTCCCTCTTTCTTCAAGATATTGATTGCGTTGTATACCACACTAACTGGTACCATAACATCCTCGACAAGCACCAGTATACTACCGTCTCCGTCTTGGCCGCCCTACAAAAGAATGAAAACTCGAATTTAGAAAGAAAACAATAGTACATCCTCAAAAACAACATTTACACCTCAGAAAGGTGTGTTAGCAAGAAAACAACCCATTCCCACTCCCCCACCCACCCCCCAAAAAAAGGGTGGGGTGACATGACCAAACTACGGCTCTACCTAAATGTAATAGTCAATACACAATTTGCAGTAAACTCACACTAGGAAACTAATTCAATTCCCTCTACACTTTTACAATCTTATGCTAGTGTTGTCAAATGCACGCTTAAGACATACTTTTCCTAGCCAATGTGCATAATCCTGAAGAAGGGGCATTAAACAATTGATATTTTACTTCTTCATGATTTTTTCAAATTTTTTGTCCATATATTTTTGTGAAATAGATTTTGTCCATATATTTGTCTTCCGTAATTATAGTTATTCGTCTTGAACTACACATACATAATTGTATATTTTCACCATTTGTCCCCTTCTTCATTAAAGGGCGCGCTTTATTTGGGCTTTGTGCTTAAAGCCCTTATGGACCTTAGAGTTTCGCATTTGATAACTTTGTTTATGCTCCAAGCACATTATGAAACGCCCAAAAAATTAGCAAGAATTATGAAAAGGTGGTTAATTTATCTAGTCCAAACAAAGTAACACAGGCATGTGGATATTAGTAATGAAGTTAGATAGACTACTACAAATACTAAAAAATATGAATGAGGGTGTGAATGAGGGTGAACTCCTCTTTGATAACGGTTGATTCATTATAACAAATCTTATATCCTTCTTTCTTTCTTTATATGAATGATTGTAATGAAAGACTCCTTCACAAAAAAAGAATGATTCGTAAGGAAAGACTAGAAACAATTTTCCTCCTGTAGGTAATATAATGAAGTAGATCTATATACATTTTCCATTTATTTCATGGTTTTTTTATTTTTCAACAAAATTTTAGTAATTTTACCTTTTTGGTGATTTATCTTTTTTTTAAATATTTATTCAGATTATATAAATTTATAATAACTTTAAAAAAATATATATTTTAGTTGCATATATAAACAATTAAACTCTCTGTAGCAATAACATATTAGCAAATATTTCATTTCAAAAACTGAAAATAAATAATACATACTAAAAGTCTAGAACTTGAATGAGAAAAAAACAGAACATAAGTCAAAACAGTGAGAAACAAACAGAAGAAGAAGAAGGAAAAAGAAATGGAGGAAGAAGAAATCTAAAGAAGAAAAGAAGAAATATGTATTGGTTGGACTTTGGAGTCGCCGGAGAAATTTAGTTGAGTCCACTAGTTGGAGTCCAGTTGCAATCGCAGTCCAAGAGTGCAATTGTGCAAATTTGAAAAGAAAACCCTAAAATTACCTTTTAACTTTTAAAACCTTAAAGTGGTCGCCATTTTTTAAGAATATACAAAAGGCAACAGCTTTCTTGCCTCTCGCCTTAGTCGTCTTGGCGTTGTCTTTTAAAGATCATCTCGCTACAAAGCTAATAGGCGATGAAGGTCGGGTCGCCTCGCCTCGCCTCTCGCCATTGGCGACAAGGCGATCGCTTCTCACAACACACAACACTGATTACTATACTACCACGAAAGTTTTTCATTCACATAAAACTAAGACTCTGTATTCTGTTAATCTAACAAAAATAAAGGTAACAATGTCAAGCTCGTCACACCAGACTTTCATTTATAGACAATAAGTTTGATTTAAACTGTTATTTAGCTTACAACGAGTTTATTTATGCTAAAGATGCAAATATTTGATGATTTGATATCATACTTCTCTTCCTTCTCCCTTAATCCATAAATTCCCTTCAGTTATGATTAGAAAAAATGGAAGAGGGCGGAGCCAAGATACTGTTAGGGTTCATCTGAACCCCTTCGGCTGAAAATATTACTATTTATGCATGGTTAAATTATCTTTTATGTATATATAGTAGATGTCGAACCCTTAGGTTAGTTCGTGTGTTTACTTCTTCAGATTTTGAACTTGTTAAGAATTCTAGCTCCGCCACTGGTTACAAACTTACACCTACCTAACTGGTTAACAATGATGGCTGATGCAACTAAACATACTTCTGATTTACAGAGCAAGATTACGAAAATAAAGTCGAGGTCATTGAATTGATTAATTAGGAAAGGTTAACTAATATACGCAACACACTGATAGGTGAACATTTATTCCAACAATTGTTCAGTCCCAAACAAGCTGGTATCGACTATATGAATCTTCATTCCTTCATTTTAAGCTCATATCATATCATCATCATCTGATCATACTAAATAAAACAGGATTGACAAACGAAAATTGCTTCCGATCTTCTGAAAAAAAATGGAGATAGAAGGAAACTTACCGTGACTGCCATGACTAACAACCGGCGGCGACAGAAAATTGCAGAACTGAGGGGATAATTGAAGAAGAAGAAGTTCCACTCCTTCAGGCTTTCAGTTTTTTTTTTCACGTTCTGAAATTAGGGATTTCTTAAATTCTAATTCCCAAATAACGAACGCATCTAAAGTAAAGAACTAAGACCGACGCCGTTTTGACTTTGGAGTTCTTTGAGAAAAAACAACAGAAATTGAAAAGCAAGACTTAATTTAATTTGGCCTCAACTAGTGGATTTTTTTATATTTATATAGATATATCAATTTTGAATTCTCTCGTGAACAAGAGGCAAGTTGTAGACCAAAGTGGTAGATCTCCTTCTAATTTTGACCCTCGCGTCTAGGAATCGAATTTCATTATGAACATTTCATTTTTTTTAGCTTCTCATCTTTATTTAATTTCAGAATCAATCTTTCACATTTTTTTAACAGAACTAATTTTTTGCTATTTCCTTGAAAATGTGTTTTGTTGGCTTATTCATATATTTATATTTTTATTTTTTGAACCTCTATATAAAGATCTTGGATCCGTCGCTCTTTATAAATATGTAATTAAACTTATTTAAAGTTAAACAAATAGATGCACTCATCCTACGTGACATCCTACACAATAATTTTGTTTCCATGTGGTGTCCTACATGATTGTTGCAATATAATTTACCTAGATAGAGTTTGAAATCTCACTAAGAACATTATTAAGGTGATTGAGAATGTAAGAAATTATCACTGGCCTTTATAATATTTTAAATTTTGAGGAAAATATAACTAATGTAGAAATATAAACAAATATAGAAAACAATTAAATGATCAATGCCACAAACAAGGACAAAGGAAAATCCAGTGTATTTCATAATTTAATCATTCAAGCTATAATAATAATGAATATTCTCATAAACAAGATTAAAATCAAGAATTAAAATACTAAAAAAAAAACCTATTACAAAGCTTCATGTTGTAGATGATCAAGTCTTAGAAAACTAAGACTATCCAAACATGTTGGACCTCGAGACATACACTCTGAACAATAATTATTTGATGTAAAAGAGTTCCTAACAAGAGTTTGATTTCTAGGGTTAAAGATGAAAACACAAGCTCGTTTTCGTTCAAAAAAGATAACTTCACCATCCTTTGTACAACCCGAAGGGGAACTATCACGTATAGTAAATCGAAGTATTTTAGCTAAACATTTCCATTCATCTTGTTCCATAATCCATACGTTCGATCCTATTTTTTCATTACATAAAACAAGGCAACCGTTAAAAGTAGACAAAAGATACAACTCCTTTTGACATATGAATTCCGGTAATGGAAACTCCTCCACTTCGTCTGACTTTGCGTTGAATCGTATAACTGTAGAATTTTCACTCACGTACTGAAAAAGCCTACTATCAGACCTAGACCAATAAACATAACCTCCACTAGTGCTAACACCCTCACAACATTCCTGTAGATATGGCTCTAACTCTAATATAGGGATATTTTCTTTAATTATCCAAAAATTCTTATTTGCATAGCAAACAAGATAAAACGACTCATAAATCAATATAATCTTGTAATCATCAGTACTAGAATCATAACACAACCCACAAGCATTAGGAAGCACGAAGGTGTTGTTTAAATATGGACAAACAAAAATTTTGTGTTGTCTTATTGATGGATTCCACAAAATAAATGTATCGTAAGCCTTATGCGTGTACAATAGTAGCAATCCATCATGTGAGCCTATGACATGAGAATTCGACAGAGGGAGCACTTTCTTTTCTATGATAATTTGCGGATTTTTCAAATCTGTAAAGTCGATTTCTTTACTTCTTTGTCCATGTAACAAGAACTTAATGCGTCCCAAAGCTCTAGATTGATCACAATACGCTTTCTTGAATTTATCATCGGAGATCATTGTATTCCATAATTTAGAAACAGATTGAAAACGTAACAAAGAATTAACGGGCAGACTAATAAAAATATAGAATAGAACATCACATGAAACTAAGGTCATTACTGTGTGTGATGAAGAAGAGTGGCGGAGGAAAGCAACATATATTTTATTAGGGTTTAAACCTTATTTATATAAGTTAAATAAATTAATAAGTTAATTAGTGTACGTAGAAAAGAGAAAACTAGGATGTTAATTATTGAGAAATTGTAATTGTGTGAAAAAAGGACTCTTTTCCTTTAGTGGTTTATACTTTATAGTTTTATTTATATTTATATACTAATAGAAATAAGGTTACTTATATTGTCCCAAATCAATTAAATAAAGCAGAAAATAAACATCAGATAAATATTTGATTAGGATAAATGTTTGTTATCACTAATGAACTCTATTCATTATTGTGTTAGAACTCAAATTATAGTTAAGAGTACCAGTACTACTCTTATAAGGTAACCAGTTATTACTATTATTGAACAAATTTGAAAATTTGTTAAAAATAAGTAAGGCCCAAGTTCCCTCTATAGTTTAGTTTATGATCGAAGTTTCAAAAATCACACCTTAATTAAATAAAGGTTATATTTTTTTGTATTTTTTTTTATTGTATATCTTTTGATTTACATGGCACACTCTGTGACTCCACATAGTTGAAGGCGCTTAAGATATGTTAGCTGTAACGTAGGCCAAAAACGTATATAAAATTAGAAAGAAAATGAATTCAAAAGATAATAAAATCTTAGTTCAGTTAAAATATAGGGATAATGCACAAGTATCCCCTCAACCTATGACTAAAATTTCAAAGACACACTTATACTTTACTAAGGTGCTATTACCCGCTGAACTTATTTTATTAATAATTTTCTATTCTTTTTCGACCTACGTGGCACTATCTTGAATATATATATATAGAGAGAGATTATTAATTGATACGAACTCTCTATTTAGTTAATTACGACAAAAATTACTTTCCATATTTATATTAAATTATTAATTGATATGACGGGAATTTTTCAGAAACAACTAATATTATGCCTAAATTAAGATTTTTTTAGCTATAATTTTCATATTTAATTAGAATTAGTATCTATATTTTTTAATTTAGTGCATGCTATATTCATTGTATTTTTCAGCGAATTCTTATAAAGATACACATACATCTTAACTAAATTAAGATTTTTAGCTTTAGTTTTCATATTTATAATTCACACTTGTATTTTAATTTGCTATGTTGTATTCATTGTATTTTAGGTGATTTCCTATAAAGATGCAAGTACATCTTCACTAAATTGAGTAAAAAATGGAAGAGATCTTTTCTCAAATGGTAAAAGTATCCCTATTTTGAATTGTTATATTTTTTATGATGTGCCTGTTTTCATCATTATTTTAGAGAACTCAAAATCAAGTATAACTTTTTTTTAAAAAAAAATTAGTAATCGTTTATCGTTTGTTGTATTCATTATGAAATCATTTATATTCAAATACTGCCAATTTTCTTTAATCTAATTTTATTCATTTATCTTCTACCGATTGTATGCAAGCATGTAATCATAAATAATGATTATTATTTTTTGGAAAAGACATAAATTCTCTCCTGAATTTATATTAAAAAGTCATTTACACACGATTAAATTATAATGATAACCTATTATATTTTATTATTATTCAAAAGTGAATTTAATAACCTTTAAAATTAATGTGGCAAAATAATTTAAAGAAAAATTACATTAGGCGCGTCATATTTATTAAAGTAGGAAAAAAAAATCAAAATTCAAATTTACCTCACCCCACTTTCTTGCATCTCTTCTTTTTCACAATCCACCCTTTTCTTCTTCTTCTTCTTCTTTTCCTTTTCTTCAACCCAACCCTCTTGAGAAAACACATTTTTCTCCTCTTTCTTTTAAAAACAAATCTCTTCTTCTTTTTCTTCTTTCTTCGACTTCTTTTTAGCTTACTTAGCAAATTACTTATCATCAGTTTAAGTTTTGTGGATTTTGATTTGATTTGTTAACAAAAGTCATCAGCAAGATAAAATTTTAAAAATAAAATTTTAGAGATTTATTAGCCACTACAATTATGGCGGGCTTTTTTTGGAAAGAATGAGAGAACTTTCCTCCATAACTTAACTTCATATTTCGATTATTGTTCTTGGCGGCCATTGTTAAAATTTTCATCTTATTATAATTTTGCTATAAAAAAATATATTTATTAGAGAATTTTAACAATTAAGTAGAGATGAATTAATTAGTGTAAAATATAGTTAACAAAAGAAAAGTTGATTAAAAATAAAAAATATATTGTTTTTTTTATTTCTGACATGGCAGCTAGTATAACACCACAGGACAAATTCAGGGAAAATCTATGCCTTTTTCCTTTTAAAAAAATAAATAAATACCATGACGTGTGTGTTTCGAAAATTGTCAATCTTTTTTTATACCTTAAGCATTAAGTCATTCTTTTCATTTTTGTTCATAAATTTTGTTGCAATGTCCAACCATTTAAGGGTTTTAATGTTGGAAGTATATTTGGTACTTTGCATTTCAATAGAAAAATCATATGAATAAAAATGTAAAAAAAAAAAAGAAATAATATAATTGAATACATTGAATCAAAAAGTATAACAATGAACTGATAAATTTCAATATCTTGATATCTATAAATGTATAAGTTGGAATACACTGATACAAAAGTAAATCTAACAGATAAACAAATTTGATTACATATACTAGAAATACAATAGTGGATTGATACACTTAAAAATATATTGATACAAATATCTACAAATGAACAAATACACAGAAATTTACCCAAGTATAGATCCAAATCTTAAAAAGAAAAACAAAGTGGAACACTTACCATAAAAATCTATCAAGAAATCATTTGATCTCACAAAAATAGAGAACAAATACCCATCATTATAATATTTTTGGTAAATCAAAGATGATCAACGTTGGCTGAAGAGGAACCATGACGAGATTGAACACATACCCATCATTATAATATTTTGGTACATCAAAGATGATCAACGATGGCTGAAGAGGAACCATGATGAGATTGAACACATACCCATCATTATAATATTTTGGTACATCAAAGATGATCAACGATGGCTGAAGAGGAACCATGACGAGATCAAACCAAAAAATACAGTATTTAGCTAATGATCCATATTGTAACAAAACACAAAAATGTCTATCTCATGGCCAAACCTAAATGGTAATAGCGAAGACTCCGCTCTCCCAAGGCGATAGGATATGAGATCGCCCCTTTTGGATTAAGCAGGATTCTCAGAAGAAAATCAACTGCAAACTCAACAAAAGGGACTTTGCTCTATGATGATTTTTTAAACTTGGGTTATACAAGTAACACAAAAGAACTTGTCCCAATTCAATGAAAATCATCACATCAAATGAAAATCAAAGAAAACAAAATCCAATACTGATAAAAGATTAGTTCTTTCATAGAATATCAGCCACAACAGGATATTCTTCACTTGTCAAACGCAAGAGAAGACTTGAAAGACATGGTGGCTGTAAATGTAGCTTATGTTTAATGTTAAGTACTGTTGTCAAGTTATCTAAACAGCACTTGACCGTCCATAAGCACAAAAACTTCTGAAAATCCCAGAGATTAAGCATCTAATTGGTTGATTTATTTTTTTCAAGTTGTGTTGTGAGGCTGTGATTAGTTCAGAAACGAAGCTAATAATCTACTCCAAGATTAGTCTAGGTCCTAGACTAAAGATTTAACCAAATTCATGTGTTTTTTCATCAACCAATCTACAGTTATACAAGGAAAATATTTAAGCAAATAGGAAAATGGCTTCAGAATTGCAGAATAAACAGCAAGGCCTATGGGGCCATTCAGTCCCGAAAGATGGTGTTCTTTTATAACAGATTTCATCACCAGCCATTAACACACACAAAGAAAAAAACGAAAAAGCAAAACAGATTAGTAAACAATTGGAATATATTTCTCATGGCCAATCCCAACATATAATTGCAGAGACTCTGCTCAACAAGGCAATAGGATATGAGAAACACCCTCTTCGGATTATAAAATCAACAAAGAGGGTTTGTTTTAGTGATGATTTTACACACATGGGTTATACAAGCATAGGAAACAAACTCGCCCCATTTCAAAATTGAACCATCACCAACGAAAAAGAAAAAAAAAATACAAAATTATGAGATGAAATTAGTAGACAAGTACCACTGTAAATGGAACCCATCTGTGGATTCATCTCAACGGTTGTCTGGCCGCCGCTGAGTTTAAACTCAGCATTCCATCTTTGCACTAGCGCTCAAGACTCCACTATTTCAATAAATTTTAGCATAGCCTTTAAGCGTGTGCAGTTACAGTTACTCTCATGCTTAAAGCTGCAGAAAAAAACTATGAAAACACTGAGAAGATAAGGAAGCAATAGAAATTCTGTAAGAATAAACTATGGATGCCATTGATGTAATTCGGCAGAAAAAAAAAATTGATTTGGGAATGGAAAACCCTAGAATGATGAATGTGAATGAAGATGATAGAAGATTTAAATAGAGATTTGTTTCTAAATGGGCCAAATTGTTGGGTAAGGATTTGGGCTGATATGTTTAGATTGGGGAAATAATTTGCAGGCCCAAGTGTACAGATGAACAACTATTTATTGTAGTTAAGGATGTACATGATCGGGTTGATTCGAGTTTTTCAAATATCAAATCAAATTATTTGTGTAGAGTTCTTAAATTTATAAACCAAATCAGTAAAACTCGGGTTCTCAACTTCGGGTTTTTTCGGATTTTCGGGTTTCGATAAAGTATTCATATAAACGTATAATTTACTTGTACTTCAAATATTTCTTTAAACCTACCAAAATGTGACTACCTAAGTTATTTCTCAAGAAAATAACAAAAAATATAATATGACTAATGACACTAAAACATCTAACAAAAAATATGATATGACTAATGACACTAATATATCTAACAAAAAGATAATAATAAAATCGCGTAAAACAAATATGGAAATTAATAAGTCATATGAAATTGATTATAACATAAAGTACTTAATCATGCTAAAATAAATTTAGTAAGTATTAGTTACATGACTAAATATTAAAAGAAAGTAAAATTAGATCATGTATTTTAATTGTCTAAATCTATGTAAAACTTAAAAAAAAATCAATATTATTGTCATTCTTAGTGTTTAATTGATTTTTTTTGTATTAGTATTCATTTGATTTTCATTTAAACTTTATTATAATTACCAACATGTATGAACTATAATATTTATTAGATCATTAAGAATTCTAATTTTCAAACATGAAATAAATATATTAAAAAATAAAAACAATGTAAAAGTATAAGATATTTTTTAAAATTATATCAAAGTAAGTATTTTTACGTGTAAAATAAAATTTTAAAATTATATATATAATGTCGGTTTGATTTGGTTTCGGGTTGTTTTTTAGTTGAAACCAACTCAACCCAAATATAGTCGGGTTTTTTTTCCAACACCAAACCAAGTCAAATCAAACCACTAGTTGAATTTTTTTTTCAATTTGACTCAATTTACGATTTGATTCGATTTTGTACACCCTTAATTGTAGTAATAATAGTTGAAATTCAGAAGTTTTATAAGTTTAATTGTTTTAAAAATAAATTCAGACTCAAGGATTTAGCTCTCAAAAAAATTAGTCCTATGGGTTTGAAGTTAGTATTGTGATACAATGTGGTTAGAAAAGACTTTTTTGTACGAACTTAAAATAGTGTTGATCAGTCAAGAACTTTGCAATACGTTTTTTCGAAATAAGGATGCTGAGTGTTGACATAAGGAGTGATAAGATTTAAAAAATGAGAACATCTAAAATAAGGTGAAAATGATCTCCATGATGGTCAAAATAAACGAAGATAGACTAAAATGGTTTAGATATGTGAAAAGAAAAAGTGTAAATGATATGAGAAGTTGAGAATAATAGATACAAGTACAATGAGAGGTAGAAATAGATCAAAAAAAATATTTAAGTGATGTGTTTATACAAGACATGACACAACTTCATGTAGAAGGTTAAGACAGTGGAGTATTGCTACTCTTGCAATGTATTGTTTCTTTTTATTGTTTATTGTGTTAGTGCACAAGGATTATAGATAATAGTGAGAGTTGTGAGATTGTTTCACCCTTAACTAGAAATCTCCTGTTCAATCTCTGAGATTGTTTCATCCTTAACTAGAGATCTTGTGTTCAATCTCGGATATGTAGAAAATCATGTTAAAAGTCATTTCTAAATGATCCATACAATATACACTCCAAATTTAATCGAAGCTCTGTCCACTTGACTCCACGACAGATGAAAAAAAAAAAAAAGAGAGAAAAAGGATGATACCCTTATCCGACCCGAAATTAGTAAACAGAGTCCCTTTTATTTGCTCTTCTCAGTGAATAAAAAGCAAATTCCCTTTCCTCATCCCTTACGGCTTCTTACACACAAATTCTCCTCTCTACCAATGGAGTCCCTAACTCTTTCTACTTCTCTATCTCCTCACTGTTCCTCTTTCAATCTCCGCCATACCTCTCTTCCTAAGCTTTCACCCACTTTTTCACCATACCCATCTCGCAAAACACCCTTATCCCTCAAATCTTCACTCACTTCTCACCAATCCACTTCAAAACCCCTTTCTGATTCTCATCTAGCTGCGGATGATAAATTGTCCTTGCTACTTGCCTCTGCTCCTCAGTCCCCGGGGATGGCTATGCGTGGTGCTGAAGGAGACGCAATGGGGCTGTTGCTTAGGGAGAGGATAATTTTCTTGGGTAGTAGCATTGATGACTTCTTCGCTGATGCTATTATTAGTCAGTTGTTGTTGTTGGATGCTCTGGATTCCACTAAAGATATTAGGCTCTTTATTAATTGCCCTGGTGGCTCACTCAGGTATTTCTAATTATTAACATAGAATTAGAATTTATATCTGAATTTTGAAGCTTAGCTTTAACTGGATTTGTGACGCATCTGTCCTACAAGGAGAATTATTGAGTACCCGGTGAGCTCAGTGGCTCATGTAGTCGAGCCCAGTTAGTTTGGGATTGAGGTGTACTGTTGCAGTAGTCTATGTTGCTCGGACTCTCCAAAAAGGGTGTCGCACCCTCCAAAAATGCACTACTTTTGAAGGATTTGGCGCGCACCCGTGAACATTTTGAAGAGTTTGAGCGACATTGGTAGTAGTAGTAATTGTTGTTTGGGAAGTTGTTAACTTTAGGGTAGCGTGTGGTTGTTTTGAAGGTTCAAGCTACGTTTTAGTTTTTCTTTTGTCTTAATTGAATATGTTGCTGAAATTTGTCTTATGATGTGAAGTTTATGTAGCACTTCACATAATGTCGGGTAGTTTAGAGATCAGACTGATGAAACAGTTCTGTTGCTAGAATGATCATTAGGAGGAAAGACATATGTCTACGTCATAATTTGATGTAGTTGGATATTTCATACCGTTAGTAAGATACGAACTCTGATGTTGAATATGCGGACCATGTGTGTGCTTTGTAAGACAAGTAGCAGGAACGTATGGTGAATAGCTATTATTTGATAGGTAAATGTGGTGGTAAGTTATTTTCCTTCCGTAAAAACAGCAAGACCAGTCTTCAGATGATACAAGAACTCTGACTTTCGTATAATGTGTAGATTTCGAGTGATCATGCAGCATGTTTAATACAAGTTGCAGAAATATGCAGTGATAAGTTATTTATTTATTTTTCTTTATTTTACTTTCCTTTTTGTCTTGGGGAGAACTGGGTATATGATGCAGTGATGAGTTTAATTTATACTTTTTCAGCAACCCTTTTAGCTTGTGAGGAAAGGATAAGAAATACTTTATTGTTATAGCTTCATGTCAATTCTATTACATCTAAAGCCATCACACATGGAACTGGGATTAGATTAAGAATTGAAGAACAGAAAACTTCATATTAATTAGTGTAACGTAATTTGGTTAATGTGCTGAAGGACTTTATCGTAAAAAAAATGTGTTGATGGAATTCCTTTCTTGAATAGAAGTGGTGCATGCTAGAATTATACTAGATGATAATCAGGGTTGCTCAGGGTGAAAGAAAAACGCAGGGATCATACTCAAAACTGGGAGAGCTGATATGCTGTCTATATCAGCTCAATGTGATGACACTTTTTTTTCTTACTTGAGGTAGAGGCGTATCCAGTCTTTATAATGTTAGTTCAGTTTGGATACAGGTTTACTGAATTGCCTGTATGTTGTATATGTTTTCCATCTTCAAGTATATAAATATCACAATATGATCGGAAAGAAAGAAAAATCCCAAACTTGGAACTACAATAACAATTATACTGTTTCAATGCCAAACTAGTTGAGGTTTGCTATATGTATCCTCTATTTCCGTTTTTCTTTATTTAGGCCCATTTCATTTCACTACAATAAAATTAGGGATCCTCTAAAACTAGATGTTCTCCAAATCTCATGGTTATCTTTCAATTACAAATATCTAACCTAACTAAAAGGAACCTATCAAAATCCAGATGTTTTATTTGAAACAGGAAATCAGACGTATGTATCAATACAACGAATTCGCAGGAGATTGGGTATTTTTCAAACTGTCAAAACAGGGGATTGACAAGGGATATTGTTGACTGGGTTGTCTAAAGTGAATTTTGTACGAAAGTAGGTGCATGTAAAGACCTTACCGAGGGGGATAATTTCATAGACCCCCCCCCCCCTCAAGTTTTGCTTTGAAACACTTACCTCCCTTGTGGCTTATAAAAACAATATTAACCTTCCTTGTGGTTTAGGATACTGCATCTACCTCCTGTGTTTTTCTCTAAAACAACTCATTTAACCTATTTATCATTAATGTTAAAAAAATCATCTTTTAATTAATGAATTTATGAATATCTTCTTTAATAATAAAAATCTAATTCCTCTTCAATTAGTTTCTCTTCTTTCCAAACAGCTTCTCTAATGTCTGCATGTGTGAAGCAAATAAGGATGAAAATGACTCCTCTATCTGATGTGTAGTGGCGAAAATAAATTAGGTTCCCTTGAGCTTGGATATTAATATCTCAAGTTATTTTCTCCTTTGTAAATCTGCTATCTCATCTTTCTCGTCATGGATTGCAAATGACTAATGGTTGCCGTTTGTTTTCATTTATGATACACATCAAATTTGACTGAAGGGTTTATGATTCTCTTCTGAGTAACCTTTGAATTGACAGATGACAAGTTTTGCTCTCTTATCTTAGGTTCTATTTCATATTAAGTTGTTCTCTTATGATTATTAATCTTCCTTTCATGATCATGAACCCACTCACTGAAAAGATAGAATAGGCAGATTTTTACGTTAGTAAATAGTTTAAAAGAGTGTTACAAAGAAATTAAAACAAGAGAGGTAGCGTTATATCTTAAACTACCTGGAAAAGTAGTGTTACAAAGCTAAAATGCAAAAATTGGAGGGAGGCCTTTGAAATTTCCAAAAAGATGCATGCAAAGATGGTCCGGAAGGCAGGCAAAGTTTGTAACGTGTAGGAGAGGAGAGCAAAAGAAGTAATCCAACTTTGATTACTGGTCGAATCTTTGATTAAGGGGAAGGAGATAGCTGCCCTCTTATACTAACAAGCAGGGGTTTGATATAGAAATAATTATATTGTCTATATGAACCCTTCGGGGTGGCCGAAAAATGTCACTTCATGGTGAAATAGGGAATATATTGTATTGGGTCATCGCATTTCAGAGAAGGGTATAGAGGTTGATCGAGCTAAAGTCGAGGTAATAGAGAGACTTCCCCCACCTATCTCTGTCAAAGGTGTGAGAAACTTTCTTGGGCATACAGGTTTTTACCGAAGGTTCATCAAGCATTTTTCAAAAATTGTGCATCCTTTGTGCAAGTTGCTTGAGAAAGACAGTGGTTTGAGATTGGGACTTCCATGTTGGAGGTCTCAAGTTCGAAACCCCTTGCCAATGAAAGCAAGGGGTTTGCCTTCTGGGTCGAGCTCGTCGCACCAGGCTTGCCTAGTGCGGGTTACCTCTCCTATGTGGTTCGCGAGCTATTGCATAGGAGTGGGGGTTTTACCCTGTGCGCACCCAAAGGGTAGCGGCTGGGGGTTTCCCTTGTCATCAAAAAAAATTATATTGTTTATATGATCTACTCTTTGGTGTCTATGAAAGTTTTAGTTGAGACTGTTGAGCAGAACATGCATTATGATTCCTTTTCAATTGCATTTTTTTTAGCAGTGTCAGTTTTTGAGAGCAGATCCATGGTATATAAAGGTCACTGTACACTCTTTCCCTTCTGTTTCTTTGATTTTGTCAAGAAACTGACGATCTAGTGCTTCTCTTTTTTGTTCCGTTTGCACTTATCTTTAGCACATGAGTGTAATGGTGTCTATGCTTTTCCCTTCCCCCAGTAACCTCTTTGATTTGCTCATTTGAGTTGATAACTGAGTGTTTTGTAACTGCATGGTAACATTTGGTTTTCCACTCACTGTACATTATAAGGATTTCGGGGTCAGGTCCAACTTTGATCTATCCATTCTGAAGGCTTGAGTGAACATGCGAGGCCCATACATCAAAATTTAGTTTTTCAATTCGCAAAAATTTCAGTTTTGTCAGCATTCACATGATTATCTTAGTTTCTTCACACATTCATGTCAATTTGTTAATGAAAGAATGTTGAATCTTTTGTAGAAATACTTTTACCTTTTCTTCCTTTTGATGTACTTCTTCCTGTTTACCAGCGCAACAATGGCTATCTTCGACGTTGTGCAGTTGGTGAGGGCTGATGTATCCACAGTTGCACTTGGTATTTCAGCTTCCACAGCTTCAATAATCCTTGCCGGTGGCACCAAAGGAAAACGCTACGCAATGCCTAATACTCGAATTATGATACATCAACCACTTGGAGGTGCCAGTGGTCAAGCAATAGATGTAGAAATTCAAGCCCGAGAAATAATGCATAACAAGGACAATGTTATCAAAATCTTTTCCAATGCCACTGGACGATCATATGAACAAGTTCAGAAAGATATTGATAGAGATCGTTACATGTCCCCAATTGAAGCTTTAGAATTTGGGCTAATTGACGGTGTAATTGACAGAGATAGCATCATTCCACTTATGCCTGTCCCTGAAAAGGTTAAACGTACATTGAAAAATCAAGATTTGATCCAAGACCCTATGAAATTTTTGAACCCAGATATCCCTGATGATGAGATATATTAGCTGGTGCAACAGGTACTTCCTTTGTTTTCTGTCTATGTTCCATAATCTTGACAGCTTATGAGTGGAGCCAAAGAATATGATCAACTAGCTACATTGCGCTCAACTCCAAAGAGCAGAGTGTCTTTATGGTCGAGTCAGGTTACATCACAGAAATGAGAATTGAGTATGATTCTTCTTAGGCGTCTTAATGTATGCTTTTTTTAAATTTATAAAGGAGTGTTCATGTTTACTGATACACGTAACTGGCTTTAATAATTTGCTTGATGGGCAACATCTGTTCCTTGCAGTAAAATCCACTAAAATAGACCGGATTTTAGGTATTTATGTTTACATGTAAAATATTGGTTTAAGGGAAACCACAGTTGGGCAAGATTTAGAAGTTCGAAGAGGCATTAACGTCGAAAAGAGGCTAAAGGGCAAAAGTTCTGTATGTTGCTCATTTGCTCATTCTTATGGTGGGAATTTTATAAATGTTATGAATGCTAGAATCTGTCATATGGGTTTTAATGAGCTTAAATAGAGTGATATCGTCAGTGAGGGTTCATATATCCAACCCCAACTTGCTTGGAATTGAGGCGTAGTAGTATTTGTATGAATATTAGAATTAGCAAATAAAGTAAAATAAGAACAAAGAAGAGCCAATGCTACAAACTCTATGCAATGATCTACTCTACAATATTGTATTTTTTCAATGAACAGTAGATTACAATTTATTTATTCTTTTAAAAAGGGATATTTTACAAACACCAAAATTAAGTCATTATCAGAAAGAGGGTAATTGTTGCATCAACACTTACCAAGTACTATATTTGAACTAGATGGTAAAGAAATCTATGTTGCTCAGATTCTTCAACAATGCCGACGAGCGCTTGTCAGATCCTGCAAAAATAGTGTATTTTTAAAGGATCTGACACGGGTGCGGCAACATTTTTGTAGAGTTCGAGCAACTTAGAAGAAATATCAACATGTAAAGTTTGTAGCAAAAGTTTGACAGCTGTTTGTTCTTTGGTTGACATTGGATTAAATTTATTTCGGAGGAAAAACACGGGGTTAGTGTTTCTATGCATCTAAACTCATGGTGATACTTATAAGTTGGAGAGCTTACTTTCAGTATATGTAGCTAGGCATTACTAAGGAATATCAAGATCTACCTGTCAGAAAAAAGGAGTATCAAAGATGTAGGCCTTTTGCAGATATTCAGTTACATGTTAAAAAAATGGCAAAATTTGCTTCTTCAAGTTTATGGTTGAGTTGAATTTTAATACAGACAGTATGTGTTACATGTCTATTAGATGAACCCCCTAATGAATTGTTCAAAAAGTTGTACAAAAATGTAAATAAATATCCCATGCCTCGGTAATTCTGGCAGATAGTTTGTTATGAATCTGTTGTTTGAGGAAGAAGTTAATCTTGGACTCTGGCAAGGGTCAAGTAGATGTTGTTTTACAGTATGCTTTGAACTTTTAATTTAGAAGCAGTCGTTTCTGTGAAATGGTCCTCTGTGGAAGACCAAAAACAGAAATGGAAATGAAAAAAGTCAAAAAAGGGAGAGAACAATAAAAAAGAAAAAGAAAAAGGATTGATGTTAGTCATAGAAGGGAAGTGCTCTGAAAAGACCTACAATACAATCTCATGGAATCCATGCAAATATATAGCACAACGGAAACAAAAGATCTATATAGGCGATACAAACATGTCCGAAATTGTCAATTAGGACATTTACTTTAGGTCATATGCTTTCTAGAAGTGCTTTTAGCCAGCCCTATTGCAGATATTTATGCTAGAAGAAAAATATAAAGTTTTTAATTTTAATTTTGTATAATGTTGGTCTGAGATAAATGGAGAAACATGGTCTGGGACTCTGGGAGGATTCATATGGTCGACCACAAAGTTGAGGCGTTGCTGTTCTTCTGCTTACTCAATCCTGTAACAGCTGATCTCTGCTTGTTCAATTCTCGAGTTCCTTATCTGAACATGATTAAGTGTGCATTAATGGGATTTGGGAAGTAAATGGAGGCTGGGGTTACTCTTTGCATGGGATCAATTGTGGGACTGGAGTTTCTATTAATCAAAACAAGTGTGTCCATTCTATTAATTAGCAATATGCTTATTTGTTGAATGAGTTTGCTTTATGACACAAATGTGATTTATGATTTGCTTAATTACTCAAAACTGCTGTTGCTGTTAGCTGATGCATGTCTTTTATCATGTAGGGATGGCTCTTGGCTGAGAAATATCGCATACCTAACATGCAGCGTTGTCCTCATCGCCATTGTTTGTTGTAGAATTTTCTAGGAGTTGCAACGCAGAGTCGCAGACCATTCATTCAAGGGAGATTTTGGAGAATGAATTGCAATGAATTTGATATTAAAGCCATTATTGACATTTTGTATACCCTTTACTTTCTACTTAGTAACTAGTTTGTTTCCTAGATTTCTATAATTCCTCTTTTCTCCCTTTTGTTATTTTTATTGAGAGTGGATGCTGGTGGTGGTGGATGGTTCAATACTATCAATTTCAACCATATATTTCACAGTTCTTGCCTAAAATATAACTTTGTTTTCATCTGTCATAACTTAGACATTGGAGTGTGGGTCGTTCGGTTCGTGAGACAACGTGGGATATTTCAAGATTAAATTTTTACTTCAGACTTAATATTTTAATATCCCATATGAGAGGTGGGATAAATTAGTTCCAGAATTATAATCTCGAGATAGCTTTGTCTACGAAATAACTACTCAGTCAACACGCTTCCTGTGTTGATCAAATGATGCTTAGAAAAAATGAGACCAAGTGTGAATGAAGTTAATACCTTGTTCATGGTCAAACTATGCTCTCTGTTTCCTAATTTTGTGTCAAGTTTGTTAGTACATACAAACAAGACATCTTTTAGTTGACTTAGAACTATTTATAATATCTGGCTCGATTGGTTTGACTCAATCAAAAAAACTTTGCACTAGTGTATCCGTTACATCAACAGTTTGAATTTGAGATCTTTAATTAAAGATAGAAAGAATTGTAAATTTCAATTACGCGGCCAGATGTAACTGTTGAAAGGGTCACCCCCACACTCCCCCTAATAATAGTTTGCCGGCCTTCCAAAAGATACTCCATAAGAACACTAAACAATTCTATTTTGCCGGTTAATTAGTCTTTAAATGTATATTTAATTAAACTTTAACCCAAAATATTAAGACTCACTGATAGATACCTTTTTTCTTTTCTCCATTAAAAATAAAAGAATTATACGCATATTCTTCTTGCTGTGAGAATATTTAGAGCAGTTTTATATGATGACGTTGTGCAACATTATATAATCAATAAAAATAAATAAATGGAGTCATACATAATATTTTTGGAGTCTAAATAAATAAATATATTTACGCAAAAGTGCATTCTTGGAGCTATCCTCCAAGTGAATAATCAGAGGAAAATTAACAAACTTCAGTCAAACATCTCTTATTTATTACTTAATTCTTTCTTAAAGAACAAATTAGTATTCTAAGGTTTTAAATTTCTATTCTTACACCGATAAAAATAGATAAAATTTTATAAATATCCTCAATTTAGAACGTAATTACGAAATATTATTGTATTCGAGCAATATTGAAGTTCGATGCATATTGTATCATTTGAAATTACACGAAAAAGCTTTATCAATACATATGGTATTAGTGGAGTCTGGAGCCTAAATGTTATAAAATATTAACAAAAATTTCAAAACGGTACATAAAATTTAATATTAATCAAAACGGCAAAATCGCTGGAACAACAACGATTTACTCTACCGGAAAAAGCAAAATCGCTGATGCTGCATCGATTTTGCAAAATGTGAATTTTTTTTAAAAAAAATTCAAATCGCTACCTAGGCAGCGATTTTCAATTTTGTTTTAATTATTTTTTTGAAAATCGCTGCCTAGGCAGCGATTTCCATTTAAAAAATAAAAATAAAGAAAATCGCAGCGATTTTAAATTTTATTTCTTTTAAAAAAAAAATTCGCCGCGATTTTCAATTTTTTTTTAAAAAATGTAAATCGCTGTCAAAGGCAGCGAATTTCAAACAATTTTTTTTTAAAAAAAATTGTAAATCGCTGCCAAAGGCAGCGATTTTCTAACCAAAAAAAAATAGCGATTTTCTAAAAAAAATTTGAAAATCGCTGCCATGAATTTTTTTTTAAAAAAATCACATTTTGTAAAATCGCTGCAGTAGCAGCGATTTTGCTTTTCCGGTGAAGTAAATCGCTGTTGTTTCAGCGATTTTGCCGTTTTAGTTAATATAAAATTTTATATATACCGTTTTGAAATTTTTATTAATATTTTATACCATTTAGGCTCCGACTCGATATTAGTGTATACATGTATTTAATATTAGCTACAAAATCCAAATATAACTACATTTTGTAATTCTTGAAACTGTAACAGGTAAATACAGTCTAAATATTTGTAACGTCAAGTAAATTTTCCATAAAGATATTATAATGAGTTAATGATTAAGATTATATATTTTTTTAGTATGTCTTAATCATGAGGTTACTGAAAGAATTAATTTAAAGTATACTTAATGTCGTTTTCATTATGAGTTGCTGATGAAAGTTATCAAGTGGCAAAACATTTGTTTATTCAACTATAATTATTTTATTTCATATATCATAAAATTTTATAAATACTCCTCAGAAGTTGGATTAGGTGAATAATTTTTAAACTCAATAAGCGGCATAATACAACTTTATAATCAACAAGGGGAGCTATAAGATTTAAAAGTAAATTTTGTTAGAACCATTTATCATCGAAAGAAGCTAATACCTCAAAATGTCATTCAAATTTAAAAACGTAAAATCATTAAATTTTATTTTATATCAATAAAATCATTCAACATAAGTATTTGTATCAATAAAATCACTTTTTGTTTGCTCTACTCCACTCGCAATTCCTTTCGATCCCAACATGCAGGGTGGAGAGGAAGTGGGATGGAGGTTCGATAAAATCTAGTAATTTTGATCTAAACCCAAATAAGGCAGTTAATATGTTGCAATAAATTAAATTACACAACAAAAATGATTCAGTTTTTAATATAATAAGATTTTATCGGAAACAATCTATCTAATCTATCGGGGATCCCTACATGTGTGAGATTACACCGTGTATGTTATTTAATTTAGTTTCACTGAATGATAGATAAAATCAGCTTAGGAAAAAATATTTAGTTTTCACATGGAGATAGAGACAAGTATAAGGTGATTGGCATCTAATCAATTTGGATTTATGTTAATTCTATTAATTGTTGCAATAATTTTTAATTAAGCCCACTACATGTTTGTCAATTTTTCTGACTCAGAAAAAGATGAGTTTGAATGTGAGGTGTGATGCTTCAATTCTACACTAAGTTCTCTTTCTTTTTTAACAACAAAGTTGTTAGTATTAATCTTCAATGTTTTAGTAGTAAAGTCTTTCATTTTTTTTTTATGCAATATATCTACTTGAGTAATTAAAAAAAAAACTTGTCCTTCTGACTGTGATCATTTCTGTATCATTTGAGTACTAACTATAGTTTTTGATCAAAAGTTATCTTTTTAGTTTGAATCTCTCTAGATGGGGTTTTTATGTCGAGGCAGAGGCGGAGTTAGGATTTTGAGTTTATGAGTTTTGCATTATATGAAAGATAGTTCACTATTTTTGGAAAATAATAGGATTTAGGGTGAAGCTAAGAACCCATAGACAGGCTTGTAGCTCCATATATGTGTTGAGGGATTGATGAATGGTGGAAGTGTTGATAAATCTTGGTAGAAAGTAGAGTTTAGTGTACTTGCGTGTCGAGAAGTTGAGGGAAGGGAATGGAAATGGAGGGAAGAGGATATTCAGATTTCTATAGAAACACAAGTGAAGAATTGTTCATAAGAACTATGATGGACAACTCAGTAGGAGGAGTGCCTGTTCCTACAATGGAGATGTTGGGTTTTAGAAGCATCCCTCATTCTCTTCGAACCGACAGTGAGGAACTTTTCAAAAGCTGGCTCACAAGTGCAGAGGCAAGAAATCTTTCCACTCTTATACATGTTGACTTTCATCTAACTGTGTTGCATTCTCAAATCCAATTTTTGGCATGTATATCAGTTCTATATTTGTCTGCTTATGTCTTTTGTATCTTAGCTGATTCGTTACTGTTTACTTCTCAGAATAATGGCAGTGATTCTACACCAATGGCTCGTGGTCGACAAGGATCACGAAGGTTAGTTTGTTTGGATGTTCAATAAGACAATCACTTTTATCATTTCGCTTGTTGTTGAGAGAGTACTCAAAAGGTCTTTCTCTTCTTAAGATATATTTGTGCATGATGCAACAGTTACAATATATAGAACACTGTAAAGTTTGTTTAGGAGTAGAGAAAGTTACCTCAGGGAGGATTCACTGAGAAGTGAGAAATTCATCCTTTCTTGATACAATTCAACTCTTCGTTTCACTTCAATTCTCCGAGAATAGTGTGGATATTAAGTATAACAAAAGGAGAAAGGTTCAGCTCTTTTCCAGTTTTCCTCCTGTTATGCAATGGAAGCCAACTTCTCAGAGTAGCTATGATTTCTGTCACTTATACACTTCTCACTCTAATTTCTAAATTCAATTTTACGTGGTGCTACAAGAAGTGGGAACGATAAACTTATATCAGCGGAGAGATGCATCAGATTTATGACATCCTTTTGTTTTAAAATGCAGGATCTCCAGTGAACTTGCTGGTCTATCTAGTCAGCAAAATGAGGGGATTCAGAAAAGAAAAATGGCCGATACTCAACAGCCACAGAATACATGTACTGCCATTGAATCATCTAGCAACCTTAATAAACATTCAACCAGGTGATCTATATCTTTCTTGTGTGCTACCTTTACAACTTTAGGCATGTATGATTTAATTATGATTAGAACTGCACTTTGGGGGGCTATTGCAATGTGATCTCTTGTTGCCATAGCCTTACTCTTTTGGTTGGCCTTGGAGGTTATCCAGCTTGCTCAACCAATATCGATATTTCAAGCATTTTTATCATCTTATTAGTCATTCTGAAATTTTTGGGGGGTAATAACCATATATTCTTTTGTCATCAGGAACGTGACAGATAGGGAAATGCAAGCTAGTAATCTGTTTTTAGCCAAGGTTTGTTCTGTAATTGCTGATATCTTTTCGTGGAATTTCTCTTTGATATCTCATACAGAGATGTCTTGCAGACCTGGTTCCATAGTTCTCAGCCCATGACGAGAAGTCGTTCATCTGAGTTAAGGTATCCTTCATATTGCATCCTTTATTGAGATTGGGAAACAATATCCTTGGTTGCTTTACTCAGCATTATATATATGAACTTGGGTTAGACCCTCAAGAATTTCTTGTTTTCTTATATAGATTGATTTTATCTAGTTTGAATTGAAGGTCCCATAGATGTAGTCCACTGATATTGTTATTGCTGGATGCTGATTATTCCTTGCGATATTTGGTTATTTCCCTCAAAATTTCTGTAGGAGGAGGTATGCAGCCATGCAAAATTCACAGTCTTCACTAGCTCGTGAATCCTTGCAAACTATACCTGGAAATGCTGTTAATAACTTCAAAGAAGAAGTTTCTCATCCCACTGGGTACACTGACATGTCAATGTGTGAAATGACCAACCAACCTAATACTTTTATGTCTCCATCAAATTCTTCTTCATCAACTTTTGAAGCACAGCAAGTGGATGGCGTGGATAATATTTCTTCTGTTGTAAGCATGCTAAAGGGGACCTTAGAGCGGAAGAAATTGACAAACTATCATACTGCGAGGGAAGCCATTGAGGAGAATATGTTGGGGTGTTATGGTAATCAAGAAATCTTTTGTAACTCCGACATGAATCAACATCCAGGGAATCATATTTCTCTGAATCAAGGGACATATCAGGACACCCCTGTTGTTCAAGTCAGAGACACGGGGATCCCACAAACAGTTCAAGGGTCATTAGATGCCGTCTTAGAAAGTATTATGGCTCCCTCAAACCCAATCCAGATAGACATGGTAACACAGGAACCTTCTCAAAGTGGATCTTCTGTTGCAGCACCAATACTTTCAATCGATTTTGATGCATATGATGGCCTGAGCAATGCAAGTCAAGCTTTAAATGTGTACGAGGGCTCTAGAAATCAACTCGGATATGGAAGGAGCTCAGAAAATGGTTCAACTGCTAGAGGTAAATATAACATAAATAAGCTGTCTGTAGTGAATTATCTATGCTGCTTTCTATTTGCAATTTGCACGTCTTAGCAAATTCGTGTAAACAAGGTCTTTCTTCAAACAGAGAGATGATTTTTAGTTTTTCAAACTAAGAAAATGATACTAATTGGAACTTTAGATTTCACATTGTGCACTTATTTGAGATGGTTGTTTCTCCACAGTCAGAATTGTGCTTTGCGCACAAGTTTGTTAATATAGCCATTCACTGTTGAACTGCAGATATGAGAGAACGAATATATGACAACGTGAAGGACAACCAAAAGGTATTCTCTACTCATATGCTCTTGGAATGTAGGAAATATGGAAGGAAAATAATATCTTTAGAGAATGCTCAAGTTTATTATAGGCTACTTAAAGCCACTCAATCATCAACTACATCACCATTTATACTACTCAAAATAGAAAACAAAAAGTCTTTCACAAATAAATAACTAAATACATGTATCACAATTTACTAGATACATGTACTACAAAATTCTAAAGAGACTTCTTGAAAAACTAAGAGACAATTTCGGAAGACTAAACGTTGATGCATTAATTCCAACATGGAATTGGAAACAACATTACCTAATGTTCAACTTAGAATAGTGAGATGGTTAGGGCTGATGATAATTTCTCCTATTTGTTCGTACATCGCAGAAAGAAGGTTTAGTTCGAAATGGATCTTTGACATCTGTACAATCAGGTAACTTAGACATTTGACTGCAATGAATTAATATCACATCTTTGCTTTTTCACTTTCATATCTGTTTAATTTTTTGTTTTTGTAAATGCACCAACGTTGATCATGTTCTTTCCAAACATGGTAGTGGCATGCCTGTTACTTCCTATTGCATTAATGCAGACTCTCTGTCTCCCTATGTCTTCCTATCTTGAAACTTCCAAAGTAGTTTAGATTAGATCCATTGTTGGGTGAAAATCAATAAAGCAATGAGCATATCGGAAGAACTTATGGAATATGTTGGCACTGCAATACTACCGAAATTAGTTCAAATTGATTGCATATTTTTAGAAAGGTTACAAAATGAATCATGCAATCAAAGGAGTGAAACTGGAAACAATAAAGTAAGAATCAAATCTATAAATATTGACCTTAAGAGTTCTTTCTTGTTCTATTCTTTCTGACAATTTTTAAAGATCAACGAGTTCTCAAAAGAGACAGCGAAGTAAATGTGAAAGGTCCATGCTTACCATGAGACTGAAACTGTCTTATTTAATGGAAAAAATTGAGCTCTAGTGCCAACTTTGCTAGTAATCTGTTTTCATTCTTATATTGAGGTTTATGACCTATCTAATTCTGTTAGATCATAAGTTTTATGGATTAATTGCACAAGATGCTATATTACATGACATGCATGATGTTACTTAATTGTTTTCATGCTGTTTGCTTCTGACCGGTATGAACAAATGCAGCGGAAAATGGAGATCCTAAGAAGAAGAGAAGGGTGGAGCGTTCTCGGAAGTATGTACAACTATCCTCAAAACTTGCATGAATCTTTTTTTCTTTTTCTGACTACCTTCCTTCTTAGTGATTAGTCCTTTCTGTGGTTGGTAAGACTATTGCATGTAGAAATTTTATTCAGAAAGCACGTGTTCTGCCTCCGTATTACAGCTTTATTTTCCTGCAATGATATGAAGCAGAAATCAGAAACGAGATTTAGAAAAGCATGAGATGCTAGTTAAACCTTGACATTCTGTAAGGCCTGAACTATGTTTGAACATCAGATTCATGCTTTTCATCACATATACTTGCAAAAAGTTTGCAATTTCTGATGCTTTAACTTCATGGCCTACTCAGAGTTTAGGCTGCTCGATGGGCATCTCCTGTCATGCCAAACATTTGATTGGTCCAACCAGATGTTTTGTTTCTCTTCTCTTAGTTCTCTATATTTGTTGTCTTTCCTGTTCTATCTACTTTGTATGACTAAGCTTAGGATTATATTTCAAACGAACTATTCGTACCTGACTCAAGCATGTATTTGAAATTTTCATAACCTAAATTGTCCAAAACGCGTCTCTATCCAAACTTCATGGCCTATTCAGGTTTTGTACTGATTTGTTTTTGATATGTTGAGGCAAACCTTATTCTGTAAGCAAAGGGTTATTTGTTTGTGGTTCCTCATGTGTATGCCACTTAAAAATTTCTCATAGAAAATGATCCATTTCATAAGCTTATCGGTTTCAATGTTGATGCAGAATGGCAGAAGCTAAAGAGAGAAATTTAACACCAGCAATTCCTTCAGATATGCAATCCCTTGTGAAGCGCTGTGACAATCTGGAGAAGGAAGTTCGTTCACTTAAACTTAACCTGGCGTTTATGAATAGGTACGTTCAAATACAACATTGAGGAATGTTAGTCCAAGAACATGCAACAACTTTGTCTGTGTTTCCAAGCTTGTTTACTACTATGTGGCTATCAATTCTGTGAAGCAATCTTCAGATTTCTCTTCCCATATAGTTGTAGTGACAATGAAATGATAAAGAAGTGACTAATTGGAGTTTTTGCATAATCACAGAAAGGATTCTGAACAGACTACACAAATTGAAGAGCTGCAGAAGCAGAATGAGGATTTGGTCAAGGAAAAAGAGCGCCTTCTTGGAGAAATCGAGAGGATCATTTCAGAATCTGGAAAGTTTTAGATACTGCAACTCTTTAGCAGCTTCAGACGTGTTTCTTTAAGAGGTCCTATGGGGTTGCTACAAGCACAGGAGAGTAGGCTGAATTCATCTTCAAAGTTTCATGTTTTAGTTTGTAATCCAAATCTCAAGTGATAAGTACATTTAATTTCCTTGTTTTCTAAGTTCTATAGACGATTTGCTGTCTTATTATACATAAACTTCATCCTCAACAAGATAGCAATGTTCTTCAGTAAGAGTGGTAATGCATCAACAGACTAAGAATCAGTGGAAAAACATATCAAATGGCAGCAACCAAATTTTGGCTAGTGCAATCAATTAGATGACAAAATAATAGTCTAGTTATTGTTCCATCTTGCTTGAGGATGTCCCTTGAATTAGATAACAAAATAATACTCTAGCTTAGAAAAGTGTAATCGCTTCTCAAGAACACAAAGTAGAAAGAAAAAAGCACCAGAGAAGAACAATACTAGACTTCATTTTACCTGGGCATAGAATAATGCTCTGGGATAAACTTTTACTAGTATTTATTCCTGCAGTTTTTTCTGTACACAAGGAACTAGATTACAACATATGGTAGAAACACTATGTGAAAACTGTGTCTACTGGTACAAAGATATTACACAATTTCATATTTCAACTTGAACTGCCAACACGCTCTAGCACTTCTACAAAAATGAGTGCTACATGCTATAGTAAACTGCTATTTCAGGGAGACCAATTCGTCTGAAATATTGAACGGCCAACCAACTAGTAAATGACACATAAGCTAGCAGGAAACAAACTCTCCTTAAACGGACTTTATTAAATGGCAGAGTAAACCTTCTCACCACAGAAAGTTGATAGATGCAAGAAAACAACTTCCGTAGGAGTGCAAAAAGAATTACTGTCATTATGGAAGTACAGAAACCAGCAATAACTCCGGCTACAGCTTCCCATCTCCAGTGCCAGTATAAAACCCCACTAACATACCAAGACTTCAATATCCTCATGAACCTGCCACAGTAATATCCAATTAAGAGAAATGAATAAGGCTGGCAATGAGAAAGTAAACCTACTAAGATTTCAGTAACATTCATGCCATTCTTTTGACAAACTTATAGGGTGTAGCAAGACGCTGAAAAGGTAAATAACAGCAAACTGACAACCAGGATTCAATGAATCATACTTGTTCTTGGATGACTACTAGAAAATATGGCCGAGCATTTCATTCCTGACCAATTTCAAGAAACATCAGCTGCATAGTTAGTGTCCGCAAGCTGACAGAGACCATTTCTAAGCTAACATATTAAATTCCAGTTTCAAGTAATGCAGAGCTAGTGTTTCTAATCTAACTCAATACTTTGAGCTTATTCATGTTCAGTAATAAAAGTGTAGAGTTTATCACCTCTAAACCAATGTCGTGATTAACGAAGGTAACACTTTTCATAAGTTAACTTGCGAAGGTAACACTTTCAATAAGTTAACTTGCGAAGGTAACATTTTTGATAAGTTAACTTGAGAAGGTAACACTTTCAATAAGTTAACTTGCGAAGGTTAGTTAGAATTCCATACAAAGTGGTATGGTTTATGTTGTTAGTAGTCAAAGAGGTCAGTTTAACTGGAAAAAAATCTAAAAAAGAGAGGTACTGTGTTCTAGATGTCATTGTTATGGCATGAAAACTGAGACCAATTCCAATCTGTTGTGATGGGGCATTAACTGTGATGTTACTGGCTAGTGCAAAAGACCTGTGTTTTGCTTGTTTCTCAAAAAGGTATCAGATGGGCAATGCCGAAAAAGCTCTTTAGATTTGCTGAAGTACTGGAAAGGAGAGGAGGTCACCCAGAGAGAAAAGCAGATGAAAGTTGATACCAGCTTGCATTTGGTCGATGTTTGGGGGGAAAGAAATCTGAGATGACTTAAAGGTAAGGGACTCCAATGCAGAAGATTAAGATGAACTCCCTATCGTTGTTTCATTTTTGGTTTAATGAAAAATTACTAATGGACAATGAATCTATTCAAAAATTTTAGAATCTTTGTAAGTAGAGACTGGATGGTTTTTTGACAGCTTCATTTCTGTAAATATGGCTTTGCACAGCCTGTAGATTGGTATATAGAAATTGTTACTGATCTCAAAAGATATATGCCACAATCCAAAATGAAAATAAGTTTAATCTCAAAAAGGAGTTTGAAGATTGTGCCAAGTTTGGTATTTAAATGGAGAAGGTAGAGCGCGTGGCCCATTATCCCCGAGTTCCGAAGCTGGAAAAATGAATTTCTCAGTCACTAGAAAAAGGCGGAACTCATCGGTAGCCCCCTAAAGTTGGCATAAAGACACCTCAAGACTCAAGTAAGCCTTGTACATTGTAAACAACTAAAGTAAGGTCGGACTGTGTCATTTTACACTTTTCACTGACTTGGCAGCTTGTGTGATATTCACATCAAATAGACGTATGAAGAGCCTAAAAAATCATATTTTTTGTTATTTTATTCTTTTTATTTCCTACTTCTTTATTCTTTCTCTTTCTTCTCCATTTAATATTCTACCATCAACAAATCTTCTACCATTGTTATCTTGTTCACCGGAAAACACTCCATTTTTACGAGCAACGTAGTAAAGGGAGGGATTGGAAGGAACAGAAAGTGGAGCAGGAGAGATCAAATGGGTGCTTGAAATCTTGAGGGCAATCACTTGAGACGTCACGAGACTTAACTCTGAGCTCAGTTTCAACTTGGGTAAAGCCCTTTTGGTCACTGAAAATGTCATGTTACCACCCACCACAGGTCCTATGATGCTTATACCCCCGCCTGTGATTGTTGCCATTTTTGTTCCAATACCTCAAAGAAAGAATTTTTTCACTCCTTTTCTAGTCAAGAATGTTGTTTTGGTCTAATATAGATATAAACTCAGATCTGGGTTTCAAGAAATTTCCGACTAGCACTCCTTTTTTTCCGGGAATGTTCATACAGATTTATTATTTTTTTTCAGATAAACTCAGTTCTTCCTCTTTGTACAGAATGGGGAAGAAGATCCTTGAAACAATTGAGAAATGTGAGGTAAGAAGATGGAGAGGGGGATGTCTACTGGTGAGGGAGTTCTAATGGCCGGGGGAAGGAGGGGTTGGTATGTGGGGTTTAGGAAGTACGTTTTCTATTTTTCTTTTTTTTCTGAAAAAATAGTTTTTCTTATAATTTATTTTTTAATTATTTTTCTAGACCCAAATGCCACATGTCCTCTTTTAATTAGTCATCATGCCACGTCACGTGCGAGTGCAATACATTTAATTGATTGTAAGAAAAAAATTTAATAACCCAAAGTTTAAGTTGTTCAAGTGTTCAAAATGTCAAGGCTTAAGGTGTCCAAGTGAAAAGTCGTGCCACCTTTAGGGGCTACCGATCGGTTCAACCTTAAAAAAAGAACGATGCACCAATAATAAGGCAACATGGCATGCAATGTACAGAGGAATTGAAGAAGCAAATGAGACTATTTTATGGTTTGGCATTTGGGGAGATTCTTGATGATGGATGAAATTCCCTAAAAGGTCGTTTGGTAGACGGATCAAAGTCACGATAAAACTTACCCAGCCAAATCCAACATTTTGGTATGTCCGCAATTGCATAACTGGGGATTAATTGTCTGGACAACCTCAGTATCTTATCTTTTGAAAGACGCTCCATATCTTCTCTTCTGTGGTTTGGCAGGAATTATTTCCCTGGATTATGGCTCATTCCGATAAGAATACAAAATGACCATTCAGAGCCTAAATATAAAGCTCCTAGAAGTTCCTAGTCGTCTTTATTCCTCTTGGCAGGACACGCCACTACCCTTCTCGTCGCACAAACACAATGCCCTTCTCATTGTGATTCCACTGTTCCTTTTCTTCTTTTTGTACTACAATTCATCTTCTTCCCTTTCTCCACCTGAAACTGAGCTGCAAAACAACATCTTTTGGTTTCAGTCGTCCTGTTTGACCATTTTCCTTCTCATTGATCAACAGCCCAGATCTCCCCTTTTCCCTCTGCTCATTTTGTTTCCTTTTTTACCCTATTAAAGTTAATGTTCCAGTTCTTCAATTAATCTTGTTAGTGCAGTATAATTCCAAATTAGGTAAATTTGAAGAGTGCTGGTAAGACTTTGGTTATTAATTCAATGATTACAACAACATCCCTAGTGTAATCTTACAAGTGGGGTTTGGGGAGGGTAGGATGTATGCAGACCTTATCCCTAACTTTGTGAGGTAGAAAGAATTAATTCAATGATTGAAACTGATAGTTTCTAACTTTGCCTTGAAAATGTGTTGAGCACAAATATTGAACAGGACTGGATGGCAATAACAATGGGACATCCCATCCAATCCTATGTACCAAATGATCTGCGTATAACATACACAAAGGTAGATTATTGTTAGGAAGCATGACCAAAATTAAGGAAATGGACATGCTGATATTTTCCACCTTTCTGTTATTGACCAGGGAGACTAAAGTGCAGTAGGAGGAGAGTGTTCAGAACCTAACCATGGGAAGAAGGAAATGCATTATACTCACCACTTATTAGCAGACTGCAGACCAAGTAGGAAAACTTGCAACGTACAGTAGAAAAATGGGCAGATCAAAGAAACTCAACCAACACTTGATATTCATTGATCCTCAAAAGGAGGAGCAGGGATGGTGCGAGACATCATAAAAGCAGATGAGCAATTGATATCAAGTGATATCAAAACGATAAAAGGACTCAACATCAAGAAAGAAGATCCAGGAGGCAACAGATAAAACTCACGAAATTTTGAGAACTAATGTTTGTGTGTGTATGTATGTATGTATGTATATAACCATATGGACCAACCGCAGCCTTCTAAACTCAGGGACATGGGGCCGCCCTCTATTTCTCCACCTAAATATCAGGCTTAGTCCTATGCGCAGGGCTAGGTCACAGGTCTATCAACCTTTGCCACTAGAACTAACCCGGGGGAGCATATTCCTTGCTTATTTAACATTTGGGTGTATTATTTTTTATCACGTCATGAACACATTAAAGATGAAAGAACAAGAACAACATCATACTAAAGTAATAATACTCACAAGATTAAATATCGAATAAACATCTCAATAGTTGATGGATCTTTTGCGTCGCAATCAAAAAAGCCAGCTTGATATATGTGCACTTTAGATATTCCCAATGTATACCAACACTTGTAAGTCTTGTTTACCTGAAAAAAAATGGGTAGGGAACAGGATGAAGATACTTGATTTTGAAATAAAATGAACAGGATTAAACTGATTCTTCCTCAAAGAACCATTATTGGGATCGTATGCTTCACAAAATGCAACAGATATATATAGTGACTATATGATAACATAAAATTTAACAAATTCTTGGAATTTCACCATTTCAGTGAGTAGGAAGAACTTACCAACTGAATGCTTAACCTCCTTACAATCTAGGATCAACTTTTTGATGTAGCACTAGACACAAACATATACATCAGAAAACAGACAAAAATTACTCATGTTGATCAAGGGCTCCTTTTCAGATAAATAATCCTGTTTAGAATTCCTAGAAACAGCTATTAATTTTAGAATTCATTGCCCTTACATAATATAAAATCAGTTATTTGACAGCTTTATCTGGAAAATAGGGCATGCAACATTTAGTTCATTTGGAAAGTAAAAAAAGAAAATTAAGGTTATCGTTCTGCTAGAGTTAAATACACTTGCAGAAGGGAACACCCCAGGTATAAATTTGGTAGAGAAATCATGTCATCAATCTAGGAGTAAGGACAATCCCAGAGTAATACAAGGCATAAACAGAAGTTATACCAATTAACCGGGATAAAATTTCATGCTAAGAGGTTCGTCTATAAGTAAATCAATGTTTCTCTTAGACTCTTACACAATAGTGAGTATACAATGTCCAGTAACTACCTCAAATTTATCCTTTGTCAACCATGCACCAGAGAAGTTTGGTCTACAATCAGATGGAAGGGCCTCATTAGGTGCCTCTGCCAGCGCAGATCGTGCCTGACCTGAATGATCCATGTATTCAACCTGTTATTCAAAATGCATAAGCAAGCAAGCAATTGAGTGATTCAGCACAATCAGTAAGAAAGTATCCATCTCCGTATCAACCAAAAAAAAAAGAGAGAAAGGAAACCCAAAACTAAAACAAAAAAAAATAGTCAAGAAAAGGAAAAAAATAAGAAGATGCAACAACTTTCAAAAGTATTTCTTATTCGGTACAATCTCCAGGATATGCATTCTCTTTTCGGATAACTCATTCTCCGTGATAAGCATGTAAGGATGTATTTTGTTCTTGAGAAATGCATAAGCAAGCAATTGAGTGTTTTTGTAAACAATCAATATCTCTTTGCCACCGCCACCGCTGCCAATCCCACCCCAAAAAAGAAGACAATAAATACCAAAATGATCCACAAAAATGAAATAAATAAAAAATAACAAAATGCAGCAATATTTAGAAGTAACCCATATTCGATTCATGCTCCAAACTAAACATGTAAGAATGTATTAGAAATACTTTGTAACAAATGCCTTCATCCAAGGAAGGAATACATATAAAGGTCAGAACCAAGTGATCCATGGATAGAACCAAGCTGAAATGTTCCACCTCCTTATTGTTAAGTAATTTTTAGCTTCAAATGCATCGACTCCTGCTGGCTGATGGAACGCCAAAGGAAGAGAGAGGGTAACACAGAGAAGGGAAGATCCAAAAGGCATCGGAATAATTGTCATCCAAATTGATTAATATCACAGCGTATATAAAGAAGGTGTAAAAATGGGTACAGTAGGTGATTAGAATATTTTTGGAACCCCAATATAACCCGCAGCGCAACAACCTCTGCCACAACCTCTGCCCTTCGGGTGAGTACTCAGTGGTGTGCTCACTGGGTAAACCCACCCCCACTGTGTAATAATTTGCAGACCATACAAGGGATGTAAACCACAAAAGGCAAGCCCTATGGCTCGATGGGCATTGAGGGGGGATCGATCCTGGGTCATCCGTGTGGATGATCACCCTCCAAACCAACTGAGCCATTCCGAAGGAAAAAATTAGAATATTACAAGTGACAAAATACACAATTCAATTCTGCTAAAAACTAGAAGTTACAGAGCCATGTATTATTTAATACATTCAATGAAAAATGTCATCTTATGGGGAAAAGTGAAAGTTTAAATTACTAATATCTTTCCAAGCCAAAAGAAATAGATATATATAAAAGAGTGCTTAAATAAACTTTTGTCTCCTCTGATACCAAGAAGCTCTGTTCTTTGTACATAATTATTACCTCCCGTATCATTTAGGGGTAATAATCAATCTCCAATTGAACTAGTTTTCCAGCATACAACATGCATGACTTACAAAAATCATTCGCTAGCAAAATCCTTGTGAAATTGAATCTCTGTCTAAAGATGGAACTAAAACTATAATTTCAGGTCAATTGTATAAGAAATTTATCTTTTATTGACAAGTAAGAACTTTATTATATATTCATCCTGGAGACAGAACTCATACACAACTAGTATACAATGTTCCTTTTCAAGAACTTTAACCGCATCAATGGATGATTTGATACGATCGACTTATCAACATGTGCATCAATAGAACAATAAATGGAAAATCATATCTAAATGAACAATAAATAGCGGTAGTCACCTTAAATACAGAAGCCCAATAGTAATCGTAATGACATCGAAACTTTTTCCTTTCAGAAGGGTATAGAACATGCTTTGCTTTATAATTCAACAAGCCCAGTTCACAGACTTTAGAGGACCTTAGATCCACGCCTGTGAAGAAGATAAAATAATTGCTTTAGATTGAAACTTAAACCAATAACGAACTGAGATTTAAACCAATCTGTACTATGTGTCAACAAGGATATGCCATTTTGTCATTGCTCCTGGTAACAGGGCTGTAACTGTTTTACAAAAAATTAGTTTCAAGATGTATACATCAAAAAAGGAAAAAAGAAAAAAAAAGAAGAGGGGATGCATTAGTGTATTATTGCTAATAATATTGTTTAATCAAATTAGGCAATTCTGTCTAAGTAACTAAGTAAGTTGTTAGACTAGGAGGGAATTCATCTCCTACATGGAAAAACTTCGAAAAGCTTCTCGGCTACTGCAGCTGCAACATGTAATAAGGGGTAATTTGGTACTTTAGACAAAATAAGAAGGGACATACTCCCTACATAGATGTGATTATGCGTGCGTCTAGCCCTCCATCGGACATGTATAGTATCTATCTGTTATGTTTATTATATATGGATACATGTGTCAAAAGAAGGGATGACCTTTGTAAGCAACTTGTCTGACTGTATTTGAAGCAAGTTCCATTATTCTTCTATGGATTATAAGTTATAGGCACTAGTGTTACGATTCTTAATACCATAAATGTAGTTTAACCTACTATGACAGGTTAGTATTAATTTTATCAAGTTACCAATTATTGTTTACTTCAGATTTTCCGCAATTACCTTATTAATGTCATGATTGTGTAAATAATTTTTACATAGTCACTACACAATTTAATTTTTTTTGCATTAACTAAAGTTGAAGCTAATGAGTAATGACCAATACTGAACATGCTGACCCATAGGATATCTTTATAGTTATAATAAATGACATGTTTTTTTCTTTTGCTAAAAAGCAACAGAGCGGCCGCAATATGCAAAGACACCCTTGGCATCCACTTCACAAAGTGGCTTGACACCGCATTATACATATTACATCACCTCCACCACTGGGAAAGCTATAAAATAAACAACACCCCAACACTCCAACCAGTGAGTCAAGTTTGGACTAAGATACATGAAGTGACTTGTATCAAAAAGCTTTCCCTCTTGAACTCATGATCAATTTGCAATCATGATATCAAACTTACACTTATTCGGAAACCATAAAAAATCAGTGTAATTTACTAGCAAATCTGACACAGAAAGTTGCCATAGCAACCTAAGATAGAGAAGACTATATCAGTAAATATTTCCTGCTCTAAACAAATTTTCCTACGAACTTTGCTCCAAAGTCTCATCCAAATTACGTCGAATGAATATGCTACTTTTACAGATTGAGATTCTAGTTGATTTCATAGCAAATTTCATCAATTATGACAACATTATTTTAGTTAAGAAATTCTTCCGTATCTCCTCCCACTGTTTTTACACTGGCAACTCTCCTTTGTACATATCTTTTATGGCATATTTACATCTCATACGAATCTATATCTTCTCTACTATTCACTAAATGACTTTATGACACTATCATATGCTATCTCTAGATCAAATGAATATCCTGTGAAAGTCTTTCATCCTGCCTATAATTTTGATCAATCTTCTCAACAAAAATTCCTGGAAACCAAAAGAAAGCAAAATCCACTAATGCGACTGAGTGCAAAGTTCTGAACCACAGGATGGTAATGCCAGAATGAAGGTCTTCTCCACCATTTGAACTCCAAATTATGTTCAAGTCTTTCAGGGATCCTCAATTTCAAAGCAACCACGCATAACCAAAACCCAACCAGCACCAATCAAATTCAAAATCAAAACTTTTGAGCCATACATGATACTAAAAACACAACAAGGGTTACTGAGAAATAGGATATTCTAATTCTGATCAAACTACCCTCCATTTCTGAGCAACCACCAAGACTCCAAAAAGCAAAAACCCACCAACAAAATTCAGCAAAGAAAAAGTTATCAACACTCCAAAAACAAAACCCACCAGCAAAATTCATCAAGTAAAATGAATCAACTTACTGCTAGAGACAATTTTGCATTGAGACGGAAGAGATATTGGACTGGAAATCGACAGGTTCCCAAGAAAAACAGCTAAATAAAGCACTGAAAATGATATTGTAAAGAAGGCACAGAAAAAGACAAGAATCCCCAATACTCTGCGCAACCGTGCTGACCCACTAATCTCCTTTCTCTTCTCTTCTACCTCCTCCGGATTTTCCACCAAATCCATGGAAGCTGAAAGTTTTGCAGAATTGCAGTAGAGAAAAACTAGTGGGTGGGTGATTTACGGTTAGATTGGGAAATCAAGAAGGGTTCCGGCAGCCGGAGATGTCATCCGGTGATCGGAATATTAAATGTTTTGGTTCTATTGAAGATATTTTTCAAGGATTTTGCCGTCAGTCTTTTCCGCTCAGGTTCAGTAAGTCAGCTCAGCACTGGCGGACTCCCGTGGGCATTTTCATTTTTGTTTTCTTCTAGTAACTAATTCAAATTAAAGTTTTTTTTTTTTTTGGCAAACTCATCAACTAATAGATTTGTTAAATTATAACAAAAATGTATATTTAAAAAACTTACAAAATCAAAATATTGTATTCATATTTAGGAAACAGGGTTTGATAATATAAGGGAAAATTGTATATAATAGCAAACTAATAACCTAAATTAAATGGAATAGCTAGGGTTTGATTTAATTGTGCTCCATAGCAAATATTAGCTAAAATTTGTCAGCGTCTCTCTCCCAAAAATCTCGCTCGCCACTCTCCATTCTCGCTCGCCTCTCTCGCTTTATACACAGAAGTGTATAATTCTGTTTCTGTTTTGTATAAAGCGAGAGAAAATTGTATATACACATGCAAAAATGTATATCTTCGTGTTATACACTTAATTATACAATTTACAAACATTTTACTTCAAATATTGCAGAGAAAAAGGCCAACGAATTATACAATTGCAGTGAAATACAATTTTCTCTAGCTTTATACATCAGTAGTGTATATATTGTATTTCTGTTTTTGTATAAAGCGAGAAAAACATATATCTTCTTGCTATACACTTATAATTATGCAATATACATACATTTTAATTCGATTCAACTGTATGCAACGCAAATTATACAATTGCAGCGAAATAGGCCAGCGAATAATACAATTTAGGCCAGCAAATTATACACTTGTATATGTATAGCGAATTATACAGTTTTTATGTTTGCTATGGAGCGCAATTATGCAAAGTTTGCTATAGCATACAGATATGAATTTTTTGTTTGCTATATGTGAAAGTTGCCCATAATATAACGTGTCGTATTATATTATATCACATAGAGTGGTATTCAGTGAATTATAATGGATTAAAATAATAACCGGGTCAAGACCCAATCCACTCCAAATTGGATCAAAATGAGTTAAAGTAACACGTCAAGACTCAATTCAACTCAATTTTTACTAAATTTTAATTTTGTTATTTTGTTCTTTTAAATTATTTTAATACCTAATTTAACAAATACTCTTATTATGACTATATAGGACATATCAAATTAACTGCAGATTTTAACCAACTCAAACTTAACCGCAGATTGGATGGATTAGATTTGATTTTGTCACCTTAATATCATACTGTATTATTTTAATAAATATAATGATTATGTATATTGTATATTGTTCTTTGTCATTATATAATATTATATATTTATGACTTAAATGATAAAAATAAAAAAATAAAATATGTAATAGATTAAAACGGATCTAATACAATATAAGATATTCGAACACCCATTGATCTCAACGAAAATTTTATTACATATATATAAAAAAATATTTAAAATATGATATAGTGCTTTCGTGAGCACCCATTAACCATAATGGCTGATTGGTGCTTTGATTCTCGAAACTGAAGTTGAAGTTTTTGAATTTTTTTTAATATTTAATTTTTTATTTAATATTAATTAATTAATTAATTTTAACTTTAAAAATTAATTAAATTAATTTTCGAAAAACGGTAGAATTAAAAGTATAAATGAGTATATGGAATGTAATCATGAACACGTATGCTTACATGGTCACTTCTGATTGGCTAATACAGCACATCTTCTAATTCGGGCCAGAAAAGGCCCAAAACTGAAAATTAAGAGCAAAATCAAACGTGATTTTTGTGCTTCTTCAAAACACAGAAAAATTCCCGATGCAGTATCGGAGACAAGAGGAATAATGGCGAGTGGCGGTGGTGCTGGTGGCGGCGGAAAAGTGTCGTTCAAAGTCACTCTAACTTCCGATCCCAAATTGCCATTCAAAGTGTACGTATTCCTCTGTTTATTTTTTTTCTCCATAAAAATTGATACTTGATTGTGTTTTCACTTGGAATTGAATTCCGAATTTATTGTTCGATCAGTTTTAGCGTTCCGGAGGCAGCTCCGTTCACCGCTGTTCTCAAATTTGCGGCTGAGGAATTCAAAGTCCCTCCTCAAACAAGCGCCATCATAACTAATGGTATCATTTTCCTTCATTTGTTTTCAGTTATGGATTTTATTATTTTTATTAGTTTTAGATTAGCTCGATTAGGATACGTGAGATTTTACATGAAAAACCCAGAGTTTGTTCCCGCAAAAGACAAAATAAATTCTGTATCTGTTGATCCAAATTGGGATTGAGGCAGAGTTGATTAATTAATCAAGTGAAAATGAACTTTTGATTTCATTTAGGATAAATGTTGTGGAACTTCAATAATAATATAAGTACAGGATGAAATTAAACTTAGTAGTAAGAATGAGGAGACGAGCAAGTTTAAGAAAATGCAAATGGGGCCTAAAATTACGGCATAAACTAGCTGATGAGGTGAGGATTGTCAGAGGCCTAATGGAGACTGACTTGGTGTATATTATCAAAACATTTTGACTTATAAAATAGAAGGTTTTATAACCAACACACTTCTATATGTCCAAGGCTGTAAATTTTGGAGCCTGGACATATAATATGGGGTTCAAAGTCCTAAAACTAAGTTAACCAAGAATAGAGATGGATCTGGCACTGGTATGGTTGTAAAAGAAATGGAAATGGAGTCTAATTCAATCTCAAAAGTCAGCTCATATTGATCTAAGGTCCTATAAGGAGACAATAGCCGATTCCTTCACCCAGTACGAGAAATTCTAACAAAAAACAACACAATTATGAAGACTATAGAATACTTGTGAAGAAAGCTATCAACTAGACCAAACGATGGTTTATAGCATTAGCAGCCTTCAATTTCTCAATTTGGGTTTGGGGTATTGGGATTTTAGGTGGTCTTGGATCTGTTATTTTGTCTCACGAATCATGAATGGTGTTTTTGTGTCCAGTGGGCAGATATTTTTGGTAAATTTTGCATACTTCTAGGTGCTCTCTTTGTCTAGGTTATAGTTATTTAACTACAAGAAGTTCTTTTTTTTCCCACGGATTATGCAATTAGACTAACAAATTAGTCAAGGAACGCGACACTCAAGAGAACTCTGAATTAAGTTGATGTGGTGTAATCCTTCTTATCAAACCTTTTTTCGTACCTATGAATAAAAATGGCATGTAGTCGTCATCAGTTCCTCATAGGTCAAAGTTGGTTCTGGTGAATCTTAAATTCTCATATAATTTTTTAGATTAAAAATCAGAAAGGACATTATTGAAATATTTCCTGTTAAGAAAAGTGATGTATGGGACTGGCAATGTAAATGCGGGGTTCCTGTTTGGTACTAAAAAAGTAGTATCTTCGAGTCCTTTCAATGCTATGATATTCTTCGGTCTTCAATTTCAATGAAAAAAGGAGTAAAAACAATAAACTTCTTATTATTGCACGTTTCCTTTTTTTTTTATTATAATATTTTTGTTCTTTTGTCTTGTTGCAGATGGTGTGGGAATTAATCCTCAACAAAGTGCAGGTAATGTTACACTTTGCATGAATATTTTGTAGTTATCTTCCATATCTTTTTTCCCCTGCTAAATAATGGTTTATTTGTTGTTGAATGATAATAATATCTGGAATGGAAGTTTTAAATATATATCTCTCATTTCTGATAAAACTTAATTGCATTAAGATCCAAGGAATATTCAAGGATTAGTTTCTTGTTTTACGAAAATTGGGTCTATCTTTAAGCCTACCTTATTAGTTTATGGATGAAATAAGAAAGCATGCAAATTTATGTACAGGTTTTTTCTTTTTATTCTTTCTTCTGTCTTTGTTAATTGTACTGCTTATTACTGGAGAAAGAGTAGTTGCATGGAGCTCAAGGAACTGTGATAATTTTTGTCTAGAAATGCTATAAAGGGAACTTCATTAGTTAGTGGAAGAATAAAATTGTTGCGCGTCTCTCTCTATCTTTTCTTTTGGTTTGGAGCATTTTAAGAATATGAGGAGAAACTGTTGGTGTCTTTTCATTGTGGATTTATCTGTCTCTCTTCAGCCATAGTTGGCTGCGATATTATTTTCGTTTACACTGATGTGATTATATATCTTATCATTGAGTTCTGAATTTTTTCAACTTAGATTATCCGGTTTTGAACTTGTTTCAACTTGAATGTTATTTCAGGTAACGTCTTTCTTAAACATGGGTCTGAACTACGCCTAATTCCTCGGGATAGGGTTGGTGCTTCGTGGATCTCATTCTGAATGTTTAGCTCTATATTTCATCTACCTAGGTCTTAGGGAAATATCCTTTTCCCAAATGAGTAGCACATTATGTTTAGATGTCCTCATCTTTTAATGTTGTAATTTATGTACAGTTTGAATATCAGATTCAAATAAAATGGTTCTGCGACTGCTTTTATCTAGCCTTCCTTTTCCTGTTTCTGCAATTTTCTTTTGGCTAAATGAATTGGTTCAGTTTCTGGGTACTTTCTAATGCATGTTTGTAATCCTTTTCATTTTCTTTTGTCATTTGGTTTCTTTATGTTTGGTGAACAACTAAGCTATATGCTGATGATTATATGTTATGTTAAGATACTTGTATACACCTTGTTTTGGAAGTAGGTAAACAAAAATTAGATTACGAATGAGTTCAAATAAAAAGGAGAGATCAATTACACATGGAGATTTTAGAAATACAAAACAGACTTGCATGAAGGCCTCAATTCTATTTCTTTTGACAAGTCACACTTCATCCCCATTCCAATTACCTTTCAACTTGGGACCAGTAGGCCCTTCTTCTCCATAAACTTCATTTGGCAATACTTTCACCAATTTCTCAAATGCACCTTTCAAGTTCCCTTTCGATGAGCTCTCAATTTTTTTAACTTCATCCCCAAGTGTATAACTTAACTTTGGTCCCCATTGTCTTGAATAATTTAGCCATGCTGGCGCGATTATTTCAAGATTTTCAGCAGCAACTATTGAATAGTTCTTCCCACAGTCCAAAACCAAGTTACTCTTAGCTGTATCATTTCTTATCCCAATATCTCCACCCCCTTGTAAAACTAAGCCTGGTTTATGGTAAATGGCATGTCCATTTAGTGAAGAATAGACCACAACTTTGTTACTACCATTCTGAAATTCAACTTGTGGTGCATCAAGCCATTTCCCTCCACTATGTTGCGAGACGTAAACTTTGTACAACACCCCATTGAAATTGCTGATCCTAAGTGTCACATGCTCCCAATCACCTACGTGTTCACCTATTTTACCAAAGGGTACATCAACTAGGCCAAGTTTAGCTGTGCCAGGTCCATTGAATGGATAGAAAATCCACACAGCTATGTCAGTGAAAGTTGCTCCTAACATTGGCTTAATGTGGAGATAAACCTCAGAGTTTAGTAAATCTCCTTTAATGGCTTTTTCTCTGTCCTTCTCATCAATTGGCAAGTCTAGCCAATAAGCACCATCATTTGGACCATCTTGTGGAAGATTTGAGCCATTTGGTTCAATGGTACTAGGATTTGATTCTTGACCTTTTTGATATAGCAAAGCACCATTAGCAAAATACCAATTGACAGAGGAAGGAAGGTACTTTTCTTTAGGGTGAAAGTGTATAATTGGAGAGTATTGATCAAATAATGCTTGAATTTGGCTAAGGTTAGGCATAGAAGAAAAGGTACTAAACTTATTGTTCTTTAAACAAGCAAGGGATAAGGTTTTGTTAGACTCATCATCTTTATCACTTGTCATCCTAGCTAAGAATGTGCCCACACTAACCCCTTGTGCTTTTACACCTCTTTCTCGAGGTCTTACGCTGTGAACATTGATACCATTCACCTTACTAGTTGTACCTTGACCCCATACCCAACTCTCAACCTCTAATTCATCCGTTAGATCGGATCGAACACATTGAATTTTGTCTAAGGCAGGTTTTTCAGGTGAGGTAGTGACAACATGGCCTAAAGCCTTGTAACCCTCAGGTGGAATTGGTAGCCAAATATAGCCATGATCATTGATATTTTTGTTCTTGAACTTTGAGGATTCACTACTCCAAACAAGTGTGTAATCAACTGGATTCTTTAGGATTTCACCAACATTGTCTTTCCCTACAAGTACCCAACCAAAAAGGGGTTTATTGTTTGGTTGACAATAACATCCAAACATAGAATATCCATCTGGAATTGGTGAAGGCTCATAAAATGTTGCTCCAAGATTCTCTGGTCCTCCTTTATCAATAGCCCAAACTTTGTTAAATGTCACAATTTGGCAAACTTTTAGCCCTCCTGAATCAATACATCCACTTCCAAACTCTCCTGTTCCTGTCATTAGACCTTAAACATCAATGAACTTATAGCGACAGACTGATTTTATAGCTAAACAGTAAAATTTGTCGTTTATTCATATAACTAGCAACAAATTTGCTACAAATTATTTTTAAAAATCGTTAGGTACTACCAATTTAGCGATAATTAAGAGAGTGAAGTTTCAAACCTGGTGGCCAATTGGGCAATGGTGATGGAAGCTTGAAAATTGTATCAATGGGCAAATATTTGATTTCTTTGTTTAGAAAAGGAATGCAATTTCCCATGAGATTTTTTTTTTTTGGTGAAATGAAACTTAGGATAGATTAGAAACATATCCTGTAACAAGTAAATATATGACCCAAAATAAAAAAAGCATATTCCAATTTTGAGGTAGTTGAGAATTGTAGACCAATGTAGTTAATTAATTTACAGGTCCCATCAAGTTATTGAGTTGAACAAGTTTTGTTTGCTTGCTTATCACTAAAGAGATTAATTCTTCTATATGTTATTCAAGCAACAAATTTTATTTTTTTTTGTTCATGTCTTAGCTTTATTTGCAAAAGTGCTAGTTTTCAAGAATACTATATGTACTATATATATAAATATTGAACACCTTAGCTTGATTATGTTTACGTTGTATTTTTAAATTAACTAATAAAAATTCTGACTCCATCGACGTTTACAGTACAGCCAATTTCAATGCAGCAATAACATGAAAAACACATGTTTGATGCATATAGGTGACCAGCAGAAGAAATTTGTCAAAGTTAATTAATAGTGAGTGGTGGAAAATATGCAACGTACACCCACCCTATCATGACGAGACGATTCTAGAATTTTTAGAATACAAATATTTTACCACTAAAAAAAAGAAAAAGAAAAAGATGTGTGAAGCAAGAATTGATTCCTAATAATCTTTAATAGACAATAGATAACTAAGCATCTAATTAAGTGCATAATTTAGTCTTTTAGAAGTATATCTCATATTATACTAATTTTTTATATATATTATATATACACGTAAAATACCTAATTTTACGAAGTGACCACGTGTTCATGTGCCATTTTTTTAGCAAGTAAATTCACCTCAAACCTCATGCATTGAGTCTCATAACACACGACCTCAAGAAAATTTCACAACTATTAGACCAAAGTAACAAACCTTCAACTTCAACTTGTGTCAAGAGGTGTCAGTATCGCTTGACACCCCTGGGTAAAGGATGGCTATGCCCCTATATATATGATGAAAAGAACCTAACTCATCTCACATCTCTTCCACCTCCCGCACCTCCAAGTCAGTTCCTCCCGTAAGAGCGGTTCACTAAAATTAGTAACCTAAAGTTAATAATAAGAGATTTCTAAGATTATTTTTTTTTTAATATGAGAGTATTTGCGCATCAATAACATATACTTATATTGTTAAAAATCTTTGTGTGGTGTGAAAAAAACTAAAAATACTTTAACTATCGTCTAATAAGCAGGACAACAATAAATATGATTGGGTTGACTTATGTATTATAGGCTTAAAGTGATTACAATTATACAGATGTAGTACAATAGTTCTAGTTGAAGAAAATAATAATAGTGGGAAAACTTCAGGCATATTTGGGTTATTTTTATAATTAGTTGAGGGTTAACAAGGCGTTTAATCATGAATTTTTTAATTTTTTTTTTTCATTTTTGGAGTTGAACTTCAGAAAATTATGTTTTGGCCAAAATTTTGAAATTTAACTTGAAGTCAAATTCTAAAATTTTCAAGTATTAAAAAAAGAACCACTTTTTTCACTCAAAATTACTCAAAAAAATTAAAAACAACTAATTTATTTTCATGGCTAAACACTGTAACCTAAAATACTTTGAATTATTAATATATATATCCCTTGCCGTGAAAGTTTACTCACGGTGTATTACCACGAAATATTGATTTCTCTTACTCACGGGGTATTACCACGAAATATTGGTTTCTCTCTTTCTCTCTCTAGATCTCTCATCTCTTTCTCTTGAAATTCTTGTGTTCTTAATTCATCAAGTGTGTGTGTGTGAATTCGATCCTAACAAACACTTGTTCTTTTTTTAAAAATTTACAATAAAATATGATCAAACAACTAATTAGTGTCTTTTTTTAGCTAGTTTTTGTATGAATAGAGGATCATATGCCTAGTATATATATATTATGAACCTATATATCAATATCGGTATAATACTTAAATATGTTCTTTAACTCAGCATCAGCTCACATCTATGTCTAATGCCCTTCAATTTTGAGTATGCACAAATAAACACTTAAACATATCTCGATTATTTGTTCAATTTTATACAAATTTAGCTGTATACTTATACAAACCCAAAGTTAAAAGGCATAAATGTCAGTCATATATTCATATATTATGCCTAACAATATCTTTATACAAAATTTGAGTCCACATGACCATTCTCTTCAATAACGCAGATTTATACTCCGTATTTTAATATTTTAAATTCAATTTATGCAAAATCTATTATTATGTGATTTAATAAAGTAAAATAAGCAATAAATTTAAATACATGTCATGCTTGTATTAGCTTGGTGTAAACATTTGGTGCGGGTAAGTTTTATATACCCGTTTAAGCCCCCCTTGAAACAACATACAAAGTGGATTATGTCACTATTTGGTATCCAACAAAACAACAATAATATATCTAGTGTAATCTCACAAGTGGAGTTCAAAGAGACTGGGTGGTGCGAATGCAAACTTATCAATATCGAGTGAAGGTAAAGTGATTGTTTCCAATATTCCCATGACAATTTTTTTTAATGCAACAATGGGATTTGGATGAAGAGAGATGTTATTCAAATATTATTTTTTGTATAACTTGAACAATGTTTGGTAGGTAGATAGAAAAATTAGCCATTTGTATACGATTAATCACTATATAGCTAATACATGTATCTAATAATACATAATTCACTCATAACTAATCCCAGATTATTAATACCTACATAACTCTAATCGTCCATGAAACGACCCTAAGTACTTTGGGAAAAGAAATAAGGGGGTTGTTTGTCCGGCAGCAAGAAAATCTCATGAAACTATTATATCTCCATCTTTTATCATCATATATATATATATATATATATATATATATATATATAATAATTAGGATAATTGAAAGACAACTGTCTGAAACTTACATTTAAATAACCATAAATAGGATAAGCGAAAAGGCAATTGAAAATAATAAATATTTTTCCAAGTCATTTCATCTTCGTATACATTTCAAAAGGCATGGAAGATATAGGAATATCATTTTAGTTAAGAAACAGAAGACTCTAAGACAATCATATGAAGTGTGGTGCCTGCAGTGATTTCTCGACAGCAACAACGGCGAGGAATTGATTTTGTGTTCCTAGAAATCTCATAGTCCTCATGCATCCCCTGCCCTTTATCAATTTTCTTTTTCTGAAACTGGAAGATTTCAAATTTTTAACACTATTTCTTTGTTGTCCCCCTCTCTCTTATTGTAGAATATGCCTCTTTTTAGATTAATTTCTGATGCAATTTGAAGTGTTCTTGGAATTCAAGATATATAGATTTATCTGAGTATTTTTATAACGTAGTTTCAGTCAAGATATTCACTGGATTTTTTTCCTTTCTTTATTTTATTAATCTTTATTTGTTCCTTTGCCCCCTTTTTATTTTTTTTCCTTAGCTTGTTTTTTCATTTTTGAAAAGGTGAAATTTCAACAATAAATATGATGAAAGTATATAATTTACAGGTAATAGTAAAATAATTTTACCTTTGAGAATCATACATGGTATTTTTTGCAGCTATAATTTTTTTTATGCAATATATTTATTCTCTTATTTTCACATATAGTCTTTTAAATTGTATAAATCATTATTTCTCTTATAAGAGTCTTTCATTTCCTATTTAATTTTTGGGTGATGGAAGATTAAGATTTTAGTTAGAGAACATATTTTAATTTTCCTATGTCTCTCTTTAATTTGAATTTGAAATATTTTTTCCTTCAAATTATACATGGCTCATCACAAACATGTTTATAATATTGTTATTGAATCGTCTGTTTTTCTTATTTTGTTAATTTATTTTCTGTTTATTAAAAATTTAAATTTGAAAACTAAAACATATTAATTATTTTTTATAATTCGAATAGAGTGTTGAATTTTTCATGAATATGAAACATCATATCATCAAAAATTAACACAAATAGTGCTATATTTTATATAAACACAATAAAATATTATACTCATATATAGATCCGTGGACTTATCACAAGTAATTGCATTCTCAAAGCAATCTTATTGTATTGTCGTTAAACTTCGATGTTTAGGTACTTTATAGAAAAATAAGTCATTTGTTTGGTAAATATTTTAGGATCTTTTTGTTGTAGTATGTGGAATATGCAATTGAAATTTATATTTCTGATAAAGTTGTCTCACGCTTTTATTATTTCATTAAAGACATTAGATACATTTATTATTACTTTTCAATCAAGAATACATAAGACATTTTTTTTTGAAAAGCAATTCATGGACATATTTTACAGTCAGGTTTCACATATTTCTGATTTGATAGCAAATGCACTATTCTATTTTATGAATTATTTTAATGAATAAAAAATAAACAGTAAAATTAATATTGTTAATTTCAATATTTTATATTTTATAACTCACTTTTAAATAGATAAAAAGATTGTAATAATAGTAAAAGATAAACGTGTAACGCACGTTATCAGAAACTAGTATAATATAAAAGTAAGAAAAAATAATTTTAAAATTAACTAATATTTCAAATTAAATATGAAATAAATTTAATTTTTAATTTTTATTACAAGATTGTTATCCGTATACCAAGAACAAAGTTTGTGGACAACTTTAAAATTACTCTAAAAATAATTTCAATATGCTCTATTTTAGTTTATTGTCTTTGCTTTATTTTCTTTTGATTGGGCTTCTGTTGGGCTGAATCTATTTTTTTGGGACAAATTATAAAAGTACATATTTTTTGTTTCATTTATTTTCATTATCCCCTATTATTTTTAAAAATCTTTAAAATCTCTTGTTTTATTAATATATTTGAGCTTCATATTAATATATCCGAGCCAGCATTTAATGTATCCGAGCTACATATTATGTATCCAAACTAGTTTTTAATGTATCCGAACTACATATTCATATATCCGAGCCAATATTAATCTATCCGAGCTACATATTAGTGTGTCCGAGTTTTTCTTAATTTTTAAGAAATTAATATACTTAGAAACTTATTAGGGATAGATAGTAACTACACATTAAAACTGTGAGATTTACACATTTTTTTCATGGACCATGCTTTTTGTTTAAAGAAAAAAACATAACTAGACATATAGTTCATAATTTTATATCATATATATATACTATTATTATTTATACTTTCAAAATATTACGCATTTTATCACTAATTAAAAGTTTTCTTCCATATATTGAGGAAGATACAATTAGATATAAGTATTTTTGCTACTACACGATACACTAAAATAGAGAGAGAGGCGAGCGGGATGGGAATAGAGTTGAGTGAGATTCAGACTAGATACATGTATATGTATGTATCTAGGGTAATTTCACATGTATCTGAGATACCATACGAGAGTGGTGGGCGAGATGAGAGAGAGGCGAGGAAGGCGGATGAGATTTGTTATGTGTCCTAGATACATGCATGTTAATCCACCTAGATACAATGTATCTAGAATAACTTACACTTAATTTTGATCATATGTATCCGGAGATACATGTATCTGAACATATCTGAATGTATTTGGATGCACCAAAATATGGTAAGATACGCAATATTACAAACTAGAGTATATCTAAGTAATTAGCTTCTAAATTAGTTTCCCTTTATTTATTAGTAGCAACAAATAATTAAAAAACTAGTTTTCAATTTTAAAAAAATCAATATGCATGTATGACCAAGTAAGCTCCAATGTTGTACTGCATTTGCTATAAATTATTTTCTCACATAAATTTGCACTTTTTAGGATATATACTTATTACACTTGATGTTTATATTAAATAATTTATAATAGGTAAAATAATTTAATGAAATATTACATAATTAATAATCCCTAATATTGAATGTTTATGTAAAAATAAATAACATGCATCTAGTACTTTGGTTCAGAACATTGCGTATATAATTAACTTTTATCCACTTGTAGATAACCGTCCATTTTTATTTGTTATGTTGCGCTTTTCGAAAGTCGATTTGACTAATTTTTTAAGTTAAATTAGATTATTAATTTGATAGTTTAAATAAAAAATTTAAATATATAAAAATTATATGAAAAGTAATATAAATTGTAATTTTTTGCATATGGATATAATGAAAAATACATCTTAAAATGTAAATCAAAATTTTTTATAATTTGACTCTAAAAATAAAACCATGACAAATAATAGCTAACATAAAAAATATCTGATAAAAAGAAAAGGGGAAGGATAAAACAAATTTTTTATGATAATTTATTTTAACCTTTTTTTCCTAATTTATTTCAACAGTCACCAACTGACTTACAGTCTACTGACTAACTATCAACTATCAATTATCTTATTAAAAAATCCAATACAAAATTAATTAATTAGATAACTCACTGACTGGCTACCAACTGCTAATGGAAAGATTAATTGGATATACATTCATTGTGATCTTCAACAACATCCTTCAAATTAAAAAAAAAAAATTACTTTAAAACAATTCAATCTAAACACCGGTTATTTAATCTGTACTAACAAATACTTATAACAAATAATTTTTCTAAAACACAAACAACAGTATATATATAGCATATACTCAAAAACAACAATCGATAACATAAAATAATAGTGTGAACATATACTTACTATACCTAATCAGAAAAGTCATAACTTTTTGAAAAAATTACAACTATTCGAAAAAAATCCAATAACACCCTCTAAACATGAAACCCCAAAAAAGGAAATAAGTTAATCACTATTAAAAAAAAAATTCATTAACATAACTTAGCTACTAATTTTTCAACCATTTACCTCTAATCTGTTTTTTTTTTGGATAATGAATTAAAATAGTTGAAACATTAAATATTTCTACTAATAGTAGCACTATTTATAGAACCATATTCCTCACTTGATCATCCAACACAAACAAATCCATCACTTATATGCAAAAAGAAATAATGGAGGGTACAGTGAAATGCTCAGCAAACTTTGTGCCATTGAGTCCAATTAGCTTCTTAGAAAGATCAGCAAAAGTTTATGGTGATAGACTCTCTATTGTTCATGGAAATGTGAGATATACCTGGAGAGAAACTCGCGAAAGGTGTATCCGGCTTGCTTCTGCTCTCACACACCTAGGAATTACTCGTGGAGACGTGGTATGTGGTTATAGTTCAATTCACTTTAATGGTTTGAATGTTTTTTTAGGGCATTTCAATTGTAATAATACACTAAATTTGTGATCAGGTTGCTGCATTGGCTCCAAATGTTCCTGCATTGTATGAGCTACACTTTGGAGTACCAATGGCTGGGGCAGTACTCTGTGCACTTAATACGCGTTATGATTCAGATATGGTCTCTGTGTTATTAAAGCAGTTAGAGGCAAAAATCATGTTTGTTGATTACGAATTGCTTGATGTTGTTAAGGGTGCATTAGAAACTCTATCAAAGGAAAAGGTAAAGTTACCTCATCTAATTCTGATCTCTGATACAGAGAGTGAGTTATATAATAAAAATTGGAGTTTGGCTTCAAAAGACGTGGAGTATGAGTCCTTTTTAGGTAATGGAGAGTCCGATTTTGAGATTGTACGGCCAAATGATGAATGGGATGCTATAGCTGTTAATTATACGTCAGGAACAACATCGAGGCCAAAAGGGGTTGTGTATAGTCATAGAGGAGCCTATCTTAATTCTCTGGCTGCAGCTCTTCTAACTGAAATGACTTCGATGCCTGTGTTTTTATGGACTGTTCCGATGTTTCATTGCAGTGGCTGGTGTCTTACTTGGACTGTTGCAGCACAGGGTGGTACAAATATTTGTATGAGGAATGTGACTGAAAAGGGGATTTTCGATAACATAAGTCAACACCAAGTTACTCATATGGGTGGTGCACCTACGATTCTAAACATGATAATAAACGCGCCACAAAGTGTGCAAAAACCAATCGCAAGGACAGTAAATGTTATGACGGGTGGAGCCGCGCCTCCTCCTCAAGTTTTACTTCAGATGAAAGAGCTTAATTTTAATGTTACTCATGGATATGGTCAAACAGAAGCTTATGGTCCAGCAGCTGTTTGTTTTTGGAAACCAGAGTGGAACTATCTGTCCCCTGTTGAGCAGGCTAATCTTCACGCTCGTCAAGGAGTGCACCATCTAGGTTTGGAGGACGTAGACGTAAAGGATTCAAATTCAATGAAGAGTGTACCCTCAGATGCAAAGACAGTAGGGGAGGTGATGATTAGAGGAAACACAGTAATGAATGGTTACTTTAAGGATGTGAAAGCAACAGAAAATGCTTTTAAAGGGGGCTGGTTTCGTACCGGGGATTTAGCAGTGAAACATCCTGATGGTTACATAGAAGTGAAGGATCGTTCGATCGACACCATCATCTCGGGTGGAGAAATCATTAGTTCAATCGAAGTTGAGTCTGTTATCTTTAGCCATCCATCTGTTTTCGAAGCTGCTGTAGTGGGAAAACCAGGTGATCACTGGGGTGAAACACCTTGTGCATTCGTCAAACTGAAGAATGGATGCAATGCTAGCGCTGATGAGATCATCAAGTATTGTCGCGATCGTTTGCCACAATACATGGCTCCTAGGACGGTTATTTTTGATGATTTGCCAAAAACTTCAACCGGAAAGACTCAGAAGTTCGTTCTGAGAGAGAGAGTCAAAGCCACGGGCAGTATTTCGAAAGATAGCTAACTGTAGTGAGTTGTGGTGCGGAAATAAAGCTTGCTTAGACATAAGTTTTAATATTAGTATATAAATAAGACTAGTGCAGCATAACAATAGAGGAATTTATCATTATGTTACTCTATTGGATGTTTTATCATAGAGCAAATAATAAGCTCTTTTTATTAGTAAATAATAATAATAATAAAAAACTCTGTTTCTCTTTAGTATATCTTGGAGTTCTTTCCTTTATCACTTCTCCTTTTTTTTTTTTTTACAATTTTATATAACACGTGTATGTTTATAGGACAGTTTGATTGAATATTTGCGTCTAACAGTTGAAAAATATTATTTTAGTTTATTAAATATCAAGATGATGAAAGTACATATCAAAATTTTAGTGAAATTTGTTATTAAAAAAATAAACGGAAAAGGGCCTAAAATACCCTTAAAGTATTGGAAATGGTATAAAATTACCCTCTATCCACCTATTAGCTCCAAAATACCCTTCCTACCCACCTATTGGGTCCAAAATACCCTTGTCATCCACCTTTTGGTTCAAAATTGATCAATTATTTAACGATTTTATATTTAAACTATTTAAATATTTTTTAAAATATGTGGCACTCAACGATTTGTTATAATTTAACTTAGAAGTATAATTTATAAATTAATTCACTACCCACCCATTACTAATTAAATTTCTCTAAATTAATAAACCCGTCACATTATTAATGCAAGCTTCTGTCAATGGAGAGTTTTTAAAAATTATAGAATTAAATTATCATACATTCAAGTGGCTAAATAAAAATCACCGATAAACTTAAAAGTCTGACTATGTTCATCTTAATTATTCTTACGTCTCAATTATGTGATGTTACTTCATAGGTAACTTTTTTTCAAAATAATATATTAAAGGTTTTAAAACAAATCATAAATATTTATAAAATTATATTTAAAAAAAGTGCATGAATTAATTCGGGATGTATTACTTGTTTACCTTTAATCAAAAATTTCTAATTCAACTTTGAAAGAAAGTGTCCTCCTAAATAAGCGGCTCAACCTAAATTTAATTGTGGCTTCGATTCGGACTCGAATAATTTTGAATGTCATTTTCAGGAATCTATAATTTCATCGTGTTTTAGTAGTGTTTATGACGATTTTGATATTATAATTAGATTATTAATTGGGTGAGGTTTAGTTAGTAATGAGTGGGTAGTGGGTTGATTTATAAATTATATTAATAAATTAAAATTATAACCAATAGTTGAACACCGAGTATTTTTCAAAATATTTAAAGAGTTTAATTTTAAAACAATTAAAAAAGTGGTCAATTTTAAACCCAAAGGTGGATGACAAGGGTATTTTGGAGCCAATAGGTGGATGAAAAAGGGTATTTTGGAGCAAATAGGTGGATGAAGGGTAATTTTGTACCATTTTCAATACTTCAAGATATTTTAGGCCTTTTCCGAAAATGAAATTATTAGTTCCTCTATCTTCTTTACTACCATAATTAATGAGTTAATCACAATAAATTGTCTCCATTAACAGAACTTAGCTACTAATTTTCCGAACCATTCGACTTTCACCATAAAAAAAATTTTCTCCTAATTCCTCCAAACTCCGGCGATAGCGAAGACTCCTCCGCGCTTCAGCCGATCTTCCAGCCTACAAATGGAGGGCACAGTGAAATGCTCAGCGAACTACGTGCCGTTGAGTCCAATTAGCTTCTTAGAAAGATCAGCAAAGGTTTATAGTGATAGACTCTCTATTGTTCACGGAAATGTCAAATATTCTTGGAGAGAAACTCGTCAAAGGTGTATCCAACTTGCTTCTGCTCTAACCCATTTGGGGATTTCTCGTGGCGATGTCGTATGTCTTTCTCGATCTTCTCCATTTTTATTGTTTCTTAATATGTTTTATTTAATTTTAGATATTTCAATTGTTACACGTTTAGATTACTTAAATTGACTCAATTTAAATAGGCGAATAGTGTCATGTAAATTATAAATTGGGATGGAGGAAGTTATATATGGTCTTTGTTAGTGGTATGGTGTGAGTTATGTTTACTACAAAAAGAAGTGAGGGTTGGTGACTTTGAAAAGTGAAATACCCATATAGATTCTTTTTTAGCTGCATTAGAAGGTCACACGAAACCGTCTCTTGCAGAAATGCAGTGCTAGGCTGTGTACTATAGACCCTTGACCTCGCACATAGTGGATCTATTAAGATTAGCTAATTATAATATCAGTTAGTTAACGGATTCAATTAGTTAGTTACTCCAGCCAGTCAGAGCAGTTAGCTAGCTTCTATGTTGCTCGGAGTCGGGTGCAGATCTAGAAGTTGGATCCTTCATAATCTAATTTTCATGATTCGGGGATATGGATCCATGTACGGATACAAGTGCCAAGATTCGCCTAAAAATAATTAAAATATCTAAAAATAGAGTTAATAATTACCTAAATTATGAGATATTATGTGGAGATTCCTAAGGAGATTAAAGGAAAATGAGTGACATAGAAATTTCTGTATAAAAGGTACTCCATTTTCTTCAATTTCACCTTAGCTTTTGTATTGATTACAGACTGCATTAAAACTGTCTAGATTTTCCCCATTGATTATGGTCAAAGTACTAAAAATTGGCTGGCCAAGTTGGACATGGATCCCATACCACACTCGCACCCACACGACATGGGTGCGGCACCAAAAGCGAAGAGTCCGAACAACTTAGGTTCGCTTAGCCTGAATTCTGTTAATATGCCAGCTGTATAGATTAGTTAGATATTTTTGTCATAAAAAAATAGATTAGTTGGATATTCTGTCCTTCCCTTGTATAAATACATATGAGCTCATGAAAGGAAATTCGTCTAGAGATTTTCCCCAAATTCCTTTCTTCTTCTCTGATCTCTTCCTCGGGGATTGCATCCATGGATGATGATTAGCTCTCTTGAGCAGTACTCTTGACAGAATCTTAGTTCACCGGGCTGGTCCCGCCTTTTATAGTTGTCAATTTCTGGTGCAGGCTGAATAGTCATGTTTCTTTTTTGAAGAAATTATGTTTTAGGTAATGTAACATTGTCTTTTACACTAAACGAATCAAATTATTTGAGAACAACTGTTTTTAGTAAATGATATAGAGGAAGTGACCAGATTAATCAAAGTAGTACCAATTTTTCAGGATGGAGCATGGATAACAGGATAAGCTTATTTTGGACAATAAAAATAGAAGAAGAATTTTTAGGCCTAAATTCCTTTTTACTGGCTTGCAATGTAGTCAACTTCGATTTCTTCCCTTAGTTGAATCTGTTAAATGTTAAGCATAAAGGCCTACTTTGTGTTGATCTTTTTCCATAATGTAAGACTGCAGTTAAGATATGAAATACGATATATGCTACTTCTTTAGAACTATTGAGGAAAAACTTCTAAAAGTAAACAAAAGGAAGATACAAGTCCCTCAATCTGATTTATGTCACTTCTTCAGAACTATTGGGGAAGGGTTTTTTGAAGGCGATGTAGCAGATGGTGAAGGACAGGAAAATATGAGAAGGATAAATGCTAGTTATTGGCTTTAAGAGACTTACTTTTCTCACGATGAAGTTTCTTAAACAATGAAACAATTTCAAGAACTCAACTTGAAAAGTTCCTGAGTACCTCTACATTTCACAAAGTTTTGGCTTTTTTTTCTTTCTTCTTTCTCTTAGGGGTGACAAGACTTCTCTTTTTTTATTTTGAATACATCTATCATGAGTTGTTCTCTCTTTGTCCTGAACTATTCACCAAATAAGTTTAGATACAAGAAGTAATTAGCCTTTAATCCATGTGCTGCTTTAAAATCAATAACAGGACACCCTCCTCCTCCTTAATTTTGTTGGTCCGTCTTCTACTATTTAGATCTTTCAAGAAACAATGTACAACCTTAGTAATCTTTGCAGGATAAACTAGTCTTATTTTACTGTTACATAAATCCTCATATATCAATAAGATATGACATGGGTGTGGTTACTTCGTGGAAATTCTTCAAACTACTCTGAAAATTAAAAGAAGTATATATACCAATGCCAAATACTTACACCGGTCTACATTGAGTCGGTACTTACACTTTCCTTTATATTAATGATCTGGTCAGTTATTAAATTATGCACTCAGATTAAAGACAACAAAATTTTATTTAAAAGGTTTGTTAAAAAAAACATAAAAGATGTGGCACTAAGACTTAGGTGTCAGTGACGATCATGAAACACAAGTATGTTTGAAAGTATAACATATCATGGAATCAATTAAGCATTTGCCTCCTCTATCACTTAGTTAGGTATTTTTATATTTTTAGCAGGAAGGAAATTAGTTCTTATTCAGATCACTGTCTGTTATATTGGTGCTGCTCTTATGTTTAGCTAAATTTCTGAGCAGGTTGCTGCCTTGGCTCCAAATATTCCTGCAATATACGAGCTACACTTTGGAGTACCAATGGCTGGGGCAGTTCTTTGCGCACTTAATACACGTCATGATTCTGCAATGGTCTCTGTGTTACTTAGACATTCCGAGGCCAAAATCATATTTGTAGATCACCAGTTGCTCGATGTTGCTAAGGGTGCATTAGAAATTCTATCTAAGGCTAGCAGAAAGTTGCCGCATCTTATCTTGATATCTGATAGAGAGAGTCAGTTATCTAGCCAGAATAATAATAATAGGAGCTTGTGTTCAAAAGATCTGGAGTATGAGTCCTTTTTAGCTAATGGAGAACCTGATTTTGAGATTTTATGGCCAAATGATGAACGGGATGCTATTGCTCTTAATTATACCTCAGGGACAACATCGAGACCAAAAGGGGTCGTTTATAGTCACAGAGGAGCATATCTTAATTCTCTGGCTGCAGCTCTTCTTGCTGAAATGACTTCAATGCCTGTCTATCTATGGACTCTTCCCATGTTTCATTGCAATGGATGGTGTCTTGCTTGGACTGTGGCAGCACAAGGTGGTACAAATATTTGCCTGAGAAATGTAACCGAAAAAGGGATTTTTGACAGCATAATTCAACACCAAGTGACTAACATGGCTGGTGCACCTACGGTTTTGAACATGATAATAAATGCGCCACGAAGTGTCCAAAGACCACTCTCAAGGACAGTTAACGTTATGACAGGTGGTGCCCCACCTCCTCCTCAAGTTCTACTTAAAATGAAAGAGCTCGGTTTTAATGTTACTCATGGATATGGTCTTACGGAAACCTATGGTCCAGCAACTGTTTGCATGTGGAAACCAGAGTGGAACTCTCTATCACCTGATGAGCAGGCTAATATTCAGGCTCGTCAAGGAGTGAACCATCTTGGCTTGGAGGATGTAGACGTAAAGGATTCTGAATCAATGAAGAGTGTACCCTCAGATGCAAAAACAATGGGTGAGGTGATGATTAGAGGAAACACAGTAATGAATGGTTACTTAAAAGATCGCAAAGCTACAGAAGATGCTTTTAGAGGGGGTTGGTTTCGAAGCGGGGACTTAGCAGTGAAGCATCCTGATGGTTACATAGAATTAAAGGATCGTTCAAAGGATATCATTATTTCCGGTGGAGAAAACATTAGTACAATCGAAGTGGAGTCTGTAATCTTTAGCCATCCATCTGTTCTTGAAGCTGCTGTAGTGGGAAGACCAGATGATCACTGGGGTGAGACACCTTGCGCATTCGTCAAACTGAAGAACGGATGCAATGCAAGTGCTGATGAGATCATCAAGCATTGTCGTGATCGTTTGCCGCATTACATGGCTCCTAGGACAGTAATTTTTGATGATTTGCCAACAACTTCAACAGGAAAGATTCAAAAGTTTGTTCTGAGAGAGAGAGTCAAAGCAATGGGAAGTGTTTCGAAAGCTAGCAAACTATAATGAATTGTGGTGTTGAAATGGGGCTTACTTAGTGAAACACACTTTTATTGTTCTAGACATAAGTTTAATCATCTGGCATTAATAAGATTAGTTCAGCAGAACAATAGATGACCTTGACCTTTTGAAAAAAGGTAATTATTATTTACTGTATTGAATGCTTTATAATCATCAGACAACAGATTAATAATAATAAAGAAGTTCCCTTTCTCTCTAATATATCTTTGAGTTCTTTCATTTATTACTTCTCTTTGTTTACAGTTATTTGCTGACTGCACTATTCTTTGAGTTCTTTCATTTATTACTTCTCCTTAGTTAGATGAGTAGGATCATATCATGGTTATATGTATGATATCATTAAAAGAATTAGATTTTAATGTGAGATGATATACTAAATATGTGCTTGGTATTTCTTGAGTTAAAATGCAATAGTTGGATGACTTTGTTGTTGGATGACTTTGTTGTCCTAAAAAAATCCAAAATAACTTTGATAAGATATCTCATACTAAAGAAGCACATCTTTACATGAGGCTCGTACTATAGAACAATAACAAAATATTTCCATTTAAAGTGCCCATGCAAACATCACACCAACTTTCTATCTTTAACCTTTTGATTCAGAGCATGAATCATTATGATATTGAAACAGGTATGATCATAGCCTTTTTGCTTCCTTTTGCCAAAATTGACTATTCATATCGATACTCACTGCTCTTGCTCTCTGTTATTTTGTGCGACTGTGGAAAAGCTCTCAAAAATTTCACCCAAAACAAGCAAAGCAGAAGCTAGGATTCTTTGGTAAGTCTTTTTTGCTTTTCTAGAACTTCAAAAATTATTCAGAAAATGTGGTGTTTCACGATGGTTTTTTGATACTCACCTTGAAGTTTTTGTGTTTATGCTTAAGTAATCTTTGTGGATTTTCTTCATTCTTAACAACTGTGTTCCTGTTCGATCTTGATATATAGCTAATAATGCAGTTTGTTCTGAATATACATGTTGGGGGGGGGGGGGGTTTATTTAAAAGTTGGTGAATCAGAGAAATGGAACTGATTTAAACTATTTTTGGAAGTAAAAAGTAAAACTTTGGTAAAAGAATGAAAAATATCACACATCGGTGGTTAATGAGATGGATGGTCCACTTATAAGGCGACGCGACGGTGTAAGTTAGTCCCAAACCTAATTTTGCAAACTTCTTCCTCATTTCTTTTATGGATGGTCCACTTATAAGGCGGCGCGACGGTGTGAGTTAGATCCAAACCTAATTTTGCAAACTTCTCCCTCATTTCTTTCATGTAAGTTCTTCTGCCTCTGAGGTCATGTGTTTCTGAGTTTAGAGGTGAAATAGGACTAGTGTGCTGAAATTGTTGAAAGCACTTTATGGCTTTCTTAAAAAAGTGTGTAACGTGGGTAACTTATACATTTAATTTAATTTTTGTTTTCTGAAATGCTGGTAAGCGTCTCAAATCTTTGAGATTTTTTTGTTTTTATGGCTGGATGGATCGATGTTAAAAGTGAATTCAAGTTGAGGTTGCTTTTGTTATTCTCTGTTGGCTCTCATAATAACTTGTTCTGTAAATAGTTGAATACTTGTTGCCTCACACATTGCCCATTCTAGAAGATTTGTTTTGCTGTTTCATTTTATTCACAAATATTGGGTCATGTAACAGGTGAATTTGGAGGTTGTGTGAATAAGCCAGTGCAGAAGTACTTGTGAATCCTTAGAGAAAAGATGGGATCAGAGGATTCTGATATGAATATCGTAGTGACTCAAATTAGTGTTGGTGGATTCGACAATGATGTCAATGCGAAAATGCTTTCGGAATACCTGGAAGAACAAGTTGGACAAGTGTTGAGGTGTAGATTAAAGACTTCATCGACCCCTCCTAAATCATACCCAACTTATCACATTGATGAAGAGAGCATGCAAAGAATGAACGATTACATAAGAGTGGAACCTCATGCATTCGTTCATTTTGCATCTTCAGGGTCTGCAAATTATGCTCTTGCTGCTGCTGGGCGTAATGAACTAATATTAGGAGGGAAGCCTTTGAAGGTTAGTTTGGGTCCTGGGAATCCCCATTGTTTGGATAAGAAGAGAACAGATGAAATGCCCTTAAAGTTTTCAGATGTTAATGTAGAAATTGGAGGACTGGTTAGCAATGATGACTTTGTGGTTGGTTGGAGCGGACCTCCTACTGGTGTGAACTTTCTCGTGGACCGATTCGACGGGACATGCAAAATACTTTTCACAAAGAATACTGTTTTCTCTTTCAAGAATGAAGCAAGACAGGCTGTTATAAAATGCAATTTCAAGATTCAGTTTTTGACTAGGGAAATCAATGAGATAAAGGAATGTAAAGACTTTGCATCTTTTGTAATATTATTGCAGCTGGCTTCATCTCCATTGGTTTTCTATAGAACTGCAGATGATGATGTTGAAGAATCAGTAGCATTTGACTTATTAGACGATGATGATCAATGGATCCGAACTACAGACATTACATGTAGCGGAGCCATTGGTCGGTTTAATACCTACCGTATCTCGATTCGGCCTCGCAATGGTCTTAACTTTGCGAAGGCAAAGAAATATTTTCGTGATAGTAGGGTGCCCGTGGTAGAACCGTGTAACCAAAGGCTCCGGGTGAGAAATGAGCCTAATTTTGGTGTGCCCATGCCAGAACCTTTCTTCTGCATCCAATACCATGATGGTATAAGCTTTAAGGTATTGTTTCTGGTAAATGCGGTTTTGCACAAAGGCATCATTAATCAGCATCAGATGACCAATGATTTCTTTACTTTGCTTAATAAGCATCAAGAGGGGATTAATGTAGCTGCACTGAAGCACATATTTTCCTTCAAAAGGCCCGTCAATGACGCTGTTAAGAAGTTAGAACACATCCAGACATGGCTGTGGAATAAACTTAACCTTCTCAAGAGTACTGAAGAGTCTGATGATGTTGTAGAGGTTAGGAGGTTGGTGATCACCCCAACCAAAGCATATTGTCTTCCACCGACCGTGGAGCTGTCGAATAGAGTCCTCAGGAACTATAAACATGACGCAGATCGATTTTTGCGAGTTACTTTCATGGACGAGGGCATGCGGAACTTGAATAGGAATGTGATGACGTACTATGCTTCCACCATCGTGAGAGAAATTACGTCAAAAGCTAATCCCCAGAAAACTGCCATCTTTCAAAGGGTGAATACTATGCTGAGTCAAGGATTTTACCTGTGTGGTCGCAGGTACACTTTTCTGGCATTCTCAGCTGAGGGATCGTTCTGCCTGGTTTTTTGCAGAAAACCCGATAATTAGTGTGCCCAGCATCATAAACTGGATGGGGAGGTTCAGTAACAAGAATGTTGCAAAATATGCTGCTAGGATGGGGCAGTGCTTTTCATCAACCTATGCAACAGTGGAAATCCTTCTGAGTGAGGTTAACTCCAAGCTTCCAGATATAGAAAGAAATGGGTATATTTTCTCTGATGGAATCGGCATGATATCAGCAGATCTTGCTATACAAGTTGCAGAGAAGTTGCAATTAAGTGTCAATCCTCCTTGTGCTTATCAGATAAGGTATGCTGGTTGTAAAGGTGTTGTCGCATGTTGGCCAGCAAAGAATGATGGTATCCGCCTTTCTGTGAGACCAAGTATGAAGAAATTTGACTCAAATCACACTATCCTTGAAATCTGCTCTTGGACGAGATTACAACCTGGTTTTTTGAACCGGCAAATAATAACCCTGCTCTCATCTTTGAAGGTTAAAGATAAAATATTTTGGGAAATGCAGAATGAAATGTTATCAAGGTTGGATAAAATACTTGTGGATTTGGATGTGGCTTTTGATATTATTACAGGTTCATGTGCTGAGGCAGGAAATACTGCAGCTATAATGTTGAGTGCGGGGTTTAAACCTCAAAGTGAGCCTCATTTAAGAGGGATGTTGTCTAGCATTAGAGCTGCTCAACTTGGCGACCTCAGGAATAAGGCAAGGATATTTGTTCCTTCCGGAAGGTGGTTGGTGGGCTGTTTGGATGAATTAGGTGAACTTGAGCAAGGCCAATGCTTTATTCAAGTGTCAAGCCCTTCTTTGGAGAGTTGCTTTGTTAAGCATGGTCCAAATTTTTCTGATATCAAGAAAAATCTTCAAGTAATAAAGGGCCTTGTTATAATTGCAAAGAACCCGTGTCTTCATCCAGGGGATGTGAGGATTCTTGAGGCTGTAGATGTTCCTGGTTTACACCATCTCTATGATTGTCTGGTCTTTCCTCAGAAGGGGGATAGGCCACATCCAGATGAAGCATCAGGGAGTGACCTTGACGGTGACCTCTACTTTGTGGCTTGGGATAAAAATCTCATCCCACCCAGTAAGAAAAGCTGGATGCCAATGGACTATGCTCCTGCAGAAGCTAAACAGTTGGGTCGTCAAATTGAACATGCGGTAACTACTCAACTATTATGATATTTCCTGCATGTTTGATTCGTATCTTCCTATATTTGGTTAGCTTTTCCAGATCTGTATAAATTTGTTACAGCCTATGTTCACTTGGATACAGTATGAGATAATTATAGGCCGCCTTGAAACGCTACCATTACTTGCTGTTTAGCTTATATTTATCTTTTAACAACTGTCTTGAGTTCTGTCGTTTTAGTAAGATACTTGTTGCTCACTTTTCTTGTATTATGCACCCCAAGTTAGTGCTTCTCTGATTTTATAGTTGCCTTTGTTTTGTAATAGAAGAGGGAGAGAGTCTTCATGGCTCAAAATATTTGTGACCATATGTGGTGTCTGGGTATATACAACAGATTTTGCTCTTGTTATCTGTAGGATCATTCAACTGGTTGCCTAGCGTTCTTTTGTATTTTAACTATCTTTTTCTTTATTTACAGGACATTATACATTTTTTCTCAAAGAACATGGTTCAAGAGAGCCTAGGAGAAATCTGCAACGCGCATGTGGTTCATGCTGACCTCAGTGAACTTGGAGCTTTGGATGAGAAGTGTCTTAAATTGGCAGAGCTTGCTGCTATAGCTGTAGATTTCCCCAAAACTGGAAAACTTGTCACCATGCCATATAACCTCAGACCAAAAATGTATCCTGACTTCATGGGGAAAGAGGAATTTCAGTCATACACCTCTGAGAAAATTTTGGGTAAATTATATCGGCAAGTTAAAGCTGAATCTCAGGGAGAATTTGCTGGACTTGAGTTTGTCCCTGAAGACATCCCATATGATACTAATCTTGAGATCCCAGGATACGAAGATTTCTTAGCTGAAGCATGGAATCGCAAATGTTCTTATGATAGTCAGTTGAATGGACTTTTAGGACAATACAGAGTTAACGGGGAGGAAGAGGTAATTACTGGACATATATGGTCCATGGCAAAGTCCAATTCAAAGAAGCAAGGGGAATTAAAAGCGAGGCTGAAGCAGGCATATGATGCGCTGAGGAAAGAGTTCAGACATGCTTTCGAGCATATGGAGCCTGATTTTGATCAACTTTCCATTGATGAGAAGAACGATATGTATGAAAGAAAGGCGTCTGCATGGTATCGGGTTACCTACCATCCTCATTGGGTGAATAGAACAGTACTGGAGTTGCAAAAGACGGACGACGTCTCAAATACTGTTATGTTAAGTTTTGCATGGATTGCAGCAGATTACCTTGCTCGAATTAAGATTAGACAAAGGGGAATGCAACAATCCAACTCTACCTCTCGTATCCATTCTCTTGAAAGGTATCTTGTTGACAAGATATCACAACCATTTGGCTGAAGGCCACTCTGCCATTATCAATACTTGGTTTTGTGAAGATCACATTTGTGACAAAGAAATCACATACTCCCTCTGTCCCTATTTACTTGTCCATATTTCATCTTTTAAATGTCCCTATTTACTTGTCCATTTTGACAAATCAAGAAACTTCTTGAAAATTTCATAGTTTTAATTCTATCCTTTTTGAAACCATATTTAATAAGGGTAAGATTGTAACTTCACTATGTTAATTATTGTTATCTTAATATGTGTGTCTTTTATAAAGTGGACAACTAAATAGGGACAGAGGAGTATTTGTTAATCATGTCTCATTTCTACACAACTTATTGGTACTATGGATTATAGATTTTTGCTATTAAGTTATGAAGACGAATGTTTATTATTGCATGTTGTTAGTTATAAACATATTCTTATGCTATTAAAGATGTCTTATACAGGGATGCTAATGGAGCGGTGCCGGACGGGGCGGATGTAGTCCAACCCACAAAATTCTCAACCCGCTCCGCCCCACATTTCATACTTTTTCTATTTTTAACCCGCCCATTATTACTGCTACATGCGTAAAGTAAAATTATATATCTATCATCCTTCTCATTTTACTTTCATGTCATATCCATCCTTTCTGTTTCTATTTCTACTAGTGCTGATTATTTTTTTCTAAGTTAACTAGTTCTCGAACACGTGCAACGCACGTGTATTTCATACCATTTAAATTATACGAACACACAGTTAATTATGAATCTGTGTGCTCCAAACATAGGCCATGTCCACATTTTAAAGTTCAAATATGCAAAGGCATTCACAGATCAACTTATATTTGAATTTGAGTTTTATTGCAACAAAATTTTTTTATAAATAGATATAAAAAAGTGAATATGCTGCTAGTTTAGCAATAATACAAAAAGTGTTAGTCAATATTTGTAGCTAAATCAATTATATTGGAATAGATTTACTTGAAGTAGACTCTTTTTGGAGGAGAAATCTAACCAAAAAAGGCAAATAATATAATTGGACAAACCCACCTTATGATACACTTTATAGAGTATTTAACGAATTTGAAAAGATTGATGAGAATAAGTATCATTGAGAAGATTAAACTATGTACAACCAATAATAACAAAGAAATTTTATATAGTAAAATATGAATGAAGATTGTACAAAGAAGTTACTATTGGAATTGGAAGATGAAAGAAAAAAAATTTAATGAGTGAAATAAATTTTAGAGTTCCTACACAAGAATTATAGGAATATTAAATAAAAAAAATTTCTTGAAAAAGTTAAATTTATAGAACAAAATTACGGAAATTTGAAAAAACACATGAAAAATTGAAAGGTCAAATACTATTAAAATAAATATAAAAAAGATGGAGATGAAACTTTAAAAGATACATGAATCTACTTTAATTTCTTTTCTTTAATGAATAATACTCATTTGTATTTTTTAAAAATTTGTGTAAGAAATTTGAAAGGTCAAAATTTTGAAATAAGAATAAGAAAATTAAATATATATATATATATATGTGAAAATTATAAAAAAAAACTTAATTTAGTAGAGGGACAAAATATATTTCTAAGTTAATTGATGTCAAATGCATTAGGTGGAATCTACAACCCACTCCCTTATTTTTCTCCTGCAAACTAAGATATACTAATCATATACCTGTATATCATTGCTTTTATACACTCTTCAATACTTAATCAGGATATGGTTAGATATTTATAATATTCCAAATTTTCATTACATTAGAATCTCAATATATGAGTTGTACTTTTCTCATATGATTTCGAAAAATCCTTCCCAGTCGAGCTTATTATAGGAAAATTTAAAATCTTAATGTTTCAAAATGGTATTCGAGCTTCAAATTTCTAGTTTTGAGCGTGTCAGAATCATGCATGCATCGATAGGTTATGTTGTATATGAATTGTACGTCTACTATTATAGTAGTCATAAGGAAATACAACTCGCATGAGTTAAAAAGCTGGAATGACAAGATTATGATGACTAACTAATAATAGATTAAGTCAACAATACATTGAAATACAAATTGAATATTATGTAAATAAATGAGTAAGTATTTAGGTACATTATAGAGTTGAGAGTTGGTATGTACGTAAACTAGTCTTTAGTTGTTAGAATAGCAAAGTAGACATAACACTATTAAATAAGTAAAAATGTGAAATCGACCACTGAATGTTTGTTGTTTTTTATATCCGCGCATAAATACGTGAAAATTATAAAATAAAATCTTAAAAATACCAACAGACCTTTTCTTTAAAAAAAAAACTGAGGGAGTCTGTCAAGTTTTGAAGTGCGAAATCGCAGTTGAAGAGTATAAATAAAAATGGGAGAAATATTTTATTAAAGATCATATATGATCGACAGATCGTGTAATATATAAAATTATCCAAATCATAGTAATTATTCAAATAACTACATTGGTTATGTGAAAAAAAAAAACTAAAAAAAAAACTTCCTCAGCCTTAATCTATCTTATACATCAAAATAATCAAAGACACTAAAATCCAACGACTAACGAGTATATATAACTTAAACAAAAATTAATACATAAATAAATTACCTCCTTGCTAGCTAGACCAATTTACCAAATCTTCTGTTAGAACAATTTAATTAACAAATCAACCACATAATAGTAGCATGATTATTTATTAATCAAAGTTCTTAGTTGACTTTTTCTTTTTTTTGTTTTCTTTGTATTTCTTATCTGGTGAATCCATTTTCTATATATTTTAAAAAAAAATACTTATTGAGCTAATTAATTAGCCTGTTAGTCCCTAATGCATTTTCTAAAGGATATCTAGACAGTAAAAAAAGAAAATTCATCATAATTATTATAAATTCACTTCCGTTGATTTAAAAAATTCATAAATCTCCTAAACTAATATTTTCACCATCAAATATTAGCAAAAAGAACTAACATTAAAAAAAATTCTTAGCTTAGAAGGTGTTAAGTGTTAGCTACTAAATATTTAAAATCAACTCTCCGTTACCAACTCTTATCATTTTAATAAATCAAAGGATTGATATCATAATTTGTTTCCTATTTAAACAGCATGTATTTGTGTGTTCCAATCATCAATCACTTCAAGATTTTAATTTTCTCCACAAAAATTAATATAATGGCAACATTAACATTTCTTTCATTTCTCATTCTTCAACTCTTTTTGGTTACTAATAATTGTGAAGGTGTAGAAGTAGGATTCTACAAGAAAACATGTCCAAATGTGGAAGCAATTGTCAAAGAAACAACAAAACACTACATTTCTATTGCTCCTACTTTGGCTGCCCCTTTGTTAAGAATGCACTTCCATGATTGTTTTGTTAGGGTAAGCACACCACTATTTAATACACCAGTCTCGAAGATTAGTCAGATTGACTCTTTATAAACGAAAAATGTCATATAAATTGAGACCGATGGAGTCCATATCTCGTCAATATATTTATTTTATTTTTACTTTTTTCTATAGGGATGTGATGGTTCAGTACTACTAAATTCAACAAAAGGAAATAAAGCAGAGAAAGATGCAATTCCAAATCAAAGCCTAAGAGGATTTCAAGTGATAGATGTTGCTAAATCTGCTTTAGAGAAAGAGTGTCCTGGCATTGTATCTTGCTCTGATATTCTAGCCTTAGCTGCTCGTGACGCTGTTTCACTGGTAACTAATTACTCTATACTTTATATTTTCTTTTTTTAATCCGATTAAAATAAAATATCATATGTCATTATATTACAGATAAATGGACCAACATGGTCAGTCCCCTTAGGTAGAAGAGATGGAAGAGTCTCAATTCTTTCAGAGGCCTCAAAAAACCTGCCAACTCCTTTTGATAACTTCACTACTCTCAAAACTACATTTGGTGCATTGGGACTAAATGTTAAAGACCTTGTTGTTCTATCAGGTAAATTTCGTTTTTTCATATGCATATTTGTTCAACTGACTATCCTTGAACGACAACCTTACTCTTTTTTTTTTCATAGGAGGACACACGATTGGGATGTCACATTGTTTTTCCTTTTCGAGTCGTTTGTATAATTTCACTGGCAAAGGTGATATGGATCCAAACATGGATCAAAACTACATTAATCATTTGAAGATCAAATGTAAACCTGGAGATGTGACTACAATTGTTGAAATGGATCCTGGAAGTTTCAAGAGTTTCGACACTGATTATTACGCTATGATTGCCAAAAGAAGAGGATTGTTCGCGTCTGATGCAGCTCTTCTTAGCAATGCTCAAACAAAAGAATATGTGTTATCACAATTAAATCGTCATGGATCAACTTTCTTCAAGGATTTTGGTGAATCAATGGTGAAAATGGGACAAATCGGAGTCCTTACTGGGAATGCAGGGGAAATTCGAAAACATTGTGCCTTCAGAAATTAAGAGAAACTTTGATTTTAGTCATTTTTCTTATTGTTTATGTTCAATTGAATAATCTTTTTTCCAAGTCCTGATTGTATAGTGTAACTTGTAAGTTTTTATTTGATTCTTAAGCATGTAACAAAATAAAAAAAAAATATTGTCTTGGTTTTGCTAGCACACACTCTCATTTTGTTTTTGTTATTTTTAGTACATCAGACTGTCTTTTTGTTTTTAATTTCATAAAAGGTTAAAAAGAGCGCGGAGCTAGCATGGGGTAAATTCATAAATAATCACTTTTTAGCCGTCTTTGTGATCGTTCTATTGTTAGCTAGATATATAGCTCAATTTTGTAAGCAGTACATATGAAGAAACTCGTCAAAGTCATGGGATCTCGATCTATTCTGCTTAAATGAAGTACAAAATGACAATTTTAACTTTGCATGTTAGTAGAATTGAAGCTATAACATTTTTATTAGTCGCATGCTTAACAAACTAAATTACAATAAAGGTGCATTTGCCACCACTAAGATACATTCTTCGCGTATTGATTAGAACAACAACAGAAAAAGAAAACGATACGAAAAAATGACTAAAATCTTTTTGATAGAGAAATAACTTCACAAAATTATTCCTCTTAGTTATACAGAAAAAGACCTAAAATACCCTTGAAGTATTGAAAATGGTACAAAATTACCCTTCATCCATCTTTTGGCTCCAAAATGCCCTTTTCATCCACCTATTGGCTCCAAAATACCCTTCTCATCCACATTTGGGTTCAAAATTGACCACTTTTTTAATTGTTTTAAAATTAAACTCTTTAAATATTTTTAAAAATACTTGGCGTTCAACTATTGGTTTTAATTTATTAATATAATTTATAAATCAACCCACTACCCACTCATTACTAACTAAACCTCACCCAATTTATAATCCAATTATAATATCAAAATCGTCATAAACACTACTAAAACGCGATGAAATTATAGGTTCCTGAAAATGACATCAAAAATTATTCGAGTTCGAATCGAAGCCCTAATTTAAATTTAGGTTGAGCCGCTTATTTAGGAGGACACTTTCTTTCAAAATTGAATTAGAAATTTATGATTAAAGGTAAAAAAGTAATACATCTCGAATTAATTCATGCACTTTTTTTAAATATAATTTTATAAATATTTATGATTTGTTTTAAAACCTTTAATATATTATTGTGAAAAAAAGTTACCTATGAAGTAACATCACATAATTGAGACGTAAGAATAATTAAGATGAATATAGTCAGACTTTTAAGTTTATCGGTGATTTTTATTTAGCCACTTGAATGTATGATAATTTACTTGTATAATTTTTAAAAAACACTCAATTGGTAGTAACTTGCATTAATAATGTGACGGGTTTATTAATTTAGAGGAATTTAATTAGTAATGGGTGGGTAGTGGATTGATTTGTAAATTATACTTATAAGTTAAAATATAACAAATAGTTGAGCGGCATATATTTTAAAAAATATTTAAATAGTTTAAATATAAAACCGTTAAATAAGTGGTCAATTTTGAACCAAAAGGTGGATGACAAGGGTATATTGGACCCAATAGGTGGGTGGGAAGGGTATTTTGGAGCCAATAGGTGGATGGAGGGTAATTTTGTACCATTTCCAATACTTTTAAGGATATTTTAGGCCATTTTCCGTATTTTATAAAAGCATATTTTTTTTTAATTTCGCCCGATTTTTGAGTATGGACTCCAATTTTTCCCATATTCACCATTGACACCCCAAAATCCTCAAAAAAAGTTGATCCACTAGTACTTAATTGTGCCAAAACATAATCTTTTATTTGTTTATTTGTGAGAAGTGTTGCATCAGATACAAAAAGGCCCCTTCTTTTGCTAACCAAAGTGTAATAAGGGAAACTTACATAAATATACTATATTAAAAAAATATTTACCATTTATAGCAATGTTTTGTTAAATCTGTAATATGTATTAAACTTGTATTATAAATGAATTAAAAGGGATCAAGGGAAATAAAAATATTATTGCTATAAATGGTAATAAACAAAAAGTATCGCTAAAATCAGTAATTATTTTTTAAAATGTATTAATTTATGTAATTTTTCCGTGTAATAATTAGTGTCAAATGTTTTGAAACTTCCAGGGTCCATTTCAACTGTGGTGGTCACATCATTGGGCTTACATTTTGTCTTCAATTGGGCTATATATTTTTTGTCCATGTTTGGGTCCATATCACCTTTATCAGTAAAGTTGTACATACGGCTACCAAACGAAAAGCAATGTGATACTCCAAGTGTGTGTCCATCTTTATATATGAAAAATAAGTTAGGATGAAAAAAATAACTAAAGAATATAAGGTTAGTAGAATGTTCGATCTCTCAGTTATAAGTAAATTTAGTTTCGATCTTTATGACGTGGCTAAGCATCTATAACCTTTCATTTATTGAAAATATGGTGTAACGGTTCAAATTTAACATAGGAAACTATCTTATTAGACATGCATTTATACTATATATACTAATACAAATATAAATAAAGAGAGATTGTAATATAATTACCTAGAATATGGTAATGAATAATGAAAAAGAGCCTGTTTGATCTAAAATTACAATCCTCTTAAATTTCACATTTGGATGATATCGTTTAACATAAGATATCAGAAGAAGCAGACTAATATACAAAACAAGAAAGCTTACCTTGTGCAACTATCCATTGCAGTGTTGTCACCGCTTGTTGGCTTATATAAAAGAGTAATAATATATATATATATATATATATAGCCCTAAATTCACCCTATTGTGTCTCGTTGTCATCCCTATTTATACACAGTACTATGTAAAATATCTCCACCAATATATTTGTTTCCTTAGTCGTTATTTATTATTTTGATCTTTGTTATTTTTAGTCATCGCTTTAACTCTTTTTTATGTTTTTTTAAGAAAATTAATATATCGTAAGTTATTATAACTTAGTAAAGAGTCAAAATGTGTGAGGTATATGGTATAGTAATCTCAGTGATAAACTGCAAGACTATTTTATCATGTGTTTGGTTGAAGGTATTAGGTAGTCTCGAAATTATTTATTTCACCATTTCCTTAGTGATAGGCTAAGTTATCACATATACATGAATATGGTGGAATGACTTATTCCTTAGTAATTTATTTCGAAATAACTTGTTCCCAACCAAACGATCCCTAAGAGTTTGTTTGGATGGAATAGGAAGGTGGGAGGAGATTACAATGTTGGGAGTCGATCCTTACCACAAGGTAGGAGTTTAGGTAACTAAGCTACTAAAATTTATTTTTTTTTCCAAAATGTATTTTAAAATACTTATATCATGATTTTCTTCTGTTTATCCGCTTTAAACCTTTGACCTAATGGTTCAGGAGAAAACTCCTCAATCAGTCAATCATATGATCAAGAAGGCCGAAGCGACTTCAAGTATAGGTCACAATTAAAAATCCTAATCTATGACTTTAAGCTTGTTTTTGTTACCTAACTCAAAAGCATGTGCACTTAAAATCATTTTTTAATCATACTTAATTTAGAAAAAGTTACTTAATTTTTTCTAAAATATCTAACTTACACACGTATATTTGACGTTTTTTTTTAGAATTCAACAATATTAAAAAAAAACTATTTTTAATGTCAAAAGACATAGTTAAAAATTAATTTGTGTGGTTCAATTGCTTCGTTTTTAAACTTAGTGGTCTAAATCACTCATATCAAAAAACTTTAGAGGGGTTCTTCGCAATTACTCCATTCTTTAGTACCTTCTACCAAAAAATCCACAAAACTTCTCTTGGAATCCTCGAGAAACTGAACAAAAAAGCCAAATCTGTCTTTTCACACAAATCACAAAATAATAAAAAAAGATTTTTTACTTTAGTTTCGTTTTCGCGCCCGCTCAGTGTTATCCCGCTTCCTCTTTTTAGGGTTTAGAAAACCTCTTCACCATTTCACTTTCCCCCACTCTCACTTTCACTTTCTCGAGGAAAAAACCGTAGTAATTTCGCCGGAAAAATGCCGCCGATTAACTTGACGGAAGGAGCAGTAGAGATGCTATCGATCGGAGAAGGTCATCCCGAGGAGTTTAAACCGGTGCTACAGATCACAGATGTTCGGTTGGTGAATACTCAGAATCAGACTAACAATAATGAACGATACCGGCTTTTGTTATCGGACGGAACGCATATTCAGCAAGGAATGTTAGCTACGCAGAAGAACGATCTAATTCGGTCTCAACAGATTCGGAAAGGAACTATTATTCAGATGAATGAGTTCGTTCGTAATGTCATCCAGAATCGAGTGTAATGATTCCTGATTCCCTTTCAATTACTCTTAATTTTGGTATTATGTGGACTAGTGATGATATAATTATTGAAATCTCGGATTGCATGTGTGCACCTTTGAGTGAATTTTTTCATTGAAATGCTTTGCAGTGCTGTTTTGTGTTTGTGTTTTTGAGAAATAATCGATTGTTTAATACTTTTTTATATTTGTTGGTTGCTGTTGTTATTTGCACGCTCAAAGCAAATGTTATGTCTGTATAATTATTTTGTGTCTGTAAAAATTGTGTAACTCCATTACCTGGGGAGTTCTGGATTTCTTTTTCTGGATTGTTGATGGTGATGAATTAACACAAAGATAACATGGATGTTACAAATATTATTTCATACCTCACATCTTGTGCTCAACTGGTGTTTAAGTTTCTGTATGTATGAAAACCTTTTCCTATTATTACAGGGTTTCTTAAATGCCAGTGGTTTGCTCCTGCAGTTGGTATTACATTTATTTTTAGGTTTGTAGATTGGCTTTTTCCGAATTAGCAAACTTGTGCTTTTGCTGGCACGATTGCAACTGTGTGTGTTATTAGATAGGCGTTTATCTAAATTAGCAGTTTAGTGCTCCTTCAATTAGGATTGCTAATTTGTATGTTTCTAGATTATCATTTTGGTTTCATGAACTGCAAAGAGTCTCTGATTGGTAGCACAACTTATATGTATATGGCTGGACCCTAATTGTTAAGTTTCTTCCTTTAAGGTGAGTGTCTTGACACTTTTGAATGATGAGCTTCCCCAAGACTGATATTTTGAAAAGATAATTAGCAAACAGCTTACCATGTCAGTAATTCCAGCTATAATTTCCAATGAAGAACCTACATATATGTGTTTTATGTATTTCATGTTTTGTAAATGTTTATGATTTATACTTTCAGTTTAAAAATTTGTTTATCGATATTCATTGTCTAATTCTTCAAACAGGATCATCATTATTATCGAATTAGATATTTTAGTTGACACGTGTGATCAAATTGGAGACCCAAAGCATTATGTCAGAGCTGATGGTAGTGCTCCTTCGGTGCCACGACCAGCTGCCCCACTGCAGCCTTCCACCAATCAATTAGGTGGTGTAAGTGTAAACCCCCAATCATTTGCTTCTCTTTCTGCTACTTCAGGCTCAACTCCAAGACCAAATATGTCAGGAGGAATGCAATCTCCAGAGATGAACCGTAGCAGTGTTTACAATACTACCTCTGTTGGGAATACTGACTCTGGACGATATAGTTCAGGTGCACCTCTTTACCCTAGAGCAGAATCTGGTCCTGCAATTTCACGGGCTCCAATGAATTATGTGCGTCCACCTCAGCCTTCTTATCAACAGCCTCCTCAGTCTTCTTATCAGCAGCCATCACCAATGTACTCGAACAGAGGACCTATAGCCAAGAATGAAGCACCTCCAAGGATTATTCCAATTGCTGCTCTCAATCCATATCAGGGTCGGTGGACTATCAAGGCCAGGGTAACCGCAAAGACTGAACTCAGACACTACAACAATCAAAGGGGTGATGGAAAAGTATTCTCTTTTGATCTTCTTGATTCTGATGGAGGAGAAATAAGGGTGACTTGTTTTAACTCTGTAGCTGACCAATTTTATGACCAGATTGAGCCAGGTAGAGTGTATCAAATTTCAAAAGGAAGCTTGAAACCAGCTCAAAAAAATTACAATCACCTTCCAAATGACCATGAAATTATGCTCGAGAGCACGTCTGTAGTTCAACCTTGTTTTGAGGATGACAGGGCTATTCCTCAGCAGCAATTTCATTTTCGGCCAATCAGTGACATTGAAGCCATGGAGAACAACAATGTGATAGATGTGATTGGTGTGGTATCTTCAATAAGTCCATCTAGTTCAATAATGAGGAAAAATGGTACAGAAACTCAGAAGAGAGTCCTCCAGCTGAAGGACATGTCTGGTAGAAGTGTTGAAGTAACTTTGTGGGGAAATTTTTGCAATGCAGAAGGTCAAACACTTCAGAGTTTGTGTGATTCTGGGTCTTTCCCTGTCTTGGCAGTTAAAGCTGGTAGAGTAAATGATTTTAATGGAAAATCTATAGGTACTATATCTACAAGCAAGTTGTTTATAGAACCAGATTTTCCTGAAGCTCTGAAAACAAAGGCATGGTTTGAAAGGGAGGGAAAGAACATGCCATCTATGTCATTGTCACGAGAAGTGAGCAGTGTTGGTCGGACAGATGTGCGGAAGACTATATCTCAAATCAAAGATGAGAAGTTGGGCACTTCTGAGAAACCAGATTGGATCACTATAAGTGCCACTGTTACATTTATAAAGGTTGACAATTTTTGCTATACTGCATGTCCCCTCATGGTAGGAGATAGACAGTGCAGCAAAAAAGTGACAAATAATGGGGATGGGAAATGGCGGTGTGACAGGTGTGATCAGACTGTTGATGAATGTGAATACAGGTATATACTTCAGTTCCAGATTCAGGACCATACTGGCTTAACATGGGTTACTGCATTTCAAGAATGTGGTGACCAGATAATGGGTGTATCTGCAAAAGAATTGTATTTCTTAAAATATGAGGAGCAGGATGATGATAGGTTTGCAGAAATCATGCGTAATGTGTTATTCAACCAGTTTATATTTAAATTGAAAGTGAAAGAAGAGATGTATAGTGATGAGCAGCGTGTTAAGTCAACAGTGGTCAAAGCTGAGATGCTTAACTTCCAACCAGAGACCAGGTTTCTGTTCGACCTGATAAACAAGATTAATGGGCAGGAATCCAGCACTTTAACTCCTAAGACAGGTGATGCAACTCCAAATTCAGGGTTAAATAATGCTGGATTTGGGAATAAACTGAAAGAACCAATGAACCCTGTTGCAAGTTATGGTGGCAGCCATAGCGGTATCAGCAGAGATAGTGGACTGCAGGGAAATCGGCAAGGTCCATATGGGAATCAGCTTATTGGCTCACAGTTTGCTCCTTCTGGCTCTACTGCAGGCAGTATTACCAGAGAAAGTGGACTGCAGGGAAATCGGCAAGGCCAATATGGAAATCAGCCTAGTGGAACGCAAAATGCTCCGACTGGCTCTTCTACAGGCATGTATATGAGCTGTAATAGTTGTGGTGGAACAGGTCATAGTGCTTCAAACTGTCCAAGCATGATGAGTGGTCAGAGCCAGGCATATGGAAGTGGTTTTGGCAATAGGGCAACTTCAGGGATGAGCAGTGGTGCTGGTGGTGGTGAGTGTTATAAATGCCATCAGTATGGACATTGGGCAAGAGATTGCCCAGGTGTAAGCAATGCACCTGCTGCCAATAACATGACATCAGGAAGATATGGGAATTCTCCAAGGCAACACGTTGGTGGTTTTTGATGAACCTTTGAGCACATAAAGTTGTCCTGTACAGGTTTAGATGTCTTCTCTTAGTGGCTCATCATGGCTCATGTTCTGCTTTTGAGAAAGCTTCTTGAGGGGCTTGCGTTTTGCCTTTCTGTACAGTGGTCGCTTGGGGCTTAAATTATGCATCACTGTTCCTGGACGAGAGTGCACTACAAGTCTTGTCGTCCTTGTTTTGAGGAGTGACGTTTCGTTGCTCTTTCTTTGTAAATTGTGGTCTTGCATTATCATCTCTTTTTGACTCTTCTTTTTGAGTTCTTTTAGGTAATCTTTCTTTGTGGTTTCGACCCTTTAAGATAAAAACTCGTGTGTTACAGTTCAGACTGACATGTTTATGTTGTCATATCTTTTTCATGTCACATGTCATCTTTATTTATTCACTATGCACGTCTTGAATACGTAATATTCCCTCTTTGTTCAAATAAGTTGTTCTGTTTTAGGCTTGGGTACGTTAATTAAGTGTCGAGCAAATCGAAGAAAAAGAATTTACTGTAAATGTCTTTGGTTTTAGTTTGGATCAATTTTTGGAAGCTAACTTCCGTTACAGTATAATATTTCGTTAGATCCCTAGACTTGAAGTTTTATCACTTGAACTCTAATCAAATCTGTCTTGAGACCATGATGATCCCCCTCCCTCCCCTTGTCTTTTTTTTTTTTTAACACTTGAACTCTACTCAAATTATGTCTTTTGAGCACAATGTTTTTTCTCTTTCAAGTACCCTGAAAAATTACGAAATCTATGTCCACGCAATTTTTTCAGAATAATATACCAAATGAAATAGCGAAATATTCATGACACTTTCTTTTAACGCACTTATTCTTTCAGTTGCAATAGGCTCTCACAAAATATTTTGCCATGGGCAAGTGCCAAATGGAAAAAATCTGCAATGATGATGACCGTCAAACATGAAACAATTGAAACCTAATTTAGATTTAGGGTTGATAGTTCCACTAGGCACGTGATCTTCAACAGTTCAAGTATACCATAATTTTCGCGGTTAACACTATTTATCTGTTACAAAGGAGAGGTAGCAAATTCCGCTGGTCTAAAGCCAAACAGTGTGAGTTCCTTCAATGAAATAAGTAACAAGAGTGTTCTCACAAAGTGATGCATTAGGTACACCACATTTTCTTTAGAGATCTGGCATGCCTTTTCCTGTTTTTGGATCATATGTCCTCTCCATAACAACCTCCATTGGAGTATCCTTAGGACCAGCTGCACAAGGAAACCAAAACATACACAAGAGTGAAAAGATCAGACTCCGCCAAACACATTAAAAAAGTAGACTCAAAACATCTTAATTGGTTGAACAAACTACAAGAATTTCCCTTTCAAGTTTAATAGAAGGAATGTGGTAAACAACAATGTCAAACAAGCACCATTTGGCTAAGCAACAACTACCATCAAAAGAATACGCAAGTGGCATACCTCAGCACCTAACCAGCATCACTAAGCACACATTTTTCTTCAAAGTTGTGCAACCCAACACCACCACATTACCAGCTTCCCC